>NC_082707.1:118525934-118834684 GCF_030144855.1 Hypanus sabinus
GTTTGATTGTCCTGATTTATATTCTCTATATTGTGTTGTGGTTGGTCTGGAGTTTTTTTTTGTGTGTGGGGCTTGGGGAGGATACTAAGTTTACTTATCTTCAATTTAGGTGCTTTTTTTAAAATTCTCTTTCTCTGTATCATATTGTCATTGTTGCTTAATTTTGCACTGTATTAATGTTCCTCATTGTGATTTGGGTTTTTTTTAAATCTGTAAAATGTATGAAAAAAAACTAATAAAAAAACAGTCAAGAAGTTATTCTGCAGCTTTATAGAAGCTTGGTCTGGAGTACTGCATTAATTTCTGGTTGTCTCATTATTAGAAAGAAGTGAAGGCTTTGGAGATGTTGCAGAAGAGGTCTACCAGGAAGCTGCCTAGATTTGACTGCTAGTGCTGTAGGCAGAAATTGTTGTTTCCTTCTGGAGGATTGGGGCTGAGAGGAGACCAAAATCCTAAAGTTTACAGGATTATAAGAGGCATAGATAGAGTAGGTAGCCAGCATCTTTTTCCCAAGATCAAAATGCCTAATATGAGAGAGCATGCATTTAAGATGAGAGAAAGTGAGACCAAAGGAGATGTGTGGAATAAGTTTTTTTTAATACAAGGAGTAGTGGATGTTTGGAATGTACTGGTAGAGGTGGTAGTGGAGGCAAATATGAAAGAGACAATAGACAATAGGTGCAGAAGTAGACCATTTGGCTCTTCGAGCCTGCACCGCCATTTTGAGATCATGGCTGATCATCTACTATCAATACCCGGTTCCTGCCTTGTCCCCATATCCCTTGATTCCCCTATCCATAAGATACCTATCTAGTTCCTTCTTGAAAGCATCCAGAGAATTGGCCTCCACTACCTTCCGAGGCAGTGCATTCCAGACCCCCACAACTCTCTGGGAGAAGAAGTTTTTCCTTCTGTCCTAAATGACCTACCCCTTATTCTCAACCCATGCCCTCTGGTACTGGACTCTCCCAGCATCTGGAACATATTTCCTGCCTCTATCTTGTCCAATCCCTTAATAATCTTATACGTTTCGATCAGATCCCCTCTCAATCTCCTTAATTCCAGCGTGTACAAGCCCAGTCTCTCTAACCTGTCTGCGTAAGATAGTCCAGACTTCCCAGGAATTAACCTCGTGAATCTACGCTGCACTTCCTCTACAGCCAGCATGTCCTTCCTTAACCCTGGAGACCAAAACTGTACACAATACTCCAGGTCTGGTCTCACCAGGGCTCTGTACAAGTGCAAGAGGATTTCCTTGCTCTTGTACTCAATTCCCTTTGTAAAAAGGCCAACATTCCATTAGCCTTCTTCACTGCCTGCTGCACTTGCTCATTCACCTTCAGTGACTGATGAACAAGGACTCCTAGATCATATGAGACTCTTAAATCAGCACGTGAATCTGCAGAGGATGATGGGATATGGACTCCGTATTGGCAGGTGATTAATTTAGTTGGGCATTTAAATACTAATTAGTTAGTGTAACATTTTGGCTGAAGGACCTGTTCTTCTGCTGTACTGTACTACATTCTAAATACCCCTTGACTCAAACAGCTGTGAACAAGACCAAACTTCTGGTTATGATTTATTCAGTTTCCTCCAGTATGATTTGTATATGGAGGTCATGTCTCCTATCTTGTCTATTTGTTTTGCTGGATGCACTTGAAGCAATCTTTTATTTTGGATTTATTCTGTGATGCCATCTGCAGATCAACTCATTAATAACTCATGCAAACCATATCAGATAAGATTGGAGTCTTCTGTCTAACTAATGACTTTACAATAGACTGGAATCATTTTGTTCATAATTCTATTTTCCCATTTTTTTTCTTTGCAAAAGAAATTACAAAGGTCTGGCTGCTGAGGAATTTGATGTCCTCAGTTGTAAATAATGATTTTTTGATGTGAGCCTGAAACTTCAGCTGTAGTTTCATGCTCTTTCCTCCAATTCTATGGTGGGTTTACGTTCAACTCCTGTATTGCATGAATGCACCCACTGGAGGAGGTATAACATTTAATATAGCTCATTAAACTCATTAAAATTAGGTACACCTGTTTGTTAATGCAAATGTCTATTCAGCCAATCACATGGTAGCAACCTGATGCCTAAAAGCATGCATACATGTTTAAGAAATTCAGTTGTTTTTCAGACCAAACATCAAAATAGGGAAGAAATGTGATTCAAGTGACTTTGACTGGAATGTTTATTGGTGCCAAGACTGGGTGGTTTGAATATCTCAGGAGCTGCAGATCTCTCTAGAGTTTACAGAGAATGGTGCAAAAAAACAAAAAAGCTAATCTATTGATTGGGGTCCTGTGGGTGAAAACTCCAAAGACTGGAGGTCAGGGTCCCAATGTCTCCTAGTCTGCAAGTCCGGGCCAAGGAATAGACTTTGGAGGCCTGATGCCTGTGAAACTGAGAGTCCAGGGCCAATGACTGGAGGCGCAAAGGGGGCCTGTCCTGGGGTTGGAGGTCTGTCTGCGTATGTGAGTAGGTGGATGGGAGCATGGGAAAGGGGCTTGTTTTATTGTTGTTGCTGCTGTTTGTGTTGTTCTGTGAAACATTGTGGGCATCCTACATCAGTGGTGAAATGTGTGGCGACAGTTGCGGGCTGCCCCCAGCACATCCTTGGGTGTTTTGGTTGTTAACAGAATGGTGTATTTCTCTGCACTATATGTGTAGTGGCCAATTCTAACCAAACCAAATTGGCATGCTGCACCCCCACAGATTTGTTATACTTGTATGGTGCACCCTCAGCTCCAATAATGATTGTTCCTAAAGTCGAAGAAATATATTTGATCCTTTTTCGCCGTTAGCCAATGTAAAATCTTGAGGCAATGAAACTAAGTGAAATTAAGCATAATTGAGCGGTCAACAAAAGATATGCCATTCATTGATCCCCAATCGAAAACTGCCATGAACAAAGCACAAATGTATAACTTCCTTTGCTTTTACTACGTCCCTGCTCGTATGACTAGTGGCCGTAATAAAAGCGCAGCACAGAGTACAATGCACATAGAGACAGATGCATGGCTCCTACAGTATGTTTTGATGTAAATGTGATAAATAAATATGAATCTGATTATGCTCCACAAATAATGTCACTACTAATATCCTGGGTTTACCAGCGACAGGGAAGTTGCTCTCCAAGCCACTCACCATCCTGATTTTGACAAATATTATAATTCCTTCTCTGGCTGTATCAAAATCCCAGGGGTATACCCACACCTCAAAGACTATAATGGAACAAGGCAGCTCAACACCAGCTTCTGAAGGGCAATTAAGGATTGGCAAATTCAATCTTGGTACTGCCCGTGAAGTCCATATTGCTTGAATTAACAAAGAACACGGTTGCTCTATTCAACTTTACCTTCCTGTACTCTCCCCACATCCTTTAATCTTGCACATGCTGCTCTTACATTAAAGAACAATAAACATCCCTCAATCAACTAACTTTTAAAAGAAGGCACTGATAAATTAGTTTTGGCTGCTCTTTGTGGGATCTTGTTATGCATGGGTTAGATTTTTGCACTTCCATGATTACCATAGTAATTGCACTTTAGAATGAAATCATAGGATGTACAATACAGCTGGCATCCTGTGGTGGTCAAAAGCATTATATTTTCTAAGGCAGTGCATGTCCATGTGAGACAACATACATTATTCCACCATATATCACGAGTACTCTCTCTTGCTTGAATGAGTGCAATCTGAACAATTGTGAAGAAGCTATGTACTATTCAGGGCTAGGCTTTCCTCTTAACCTCCAAACATAGCTGGAATGGGTACCATTTACAAAATGTACTACTTACCTAACTCTCTCTGACAGCACTTCCACACCCATAATCTCGATTATTGAGAGGTACAAGAGAAGTAGAGCCATGAAAATACAGCATTTTGTATTGTATCATCTGTGTCACATTATCCTGACTTTCTTTCATTGATATAGAAATCCTGCCATTTTCTACCCAATAACACCGTGGGAGCATCTTTATCAGAAGGGTCGTCACAGTCTACTGAGTGATTCCTTACTGAAGGCAATTAGAGGTGGGCAATAAACCTTGGCCAATTAAAAAAATGAATATAAAAAGGGCTCACTGGCACATGCTGTCTAACAAGCAAGTGAATGGGAGGAAACCAGTGACAATGCAAATCATGGGATTGTATAGCACAAAAACAGATCTTTCGACAGAGTCCATGCTGAATCTTATCCATTTTGTTCTCTCAATTGACTCCCCCATATTCTACCACTCTTCTACATGAGATTAAATTTGCAGTGACCAATTAGCCTACTAACCTGTGCATGTCTGGGATGTGGGAGGAAACCCACAGAGTCACAGAGAATGTCCACAACAGAACCCTGGAGTTCAGGATTAAATTTGATTCACTGGAGCAGTGAAGTAGCAAATATACTAGCAGCACCACTCAACTTTTGGCAGAGAATTTGGGTTGGAATTTGACCCACTCTAGCTGCTGCATTGAATGCAAGCTTCAGGTTGAGTCTTCTGAAAAATAACAGAATTGGTCTGAAAAGACAAACACAAGGAAATCTGCAAATGCTGGAAATACAAGCAACACACACAAAATGCTGGTGGAACACAGCAGGCCAGGCAGCATCTATAGGAAGACACACAGTTGATGTTTCGGGCCGAGACTTTTCGTTAGGACTTCGACTGTGCTTCTTCCTACAGATGCTACCTGGCCTGCTGTGTTCTACCAGCATTTTGTGAGAATTGGTCTGAAGGACATATGGCATTATTATTGCCACAACAATAGCACAAAGACCCAAAATATATTTCTCAAAAAGAAAGACAGATGATCATTTTTACCATCATATATTTGCTATGGTAGCCATTATCCAACCCCATGGCAACAATGGGTCTACTTGCACAAAAGGCTACCTTGATGGAGCTCTGTGCTGAGAGTGACCTGATGTTTCAACAAGGTGCAGGGTCACTGCTACAGCAGAGATTAGTGTCATGTACTAAGAGACTACAAACACCAAACACCTCCAGCGTCCAAGTCCAGCACCTTTCAGCAATGATGAAATAGTTCCAGACCTTCTTGCGTTACTGGCTGCTTCTCATATAGTCTAATACTTCTTCCTTACTGGTTTGGTCTCTTGTACAGTGTTGATGCTTGGTGCATGATTCAACAACTTGTATCAATCATCGTTTGGGTAAAAGATACTGCCTCAAATGTAATTCCCCCAGACCCCAGTTAAGGGAGACATTTGTCCCATAGGTATCCATTTAGCAGCAGGGCCATGGATGCAATAATAATTAACCCTGTAAATGAACTGAGGTGTGTAGTTTTGCGGAGAACAGGAAACAGAATCAAAATTGTGTATTGAATGTCAGTCTTTCCCTAGCTTCCATCAACATATGAAATACTTCAGTATTGTTCATCTTCTTTGGGAGTTTCTAGTTCTGCTTGGTGGTCTGATGCTTTTTAAGAAACATGATGTTTTTATTATTTTAATTTTCCCTGGCTCCCTTGAAATATATAAAAGTTTGTACATTGGCTAAGGCACCCCTGTAAATAGTTTGGTGCCAAATTTTGCTTTGAAGCATGTTCCTATCTTTGTTAAGTGGCTTGTAACTTGATGATTTACAATTAATTGTGGGATGTTACTTCTATTTCCTGTATTGAAGATTGGTGCAAAATACTGCTTTCTTCTGCCATCTCATTGATTGATTTCCCAAACTCACTTTCAATAGGACAAATGCTCAATTTCTGTTGTGTGTTCTATTTGTACTATGATTGGGTGTAGATGATCAGGGTGAACCTTGTCATTTTTGTAATTGTTAGTTCTGGGGAAATTTCTGAAGAGGAGCAACACTGAACTGAAATTTCTACATCACAAAGATGAGGCTTATGGTATAATGGGAAATGTGCTGCTATTGAGAAATATATCTGACATAACCACTATATATACCTGAAATATAATCACTATGTATTAGCTATTTCTTATACTATGTAATCACTTCTAGGTACTGAATATTAGTATGTTGTAGCGGTGTGCTACATGCAGCACTAAAATTACGACACGGAGTAGGTAACTGCAGTCGAAGGAAAAAACTTTATTCGAAATCTTCAGCCTACTTTTAAGCCTCCCTCAACCTGCCCCCCGTGGCGCAGAGGCTCCAAAGCTCTGCTCGCAAACCCCCGTAGGCTATCTAATTGTGAGTCGGTTCGGATGTGCCAGGAAATGGGTCGCCACATAACCCCCCCCCCCCCAGAACCGGCGATACACCCCCCAATGTCCACAGTCTGGGCCAGAACCTGCTTGGGAGGTCGGCCTCTGCGCCGAGGTGCCGGAAACTCGGCCGGTTGCGCCAGGTCCACATGGGCCGGTTTGAGGCGGTCCACCGTGAAAACCTCCTCTTTCCCCCCAACGTCCAGCACGAACGTGGACCCGTTGTTCCGGAGCACCATAAACGGCCCCTCGTATGGCCGCTGCAGCGGTGGCCGATGCCCGCCCCTTCGTACAAACACAAACTTACAGTTCTGTAGGTCTTTGGGTACGCAGGTCGGGTGCCGCCCGTGCTGTGAAGTGGGTATGGGGGCCAGGTTACCGAGCTTCTCGCGTAGTCTGCCCAGGACTGCTGCAGGGTCTTCCTCTTGCCCCCTTGGGGCTGGTAGGAACTCCCCGGGAACGACCAGGGGCGCGCCGTATACCAACTCGGCCGACGAGGCGTGCAGGTCGTCCTTGGGCGCTGTGCGGATGCCGAGTAGGACCCAGGGAAGCTCGTCTGCCCAGTTGGCTCCTCGCAGGCGGGCCATGAGGGCCGACTTCTGGTGACGGTGGAAACGCTCCACTAGCCCGTTCGACTGTGGGTGGTAGGCAGTGGTGTGGTGCAGCTGAGTCCCCAAAAGGCTGGCCATAGCTGACCACAGGCTGGAGGTGAACTGGGCGCCTCTGTCGGAGGTAATGTCGGAGGCTGGTACACCAAAGCGAGATATCCAGGTGGCGATCAGGGCTCGGGCGCAAGATTCGGAGGTGGTGTCGGTGAGCGGGACCGCCTCTGGCCATCTTGTGAACCAGTCCACGATAGTCAGGAGGTGCCGCGCTCCGCGCGACACTGGCAGGGGGCCCACAATATCCACATGAATGTGGTTGAAACGCCGATGGGCGGGATGGAACTGCTGCGGTGGGGCTTTGGTGTGCCGCTGCACCTTGGCCGTCTGGCAGTGCATGCACGTTTTGGCCCATTCACTGACCTGTTTGCGGAGTCCGTGCCAAACGAACCTGCTGGAAACCATCCGGACAACTGCGCCAAGTTATGAATGGAGTCGAAAACGCGGCGCCGCCAGGCTGTCGGGACGACGGGACGGGGCTGGCCGGTGGCGACGTCACAGACTAGGGTCCTCTCACCCGGGCCCACGGGGAGGTCCTGGAGCTGCAAACCGGAGACTGCGGTTCTGTAACTCGGGATCTCCTCATCCGCCTGCTGCGCCTCTGCCAGTGCCTCAAAGTCTACCCCTTGGGAAAGGGCATGAACGGTAGGGCGAGAGAGCGTATCCGCCACGACATTGTCCTTACCCGAGACGTGCCGGACATCCGTCGTGTATTCAGAGATGTAGGACAGGTGGCGTTGCTGGCGGGACGACCAGGGGTCGGACGCTTTCGTAAACGCAAAGGTAAGCGGTTTGTGGTCCGTGAACGCAGTGAAGGGCCGACCTTCTAGGAAGTACCTGAAATGCCGGATTGCCAGGTAGAGCGCCAACAGTTCCCGGTCGAAAGCACTGTATTTGAGCTCGGGTGGTCGCAGGTGTTTGCTGAAAAACGCCAGGAGTTGCCAGCGACCTGCGATGAGTTGCTCCAGCACCCCACCGACTGCCATGTTTGATGCGTCCACTGTCAGGGCGGTAGGGGCGTCCATTCTGGGATGTACTAGCATTGCGGCATTCGCCAAAGCTTCCTTCGTTTGAACGAAAGCGGCGGCGGACTCCTCGTCTCAGGTAATGTCCTTGCTCGGACCCGACATCAGGGCGAGCAGGGGGCGCATGATCCGGGCAGCTGAAGGGAGGAAGCGGCGGTAGAAATTGACCATACCTACGAATTCCTGAAGGCCTTTGATTGTGGTGGGTCGGGGAAAGAGGCGGACCGCATCTACCTTAGCGGGCAGAGGGGTTGCCCCGTCTTTAGTAATCCTGTGGCCCAGGAAGTCAATGGTATCGAGTCCGAACTGGCATTTGGCGGGGTTGATTGTAAGACTGTACTCACTCAGTCGGGCGCAGAGTTGACGGAGGTGGGACAGATGCTCCTGATGACTGCTGCTGGCTATGAGGATGTCATCCAAATAGATGAACGCGAAGTCCAGGTCCCGTCCCACCGCGTCCATTAACCGCTGGAACATCTGTGCGGCATTCTTCAGGCCGAACGGCATGCGGAGGAACTCGAAAAGGCCAAACGGGGTGATGAGAGCCGTTTTGGGGACGTCGTCAGGATGCATCGGGATTTGATGGTACCCTCGGACGAGGTCTACCTTGGAGAAGATCCGTGCGCCGTGCAGGTTTGCTGCAAAGTCCTGAATGTGCGGCACAGGGTAGCGGTCTGGTGTGGTAGCCTCGTTCAGCCTGCGGTAGTCGCCGCACGGTCTCCAGCCCCCCGTCGCTTTGGGCACCATGTGCAGGGGGGAGGCCCATGGGCTGTCGGACCGCCGGATGATCCTCAATTCCTCCATCCTCTGGAACTCCTCCTTCGCCAGTCGGAGCTTGTCTGGGGGAAGCCGCCGAGCGCGGGTGTGGAGGGGTGGTCCCTGGGTCGGGATGTGGTGCTGTACGCCGTGCCTGGGCATGGCTGCTGTGAACTGCGGTGCCAGAACCGATGGGAAATCCGCCAGGACCCTGGTGAAGTCGTTGTTGGACAGCGTGATGGAGCCGAGGTGAGGGGCTGGCAACTGGGCTGCACCCAGGGAGAACGTCTGAAAGGTCTCGGCGTGTACCAGTCTCTTCCTGGGCAGGTCGACCAGTAGGCTGTGAGCCCGCAAAAAATCCGCACCCAGAAGCGGTTGGGCTACGGCGGCCAGTGTGAAGTCCCACGTGAACTGGCTGGAGCCGAACTGTAGCTGCACCTGACGGGTGCCATAGGTCCTTACTGTGCTGCCATTCACGGCCCTCAGGGGGGGACCCGGTGCCCTGCTGCGGGTGTCGTAACTCGTCGGAGGTAAAACGCTGATCTCAGCCCCAGTATCGACCAAAAACCGGCGTCCCGACCTTCTATCCCACACATACAGGAGGCTATCCTGATGGCCAGCTGCCGTAGCCATCAGCGGCGGCTGGCCCTGGCGTTTCCCGGGAACTTGCATTGCGGGTGACAACGGTGGGCTTCTGCGCCCCACCGCTGGTGGTAGAAGCACCAGTGTTTATTGGGCCGGGGGTTGGCGGGCTCTGCGGCCGGGCCTGGACTGGTTTGCTGCCGGGAGCGTGGCTGGGAGATCTGTGCGATGGACGCCCCGCTCACCTTTTTGGCGTTCCACAGCAAGTCCGCCCGGGCTGCCACCTTCCGGGGGTCACTGAAATCCGCGTCGGACAGCAGCAGGCGTATGTCCTCGGGCAGCTGCTCCAGGAATGCCTGCTCAAACATGAGGCAGGGTGTGTGTCCGTCGGCGAGAGACAACATCTCATTCATTAAAGCCGATGGAGGTCTGTCTCCCAAGCCATCCAGGTGCAGTAAACGGGCAGCCCGCTCGCGCCGTGAGAGTCCGAAAGTCCTGAGGAGCGGGGCTTTGAATTCCGTGTACTTGCCGTCTGCCGGGGGCGACTGTACGAACTCCGCGACCTGGGCCGCTGTGTCCTGGTCGAGGGAGCTCACCACGTAGTAGTAGCGGGTGTCTTCTGAGGTGATCTGGCGAACGTGGAATTGGGCTTCGGCTTGCTGGAACCATAGGTTCGGGCGCTGCATCCAGAAACCTGGCAGTTTCAACGAAACCGCATGAACAGAGGCGGCGTTGGTCATTTCTGGTCCAAAAATCGTTTGGACTGTCGGGGTCACCAATTGTAGCGGTGTGTTACACGCAGCGCTAAAATTACGACACGGAGTCGGTAACTGCAGTCGAAGGAAAAAACTTTATTCGAAATCTTCAGCCTCACTTTTAAGCCTCCCTCAACCTGCCCCCCATGGCGCAGAGGCTCCAAAGCTCTGTGCTCGCAAACCCCCGTAGGCTATCTAATTGTGAGTCGGTTCGGATGTGCCAGGAAATGGGTCGCCACAATGTATTATTTTACTAGACACATTTTGTTATGTGTTGTTTTCACTAGATACTTTGTACTCTCTTAGCTGCGTATTATGACACTTACAGAACACCTGTTTGTTTAGCAGCACTATTAGCTGAGATATATTGCATGTATTACACTCAGCCTTTGTTTAGTAAGAGATAACGGTGGCGGACAAGATGGTGCGAGCAGGAATGTAATGTGAGGGAGGTTGTCTGGAAAACATAATCTTGGCCACGAATAAGGTCCCAGTGCAAATGGGTGAAAAATCATGGTGACGTACCGAGAGCTAGGCAACAGCGATTGATTAGTTAATATATAGATGATATGCAATTATAAATTGATTGGGTATGCTGATGAAACCGGAATGTAACTGAGATAAGAAATTACTATAAAGAATGCTGTACACTGGAGCTCGGCGGGCTTTCGGTGACAAGTTCATTGATTGCCTCAGCCTTTGCTTGCAAATAAAGGTTTAAACTTCTCGAAGAATTGTCTGCGTCTCCTGGTCATTTCAAGTAACCACGACACTGCAAGAGTGAGTGGTCACAAATTAATCTGAACGAAAGTGTCCTTATTATGAACATGACCTGAATGTTCCATTTTCCACTGTTTGCACTTTCATTTGGGAATTCTCTCCTCCTCTTACATAAGAAATATAAACATGAGTAGGCCTTTTGTTCCATGCGTCTGATCTGCAGTCAGTAAAACAGTAGGTATGCTTTTATCTCAGTAAGACTTTCCAGCGCTAACCCCATTGGCCTTGGTTCATTTAATATCTAATAATCTATCTTGAGCATGTTTAGTCATTAGACCTGCACAGCTCTCTTGGATAAGTATTCCAAAGGTTCATAAAACAAATAAAGGACTTCAATTGTCCTTTATTTTAAGATTATGACTCCTCGTATCTATGTCAAACCTGAAAGAATTGTGATAATTCCAAACAAAAAATCTGAAATGAAAACAGTAACTACTGGAAAAACTCAGCTATGGAAAAAGAAATGGTTAATTTCTTGGGTCGAAGATTGGTTTGTCTTTCCCTAACTGCCGCTTAACTTGCTGAGGTTTTGCCAGCATTTTGTGTTTTTATTCTTGTATGTTTCAATGAAGTCCCTGGTCTGCTCGGTCTCCCTTGCTTGGCAAAACCTCCCATCCCAGGAATTGACTTAATGAAACGTTGCTACAGTCTATATAGTATAGCATGGATTTTTGTCTTTTTTTGGTTTTAATTGTGAACTTTCTTGTAAAATATTTATAAAGTTTCTGTTTTTCTTCTGATTGCTGTTTATATGATGCTACTGTATGTGCCTGTGATGCCACTGCAAGTTTTTCCATTGCATTTGTGCATGCGTGCTCTTGTGCATATGACAATGAGCTCGATTTTGATGATCCTGGGTTTATCCTTCATTTGGGGAGTCCAGACCTAGACATTACGTCTTCTTCATGTAGCAAGAGTATTTTATGAAATTATTTTCTGTAACTAAATGCAATATATCTTATGTATCTATAGCACTAGCTGCTTATACATCCCCATTGTCCCACCAGTATTGCTGGATCTTGACTTTTGAAGCCTGAATCTCTCAAATTCCTCCCTGTCCTCTGAAGAATCTTAAAGCTTAGTTAGGCAATTGTAATGCAAGTTCATTGAGCTGGAAATGTCTGCAAATCAAAGAACTGCAAATTCTGTAAACATTCAGGAGGTCAGCAGTATCTATGGAGAAAGGAGCAGTTAATGTTTCAGGTTTGTGTAAAAATTGAAAAACGAAAAACTGCAGATAGCTGAGAAGGTAATTGTTTCTCTTTCAACTCTTGCTGCCTGATGTGTTGAGTGTCGCAACATTTGGAATGTGTTTTGGAATTTCAGTAACTACAGCATTTCATCCAATGTGGATTATGTTGAACTGGGATGTGCCTTGATACAATTTTTAGAATTGATTAAATGCAAGATGATGTGGGAGTTTTTGAAATTCTTTTTGCACTTGTGGCTTCTTCACAGCAGACCCAATTCCTGATGTTATGAGGAATCTCATTTACATATCTAATGTGCAAAGGCAATTTGAAGTTTCATCCACCTGCAGGAAAACTAGACACACTTTTGTACTCTGTATGGGTGTTAACAAAGGCAAGAATCCTCAGACCAAGCAATTTACCATTGCTGTCGAACCTATCCACAGTCTTGCAAGTCTAATGTTTTACTTTTAAAATATATTTCTGGAAATGCTCAGCAGAAAGGCAGCTTCTGTACTCAAAAGGCAAATTGGGTAGTGGTGAGAGGTCTCAAATTTGAAATGTTGAAAAATACTGAAGTGCTTATACACTGCTGTGTTGTTTTTATTTCAGGTTTTCAGCTTCTGCTACATGTTAACTTGTTACCATTGTATTATATAAAGGTGTTTCATATGGCTTGGTAGAATTGAATCATGTAATCAGATACCTGAAAGGACCGAATACTCAGCAATGTGTTTTTTACTGCAGTGCTTTGTTTGTTTCCCCATCTGCAATCCCTTCTGGTTCTAGTCAAAGAGAGAAATAGCACAGAAACAGGCTCTTCAGCTCAACTGGTCTATCCAGAACAAGTTGCCTAACTGAGCTAGACCCCTTTATCTGTATCCCTTTCCAGCATGTGGATACTACCTGGAATCCTCACATTCTTAAGTTCATCAAAAGATTATCTCATACACCAAACAACTTTTTGGAGGAACTCAATGGGTAAGGTAGCATCTGTGGAGGGAAATAAACAGAGGGTATTTTGGGTTGACAGCCTTCATCTGAACTGCTGAAATAAAGTCCAGAAAGGAAGCCTCTTGAAATAAATGTTAAGTGGTTATAAAAATTTTGCAACTTTGATATAGTCAAAAATGCTTTCACACCCTGTAAAAGCCTTTTGCTCAAAATTTATTCTGACAGAGAAATTGAATCCATGAAAATTCCATACCTCTGCTTAGATCTCACATGTCCATCAACTTTTTCCACTGCCCACCCTCCCCTCCTTACTCCAACCTTGATTCTTCTGTCAGTCACCCCCACTAGAGATGTTTACGGAAGGCATTGAGGAAAGCAGAGCACCCAGTGGAAACTCATGCAGTTGTAGTGAGAACATGTGAACTTCATTGGAGTTCAAGTTACTGGAACTATGAGGCAGCAGCACTACCTACCAGAAAGTCTTGAAATGTAGTAATGGCTGTAGTTGGAGATGTGATAGCCAGTCATTACAACGTATGCTTTAATTTCCCTTTGCTTTACAATAGTTAAATTTAATTATTTTTAAATGTATAATTCATTTTCTTTGTAGACAGGCTTAATTAGGCTCAGGTTTTCAGGCACATTAGACAGCCCGCAACATTTGTATGTCCCCAATATTTCAAGTAACTTCACGATTTGGTGCTGTTCCTCATCCGACTTGTAGATGACACTCAGCTCACATCGTGAAATCACTACATAATTTGAGTGTTGTGTGGGGTAGTATTGAGGTTCTGTCCAAAGATAGTTCTAAATGCCTCATGGACGCTAAAGAATTTAAATGGGCAACAATAAAAAAGATTTTTTTTTAAGTAGTACTGATAAGATAGCGACTACACTGTCACAAATACCTACTCGGCTCTTTTCAGGAAGAGAAATCTTAGCAACTTAGCTGATGTGGATCCCCAATTCAATGGTGGTGTTTAATTGGCTTCTGAAATAATTTAGAAAGCAGCTAAGTTCAAAGAAAGGTAGGACAATAAATGTTGATGGTGAATGAATACTATTGATTTAAGACGAGCGACAACTTACTGTTGGCTCCCAAAGCAAGAAATTCAACTAAATACTTTATTAATAACACTTTTTTCTGTAAAAATGTTATGGTAAATGATAACTGCAAACATTGAAGAGGCGACGAGGATTGAGGCATGTGGGTGTGATGCAAAGTTGGAGAGAGATTGAGGTATCTTTGAGGAGAAAAAGTTGGAGCGAGGTTGAGACAGAGTTGGCTTGCGTGAAGTGGAGAAAAGTCAGAGTGGAGGAGTTTCCATGCCTGTCCACCTAAACCGAGAGCGAGGTCTGATCGATCTTAGTACCAGGCTGATTTGGAAAGGCCAGGACGTGACGGGAGGTCCAGGCCTGGAGCATGGTGCTGCAATGGGGCCTGTTCTCAGAGCAAGTAACAACCTGATGTTGGGACAATTTAAATGTCATATGACGGATGGATTGAAAAGGCAGGGTGTTGGGACAAGAGATGAGAGGATCTGCTTGCTTCTTCGCGACGCTTACTTCACTCTTTTGCTGCATGAAGGCTGAGGCTGTGAGCCTGTTCTGGCTGTTCCGGGCTCTGTGTCTATGGACTCACTATCATTCTGAATGCTGTTGCTTGTTTTTATTGTCGGCACAATTTGTGATTTTTTCCAATCTGTGTATTGGGTATTTGTTGGTCTTTTTTAAAATAGGTTCTTTGGGATTTTTGTTTTGCGGCTGCCTGTAAGGAGACAAATCTCAAGGTTGTATAACGTATAAATACTTTGATAATAAATGTACTTTGAACTTTGAATAGAAAAACGTAGACCGGGAGAATTCAAAGCAAATTATGCAACTGCTGGAAAATTGAACGAATACAAAGTAACTGGAGAAATTCAGCCAGTTTCTATGGAGAAAAAAAAGTGGGTTGATGGTGATGGAACTGGGAAGTCAGAGAAAATTTACAGAGAAAGGTCTTTCTTGGGATAGAGAGAAGAGCCAAAGGTAGAGTGGTCAGATTTGTAAAGTAAAATAAGGAAGAACGATGTTAGGTCATTCATTTCCTCCTGGTCTCCATCCAAAGTTGTGATATTGGTTGAGAGAGGGTGGGAAATACTAGTGAATAACAAAAGATTTGTTTCATCCCAAAATATTGACTGTCCCTTTCCTTCTGTAAATGATGTCAAATTCGGTGAGTTCCTCCAACTGTTTTTTTTTTAATTGCTTTATATTCCAGCTTCTGCAGTCTCTTTTGACTCCAATGAGATTTACAGGAAGATGTTTCCTGCTTAGCATTGCTGCCTGCCGCATCTTCAACAGTGCCCTTAGGTCAGCTGCAGGGTCATTGGCCATAGATGACTACTCAATGATGTTTCACTTCCTTAGATCTGGTTCATCTCCTGTTGTGGTGTTAGATTAGCCATTATGCCACTGGTGTTTAGGGGAGCAATGAAGGTCCTCCTCTGTCTTTGCCTCTGCCTATTTATCCTTTCCAAGACATATAAAATTACTAGAGGAGAAGAGAGAAAGCAACAAAGCTGGAATTGTGATTTAAAATTGAAGAGGCTCAATATCTAAAATAGTTGAATTCAGCATTGAGAGCTGAAGGCTATAATGTGTCCTTTTCCTGGAGCTTTATTGCAACAGTGTAAGAGGCCAAAGACTGTCAAGCCAGAGTGGGAACAGTTTGGAAAATTCAAGTCACAGACAACTGGAAACTTGGGTCACCTTTGTAATCTGAACAAAAGTGTCCTGCATCTATTCTGGAGCAGGATGTTGTAATTAAGGTTTATCCAGAGAGGAGCCTAGTTCTCTCCCATAAAGGAGATGAATATACTGAAGGGTGTATGGAACAGTGCTGTTACCGAAAAGCATACAGTACATTGATGGATGCAAGCAATAGCTTTATAACTGATGCCTTGGTTTATGTAACAGTTACACCATAAGCTTATCTTGAATATTACATACTATTCGTGTCATCCAGCATGGAAACACACCTTTTGGTTCATGCTAATGAAAAGACATATTTCTGTTATTTCCATTTGCTTTTGACCTAAACCCTTCTAAACTTTTCTTCTCCATGTACCAACTGGCTTTCAAAGGTTGTTGTACCCGCCTCAACCACTTTCCCAGGAGCTTTCAGTGTGTAAAAAAAATATGACCTCTCGCTCTCAATTCCCCAACCCTCTCAATCTCCTATTCTCAACTTTCAAATATTTTAGAAGTCTTACCATCCTCTCCCTATAACCCTGTACCTCAAGTCCCAGTGAATTTTTCCTGCACTCTTTGCAATTTAATAACATCTTTCCTATAGAACAGTGACCCAAACTGTACCCATTACTCTTAGTATAACAGCAATATAATGTTCCAACTCCCAACACTCACTGCCCTGACCGACGAAGCTCAGCATGCCAAATGCCTTATTCCCCGCTCTGTCTATCTGCTCCTCCACTTTAAGTAAACCAAACACCTGAACTCCCAAGCCCCCTCTTTTCTACAACTCCCCAAGACCTACCGTTTACTGTGACAGTCCCAGCTTGATTTGATTTTCTGAAGTGCAAGAACTCACACTTACTTGAATTAAACTTCAGTTGCAGTTCTTCAGTCGATCAAGATCCCTCAGTAATGTTTGATAATCTTCTTCACAGAACTGACACAGGCAGAATGGGTGCCTTTGTGCAACATAGTTGTGATTTCAAGCACTTTTGAAGTGTAACTATATTTCTGTGGCAGCAAATGTGACAGCCTATTAGTGCATAACAGGTTCCATTTCATTGAATAAATATTACTCAATGAACCAGGGAGCCTTATTATGGATCTTTACCCAGCAGGCACAGGATACCTCGTTTCAGCATTTCATCTGAAAGAAGGCATCCTGCTCCCCTTTGTGCCGGGCCCATGCAGAGATATGATGTGCAAGGCTCTGGAATAGAGAATTAACCCATATCATTCTGAGGTAGAGGTATGACTGCTGTTAACCAAACCACAGCTATTGCTTTGCTACAGCTGAGACCTATGGTGGGGGCAAAGGTAGAAATGTAAAATACATGGCAACTCAAAAGGTGCTGGATCCTTGCAAAGGTCCAGTTGGAAGGTCTTGACCCAAAATGTCAATTGTTCATTTCCTTCTATCAATGCCATTGACCTATTGAGTTCTTCCAGTGCCTTTTGTGTTGCTCCAGATTCAAGCATCTACATTCTCTTGTGTCTCCATCAAAACTGCACTTTTGCTTTGGGAACTGCTGGAGTACTTGTTGGTTCCTTCCCCCATGATTTAAGCTTGTGTTGCTCAGTCTGTGTTCTTCCGTGTGTACGTTTTCCTTATGAGCCCACTGGTAACTCCCTAGTGTTGATGCTTGTGTGGTTCTATGGCATAAGTATTGCCTGATGAAGGATGTGGGGTCAGAAAGCTTTCTTTCTGTGCACTGTTGTTAGTTAATCTGCTGACGCAACTTCGAAAGAGAGAAGGAAGAAGAGACGTGCAGAAATCTGTTTGAAAAAAGCAAACAAAATGGTTAATAGAAAAGGGCCAATTCTTCATTTCTGCGGGAAATTGGAGCCATTCCAGGAAATTGTGTGGCCTGTCCTATGCTGAGAGTTCTCAACTGTTGTCTAAATGTCATACTTGATCAATTTTATATATCTTTCTACTCCTTAGGTAATGTTTTTAATTGGAGAATTTGTGCTATGAATACAGCCTTGTATGGTTCACTTGCATAGTTATCCATGTCATTTTACTGCCCAGGCTCTGCATTATATTACTGATTCAGGCTCACAAACAAATGCTTATTTGTTATCTCTTGGGATCTCTTGGGATTTGAAAGAAATACCAGCTGCTCTCTGAATGTTTAAGTAATTTTCCTCATGTTTGGCTTGAGGGCGTTCCAGCTCTCTCAGAGCCAGGAGAACTGGTTCAGAAACAATACCTGGTTGGGAGGGTGTACTGTAAACATATATGGAGCTCAGATCTGAAAGATAAGCAGAGGAGGTCACAGCTTGCCTTGTGTGCTGCAGCATTGCAATATTGGCATTGTGACCAGAAGTAGATGTGTTTAGTTCTCTATTCTTGGCACACAGCCATTCTAAAACACTCAGATTTTTTTTTTGACCTTCAAGGCTCGGGCTGTTATTTTAAAGCTGTAGTTTCACGATTTGACCATTCAGGGGCTCTCAGTGAAGCACGGAATTGTTTCCACATCCTTAGCCAAAAACAGGCTGTATTAAGTTTTTCAGTTCAAAGTGTTACCTAAATTCTCTGAGGTCATTTGCCCCACACACTTTCCTTCTCATTTGAAACACAAGACTGCCACATCCTAATTCAGTCCAGCAAAATCTTTCTGTTGTGAATTTGTTATTCTGCACATCTGTAATTGTACTCTCTCAGCCAATGATGGCTGCGTATTAGCTGCCCCAATCTTTGGAATTCTCTTCATAAGTTTTCCCACCTCTCTATCTCCTCCACTGCTTGTTAATGTGACCCTTCACCTGATGTGATATTTTGTGGTATTTTCTTTGAAACCTCCTTCCATTAGTATGGAGTAATGCTTTATAGTGCAAGTTCATGGGAGAATCACAATTATGGAGCGAGATTCAGTTGCAACTGAGAGTTCACAAACCACTGGTACCCCTGCCATGCTTGCCATTTGAGGACAGGCTGCTCCTTGCCATGTCTCCATTTCAAAATGTTGCAAGCAGTCAGCTCCTCATGAACCGGTTAATTGTAGCTTCCTTGTTACAAATTAAAGGCTGACACTTGGTGCTGGATGTGAATCTTTCACAGGATGGGAATTTATTCTGAATTTGGGAGGTTCATCACATTGAGTCACTTTCCTTTCTGTTTTCTACTTATTCTGCTGCTCTGAGAGCACCAACTTCCTGGGTCAATGATTTGATGATGATTCTAGAGCACATCCTGCAGCTTGCATGTTGTTTTGCATGAGTGGAGCATTATCTTAGTTGTCTATCCAACAACGTCAAAGTTTAATCTTAGCTGTAGATTTCACCATCATTTAGCCATGCACTCTGCAATGTAAATGATCATTAATGTAAGGGCTTGTGTCTCTTTTCACTTAACTATAGGTAATGGAAGGTGCTCCGTGAACATGTGTGTATCTTTTTAATCCTGAGTTCTAATATTAAAATTGTAACTATGCACTCAAGTGAGATTGGTTGATAAAGTATTCCATTACACTTAGATCTTTCTGATGTGAAAGGATTCCCAAAGCATATGCAGGTTCATATCTTTCAGGGGAAAATGTTTATATTAGCTAGTCACACAGTCTGTAATCACATCTCAATGGAGATGTTACTTCATTGATCTTCTCAAGGATCTATTATAGCCCAAATTATTGTGGATTTACTTATTGATTCACCCGCGAATGCTATGCTGCATTATCTCTGACGAAGAGGCTTCTTGTGTCCATTGTGGTTTAGCTCACTCACCTTTGGTAACCACCAGACACTCAACTGTGGCTCCAAGTAGCTGTTTTCATGTGACAGTGTCCACACTCCAGCACAGGTGAGGTTACCCAGCACGGCTTATACCCCAGGGAGATAGGGACCGTGCCTGACATAGCATGTAAAGTCAGCCATGGCAGACTGGGTGGATGAAATCAACAGTGAGATCCAATGGCTAGGAGGGTAGTTCTGCAACACGAGATGGAGAGTGAAGGGCATGACAAGGGAGCAAAGTAGTCGTGGTCATCTACTGCAACCAAGCAAGACCCCGGCTGTGATGACAACTCATATCACTGGATCTGGACTTCTGAGGTTGAGAGAGTAGAACTGCCCCAGTGCAGTTCACATCATCTAAAGACAAACTGCACAAATCTAACTGTCATCGTCAGAGCTGAAGGACAACCAATTGTTAATTAGTAATACGTTATAATAGGAAAAATAATGATAAAGAAAAACTGGCAAATCAATAACCAGAGATTGAAGATATTAATAAATGAATCAAGGAGTACTTTTGGAGAATTTTGTTGAGGCAATGGAATTAGATCTGAAATTGGTATTGAAAGGGGAAATTACTTGACATTGCCTGATATTACTTGAAAAATAAAAAAAATGGATATTAGAAATAGTTCCAATTAGAACTAGAGCACAACAAATTGAATGGATTTTTAGAGAATAATCATTTTCTTGAGAAGCTGATTGAGTTCTTCTGCTCGGTCATTTGATATGCAAGGACTAATCTATAGTTAAGTTCAGGGACAAATTTTCTCACCATTTTCACTAAATAAACATGGCATTCATTTACCTGCTTGTAGTACTAATTATTTATCCATAGGTGTCAGTGGTTTGCTAGTTTCAGAATCAATGCTTCGTTCACATCTGAATTTGTTTTATTCAGTATTTTTGGAATTGAGTTTGTGCTTATTCAGATATAACAGAAAGTAATCAGTGCGAGTAGCAAGTTCTCCCAGTTGAGTATAGAAGAAGTCTGCCTCATTAAACATGTACCATTTCAGTTATATGTAAATATGTTTATATATGAAACTTTCTACACAATGCCACATTTAACACTTGCAAGGTAATATAGAATTAATTTAATACTTTTTGCTGGGATATATCAGTCTAGTATATACAGCATAGCACTAATTTCAGAGCAAGTATGGCAAGAGTTAAATGTGAAATAAACTCCACTCTTAACACATGAAGTGTATACAGGATAAAACACCCTCCCAATTGATCTATCAAATATTCTTGAGTTATGTGTAGCATAGGTTAAATTTACAGTAGAGGCCACTTTACCCTGTCTTACCTGAACAAAAAGAAAAGTAGTCCTGCATGATCTATCCAAACACTACCAAGTGCAGAGTGAGCTAGCCTTAGTTTAAAATTTTCTTTAGACACTGAAGTCCTTCTCTCTGAACAACACATACACAAAAAAAAGAGTACAGTCAACGTTTCGGGCTGAGACCTTTGTTGAAGGGTCTCAGCCTGAAATGTTGATTATACTTTTTTTCATAGATGCTGCCTGCTGACACAAAACAACCATTTCATAACTCTTGGCAGTGACAAGAAACCTGATTCTGATCCTGACCGGCTTGTTCAAGCACTTCATGATGGTGGATGTTAGAGCCACTAGGCAGCAGTAATTAAGGCATTTTATCTTGTTTTTCTTAGACACTGGGTTGATAATAGGTTTCTTAAAGCAAATTAAAACCGGCGGAGGTGAGAAATGTCTCCAAATACCCTGTCTAGCTGATCTGTGCAGGATCTAAGGAGATGCAGTCTTCATGTTGGGGTATTTGATGTCAGTTTCTTCAAATGTGGTGAACATTGCTTTTGTGCCGTCCTTCAAGATGGTGAAGCATTGCCTCCTTAAAGTGCTGTAGCCCTTCTGAAGAAGATGCTTCCATAATGTTATTCAGTTAGGGCATAAACCGGTATCGATGGGGAAAAAATAGTAATTTCTTCTTCTCAGGATGGTGTGTGACTTGGGAAGACAGAAAGCTTTAGAGTTGTGGGAGATGCTGTGGGAAAAGCTTTAGCAATCATTGCTTTGCATTGTGTAGACGATGTGCATTGCAGCCATGGTATGCTGGAAATGAAGGGAGAGAATATCCATGTTGGTCGACAGAGTGCTGTCGGGACTGATGGTTTATTCTAGATGTGATGTGCTTATGTATGCAATTACTCTCTTGCATGTGCGTTAACTTGGGTAGACAGCCAGAGGCAAACTCACAGGCTTATGGAGATATTCATTTGCTCACAATCATTATTTTACACTCAACAAGATCCCACCACCAAGCACATCTTTCCCTCTGCCCCATCTACCCACTTTCCACAGGGACTCCCTTGTCCAGTCATCTCTCCCCACCAATCTCCCTCCTGGCAAGTGGAACAAGTGCCATACCTTCTCCCTCACTACCATTCAGGCCTAAACAGTCCTTCCAGGAGAGGTGACACTTCACCTGTGAGTTTGTTGGGGTCACCTGCTGTACCTGGTGCTCCCAGTGTGGCCTCCTGTAGCACCAACAAAGATTGGGAGACTACTTTGCTCAGCGCCAATGCTCAGTCTGCCTGAAAAAGTGGGACCTCCTGGTGGACGCCCATTTTAATTCTGTTTCCCATTCCCACTCTGACATGTTAGTCCATGGCCTCCTCTACTGTCGCGATGATACCACACTGAAGATGGAGGAGCTACACTTTGCATTCTGTCTGGGTAGCCTCCAACCTGATGGCGCGAACATTGATTTCTCAAACTTACGGTAATTCCCCACCCCTCCCTCCCTTCACCATTCCCATTCCGTTTCCCTATCTCACTTTATCTCCTTACCTGCATCTTCCATCATCTTCCTCTGGTGCTCTTTCCCCTTCTCCAACCCTTTATCTTTTTCACCAATCAACTTCCCAGCTCTTACTTCACCACCCCCTTCTGGTTTCACCTATCACCTATATGTTGCAGTTTTCCCTCTCCTCCTCACGCCTTCTTACTCTGACTTCTCATCCTTTTTCTCCAACCCTGAATAAGGGTTTCGATCCAAAACATTGGGTGTTTACACTTTTCCATAGATGCTGTCTGGCCTGCTGAATTCCTCCAGCGTTTTGTGTGTGTTGCTTGGATTTCCAGCATCGGCAGATTTTCTCTTGTTTGTGATTCTTTTATACTTACTGGGTTCACAATTGCCTTCTTGCTCAGGCATGCATAATAAACACTCATTTGTAGCTATGTTTGCACATTTTACACACTTCTGTGCATGCAGAGCATGGTGACAGCAGTATGGCCTCCTGCTTGTGAGTAGTTCAACATACTCTAGGGAATGCCTGACTAGAATCCTACCAGATTGTGAAATCACTACTAGTCCTAAAGGCAAAATGTATGGATCAGTGAGGCTCAGAGGAGAAAGTTATAAGATTCAGACAGAACTAAACAGCAAGCGATTTGGACCACTGGCATTTTGTTAGAAATCCACCAGCAGTGATTACTAAAAGAGTACTGTTAGCCTTGGATTCCACTGATGATATAGAGTTAGATTTAATGGTGTATTAAAGGCCAAGTGAAACAGATGTGCAGAGCTTCAGAAAAATGTTTGAGCTGAAGAGTTGTGGGTGTGGGGATTAAATGGGAAGTAGTACAAGTGGGTAACTAAATACACATTCAGGGATATGCTCAGAGCAGAAACACTATTGCTAAAATTACAGAGAATAAGTAAGCAGCTCAGAATCAGCCTGAAGGCAGGATAAAATTAAAATTACGGTCCTGGTAATCAGAGTACTGGGACTTAGAAGTCATTTGAGGATAGTGAAACATGAATGAAGAAGACAGCATAGCAGGAAATTCTGGAAAGGAGCCAATGATACTAGGTTTGATACAAACTAAATGTATGATCAAGAACATATGGGTGTTTTATGAGAGATTTTGCCTAAAGCTGCTTGTATCAGACATCTTGTCCTTCAGATGAGATGTTAAGCCACAAACTCTGCAGGACCATGTTGGAAAGGGAAACACTTTCCCAGTGTCCAGTTAATATTCATCTGGCAAATTGTAACTGTTCTGTTTGTGGGAGCTTGCTGTGCACAAATTGGCTGCCAGCTGTAAAGGATTGTGTGTATCCTGGAAGTTGTGAGGAATATAGAAGCAAACATGACTTTTTTTTACAAAGTGGACAGTGTACCATTGGCATGCCTTTTAATGTGATTTAAGATTAATTTATATCAGAATATTGATATATGACTATAGCTTGGGCTCACTCTAGATCCATAAAGCGGAGGAGGTCCTTAGGAGACTATGTGGTGGCCACCTCAGCCCACATAATACACTCCATACAATTTTTCTCGCCACTCCAGGAAGACCATTCTGTAGAAATAACCCCTTTGTGCTATGATACAAAGGCAGTCCTTTGCTGTGGTTAATGTTTTAGGTAGGGTGCAGAAAGATTCCCTTGGGCATGAAGGTGTTAAAGTGGAATCATTTCCCCTCCCCCTCCCATGCCGTGAATGGAGAACGAACAGATGTTCTGTCTGAGACACTGCATTATAACAGCCAAAAAGAGCCAGGAAGTTTCCCAAAGCCAGTTTAGAGAGACACTGCTCCTTTTGTAGGCCCCGAACAATCTTATGCACACAACATCCTCTCATTCCCCTCTGTCTTATCCTGCTCTCACAAACCACCTCCAAAATGTGCTCAAATACATAGAACAGTTCCAAAGAAGTAGTGTTCTCATTTTCTGTAAGATTTGGGGTGAAAATCTGAAGTAAACTTAAAATCTGAAAGTGGTGTTTGTGAATACACTAGGTTTAACCCATCATGTACCAAAGCAGAATGATCGGATTTTACGATTGCTTGTCCATAGATGTCACTATCACATATTTTCCTATTCTTCCCCCCATTTCTGATTAAATGGTTTTCTGTTTTATAATTTTGCATCCAGTTTCCTTTTAAAAACAACAACTTTAGGTTCTGTTTTTTGGTAATATTTTTCCATTTCTCTCTTTTATAAGGTCAGCGTGGGCAACTTTTAGAATTTAACTTTGTGTTATCAACTTTTCAGTGAAACATTCTTATATTCCTGTGAGCAATTATCCTTTTTCCTAAGTGTAATTGAAAAGTGAACTAATAAGTGAACTAGAGGGATGCCAAGGTCTTAAACAGTCCTTCCAGGTGAGACAGACATTCGCGTTCCTAGACATGTGCTTAAATAACTACAGCCCAATGGCTCTGACATCTACCATCATTAAGGTGCTTTGGGAGGCTGGTTATGGCATACATTAGCTCTTGCCTCTCAGACAACCTTGACTCACTGCAATTTGCCTATCGCCGAAACAGATCTACAATCTCCCAGGCCCGACATTCATCTCTGGAGCATCTGAACAGTAAAGGAACCCATGTCAAACTATAGTTTAGGGTTAGGGTTAAATTCTTTGCTCTGCAATGGGATTCTTGACTTCCTGGCCAAGAGACTGCACTCAGTAATGATAGGCAGCAACATCTCTGCCACAATTATTCTAAATACTGGTACTCCACATGGTTACATCTTCAACCCCCTACTCTACTCCCAAAACACTAGTGACTGCATGGCATTCTACAAGTTTGCTGTCGTTCTCACTGTATTTGGCCATATCTTGAATATTAATGAGTCCCAAGTACAGAAAGGAGATAGAGAGCTTAGTAGCATGGTGCCAAGACAGGAACATTTCTCTCAATGTCATCAGAACAGAAGACCTGGTCGATGACTTCAGGAAGAATGGCAGAGTACATACTCCTGTTCACATCATTGATGTTGAGGTTGACAGGACTGAGGGCTTCAGGTTCTTAGGAATGAACATCACCAACAGCATGTCCTAGTCCAACCACATAGATAGCATGGCCAAAAGAGCTCACCAGTGCCTCTATTTCCTCAGGAGGCTGAAGAAATTTGATGTGTTTCTGTTGAGATTTATATTGATGCATCGTAGAAAGCAACCTATTTGGATACATAACAGTTTGCTATGACAACTGCTCTGTGCATGACCACAAGGAACTGCGGATTTGTGGACACAGTTCAGCACATCATGGAAACTGGCCTCCTCTCAATGGACTCTAGTTATTCTTGTTGCTTCAATAAATTAGCTAGTATAATAAAAAATCCCACCCACCCCAGACAATCTCTCTCCTCCTGATTTCTATCAGATACAAAAAGCCTGAAAGAACGTTCCACCAGGCTCAAGGCCAGCTTCTACCCTGCAGTTTTAAGACTGCCAAACAGTTCCCTAGTATGATAAGGTGGACTATTGACTTCACAATCTATCTCCCTATGGTCTTGCAGCTTATTAGGAAGGTGCAGGCTGACCTCTCCTCACAGCATGTAAACAGCTCCTCCAAGGAGGGAGTTTGGAGCAGCAAATTTCTGGGGGTGCATATAAAGGACAATTTCACCTTGTCTCTCAGCACCACTTTTTAAATCAAGAAAGCACAGCAGTGTCCCCATTTCCTGAGGAGATTGAGTTGAGTGAGGCCTCACCCACCTCCAACCTGTTCAGTGTAACCAATTTTTACAATAGTTTTTCTTTACAAGAGCAGTATTGAGAGTGTTCTGACCAGTTGCATCACTGTTGGTACAGGAATTGGAAGGCATCTGTTTGCAAGACGCCACCAAGGATTGCAAGTACTGCTGAGAGGATCATTGGGCTCTCTCTTGCACCCATCCCAAAGTATTATTCAGAAACCTGTGTATGCAAGGCCCCTCCCCCTCCCCCTCCTATCAGACAGAAGGTACCATAGCACTGGACAAGGACTGTTAGGATGCGGATCAGCTTCTTCCCTCAGGCTGTGAGACTACTGAACTCCCTGCCACCACCAAGGTTTCAATTATGAGGTGCCAGTAATGTTATGGTATTTACATTTTTTTACTTGTATCGTAAATGCATCTTAAGCTAAATGCCAATATTCTGGAATGTATATAATTTATTTGAGGTAATATTGCTTTATGTGCTGTGTGTGAGTTATGTGTACACCTTGGTCCAGAGGAAAGTTGTTTCATTTGGCGGTATGCATGTACAATGCAAACTAGATGGGTTGTAGAGGTTTCGCTGGCTACTCACTCTGCAGAACCTACTCTCTCCTCAGCATTACAAGGGCTGCAAAGGGAAGAAACATCAGGACCATCACAGAGGCTGCTGAGGGAGCCTCCAGGTGGCTATGGATCAAGAGGTGTGACCCATGGACCAGTGCTGCTGGGACATGTGAAGAAGCCTGATCAACTTTGGCTGGGTCACTTGGGTGAGAGTGCCTGATGCTGAAAGACCCGAAGCACCCAATGATCCAGGTTACATCATGGATGATGTGGATGATGAGTTCCAGTGCATCCTAGGGATATATCTCACCATTATACGGTTGAACCTGAGCAAGATAAATGCATGAGGGAGAAATGAATAGAAGGTAATGCTGATAGGATAATATAAGTTAGAGCAATTTGAGCACGAATGCCAGTGAGTTAAGACAAATGGCCAACTTGGCTTTGCAAGGAATTTTGTGATTTAAATACTCTAGAAGTTGTAATAATTAAACTCATAAGGCATATTAATTACCTAGCGGTGCTCCTGTTCAGGAGGCTGTATAGCTTCATTGGACTCTAGAGCACACAGCTTGTAATATTGCAGATACGCTAATCTGCAAACTTTGCCTGCGTAGACTGAACACAATGACCCTAACAATAACCATATGTATTTTGAACCTGTTTAAAGTCTCCTAGCTTTTATATCAATTCTCTTAAAGCATGAATGTTGACTAAAACTTCCAGCCTGTCAGCAACAACATTCGGTCATTTAAGAGGTCAGTGCGTAAATTCAACTTGTCCAAATTTTAGTGGGATATTTTTTTCTTATTCCTTGAAACTTTTTGAATTTCTATCAATTGTCAGGCCTTATATAAATATGAGTTTAGGCTGGTCCAGTCATGAGGGACTTAGTCTAATTTAGTTTGGAGAAACTGTGTTTACTTACATTAGAACAGAATGCTAAAAAAGATATGGAATAGTGTTGTTCAAAATCAAAAGGGTCTCATGTATCTGGAAGGATATGACCTTGCAGCAGTTTAGCATTGTGGCAAATGGATGGCAAAGATTTGAAATGCAGAAAAGATGAAGTGTTGTGATATGTAGTGCCTTTAAGTATGGTGGTAACTGATTCTGTAGTAGATTTATAAAGAACAAACTTGAAAATTCAGGACTGAGGGAAGAGAACAGGAGATGGGGATTGATTGGATCAATTCAAAGAACCAGCAGAAGCACAAAGAGCCTTTTATCCTGAACTGCATGATTCTATAATTTGCCAAACAAGCGTATAAGAGAAAGAAAACATGCTCTTAATCCTGCAAGAGTATAAGAAACTGACCCATTGCTCTCTCTGAAGCCATTTAGAGAGTGAGTAAAGGTGGCACAAACAAATGAATGCATTTGTACCCAAGGAGCTGAGCTGCAAGCTGGAATTCCACACGCAGTCCCTGCGAGTTCTCCTGCTGGGCTGTGGTCATGTAGTACTCTGTTTGGTACTGACCCGTGTAATGCTTCAGCTCAATCAAAAAATAAAGTGTTTCTACGGCTGGCTTAGTGTGTCAATACTGACATCTGTTAAAGGCTTCAAACTCTTCAAAAAGCAGTTGTTTGTTCTTAGTGGCCTGCAGTTTAGACTGAGTGCTCTGAAGGTTACAAAGTGCATTCAGAATGAAAGACTGACCACAATAATAAACTAAGTAATTTTAGGCCCGTTGGGTTAACTTTAGCGATGGGCAAATTATTGGAGTTGATTCTAAGGAAAAGTATGAGCCTTCCTAGAGAAAGTTGTAGATTAATTGGGTACAACCAGCATGGATTTGCTAGGGGAAGGTCAAGTCTGAATAACTTGATTTAATTCTTTGAGGACATTTGGTGAGAGTGGTGTGGCGTTTAGAAAGGCTTCATATTAGCAAGCTGGTCAAAGAGTAAAGGTCCAGTGGCAAGTTGGATCCAAAATTGGCTCAGTGGTGTTGTTCAGGACACTTTTTTTTAAACTGCAGGGCAGTCCCAGTGGGAATCCATAGAACTCTAAGCTCAGTCCTTGTTTTACATAAAATACAGTTCTGATTTATTATATGTAGTAAAGTAGTATCTATGATATGAGTGTAGGGTTCAGAAGTTCACAGCCAACAATGTTGAATGCAGAAACAGCATCATGTTTAAGAATTTCTAGGATGAGTAACTGAAATGCTGTGATCTAAATGTAGGGGATGTGATGAAGAATTTTAGAGGTAATCAATACTTGTAGTTTACAGTGAGGGGGAAAACTTCAAACAGTAGGAAGATATAGGTGACACACACCAAATGTTGGAGGAACTCAGCAGGCCAGGTCTATGATCCTGCTGAAGGGTCTCAGCCTGAAACATCATCCGGACTCTTTCATAGATGCTGCCTGGTCTGCTGAGTTCCTCCAGCATTTTGTGTGTGTTGCTTGGATGTCCAGCACCTGCAGATGTTTTCTTGTTTGTGATAGGAAGATACAAGTCATTTGTGCCAAAGAATTTCAAGTAGAATTTAATTTATAGAGTTGAAATAGTCCAGGTAGAGAAATGCGACAAGGTCAAGAGAATATACAATTAATGGGATAAACTTGAATGGTGTGGTGGAACAGAGAATCATGGACTGTGAAAGGTAGCAAAGTAAGTCAATAAGATAGTTAATACGTATGGATTATTTTCCTCTGTTAGACAAAGCATAAAATATATAAGCAAGGAGGTTATGGTAGAACAGTACACCACACTAGGTAGGCCTCAGCTTGACTATTCTTGCTGTTCTGGTCAGCAGACTATAGGAGAGATGTGATTGCTCTGGAGCAAGTACAAAGGAGATCAATGAAGTATTGCTATGACTGGAGTTTTGTAGCTATGAGGAAAGACTGGATAAGATCAAGTTGTTTTCTTTGAAATAGAGTAGGTTAAGAAGGGACCTGAAAAAGGTATAGAAAACAGAGGGGTTTAATGCAAGTAAGGAGATCTGTTTCCTTTCGCAGAAGAGATATAGATTTAAAGTAACTGTTAGAAGTATTACAGGACAAATAAGGCAAATAAATCACCTGAAAAGTAGTAGAGGTTTAGAACACACAGTCTGCAAGGTTGGTTGAGATAGAAACCTACATAATATTTAAGTGTTCAAGGATATTTAATGAAGTGTCATAACTGGAAGATGGGATTACATTGGGTTGTTCTCTTTCACCAGCTTCAACACATTAGGCCAAAGAAACTCCACTTGTTTTGTAAATTTTCTGTGATTCACTCCTTTATTCACAAATGTGTGGACCAAGTCTTTTCAAAAAAAGAAAGCTTCGCTAAGGGGAAGAAATGCGTCAAATGAGCAAATCCATTCAAAAGACTTAAACAAATAATGGGCCATAAGACTTGTTCTTGTGCTGTATGATTGTAAGGTTCCTGAATCAAGCTGCATCGATAATCCAGGTTCCTCTTGAAGGATTTGCCAGTGGATGCAGTATTTGACATACATCCATACTTGGGTATCTGCTGCATATTGAGTGAACCTTTGGTTTTCAGCTGTACTTTCCTTGATTATCATCCAATGGCTCTTCATTAGTCGGGGCTTGTTGAGGGACATAGGTGAGGATAGGATCATCTATGCTATTCCTTGTATGTGTTAGTTTTACAGTATATCTTACCCAAAGGCTGGCACGGATTTTGTTTTATAAACTCCCATGGAGTGTATATTTATGTATAATATAAAGTGTTCCACAGAGCAGGGAGATTCCTGATTCAGACCTCAATATGGCCTTGCACCTTTTCTGCCTAAACTGCACTCTGTAACTCTACACTGTATTCTACATTTTGTTATTGCTTTTCCCTCAATGCACTGATATAGGAAATGTTCTGTATGGATGGCAGCAGAACAAAGTATTTTCCTGTACCTCGGTGGATGTGACAATAATAAACAAATTTACCAATTTCTCCGGTCACACTCTGAAATAAGAAAAGGGGAAATTAATCAGACTTGTAACTGATCATCACCGACGTTCTGAATTTCTTGGACTGGAGATGGTGTGGTAAGGGAGCACTTGCCACACTTTCTCTAGTCCAAGAAGTGGATCCAATTCAACCCAATCTTTGCAGTGACATCATATTCAAATCTTAATGCCTTATAATATTGAGTAATTAAAAATAAAAATTGACAAAATTTCTTGTCCATCCCCTGAGTTCAATGTTGCCCTCAGTTGTTAAGTAATGGCAGTGGGTCACTTTGTCATCGCCAATATGTTGAAGAACATCCTGTAGGAACACTCTCACCGTTTATAGCAAAGGGCTCAATGGGAAGAGGTAAATCACAGTGTGCACAGTTTTCTAGGAATGCTGACACTCCATAACTGCCTCTATTGTCACAATATACAAAATGTTAGATAATCTGCAGTGATGTAATTTGAGGGATAACTATGGGTTAGGACATCAAAAAAAAGTTGTGTGCTCTTTTTATATTGCATAGGAACTCCCTATTTCACTCAGAGGGAATAAGTAGGTACAGTTTAAATCTCATCTAATGGAAGAGATCTGATGGCACTGCTAAAATTGTGTCCCTATCACTGGTTTGGTATTTCAACCCTAGTCTCTTGCCATTGAACTACAGGTAAAGCTGGAAAATATCTTTGCATGTTTCCAAATCAAAATGAAGTTGGTGCAAGTATTATGTGAATTCTGTTCATTTTTTTCCCATAACAGCTTCTTGTAACCATTCCTGTAAATAATTTTGTGGTTTAACTGGACATGGGTTCTGTTTGTTTTTCAGGTGCTTTAGTCTATTGTATCTAGTGAAAAATACATCCTTGTTTGACTTCTAATACATCCGATAGGTCACGATTTATCCTTTGTCAGCCCAGCTAAACATTCTGTTTCATGGGTCATCACACTTCTGACTGTCCTCATATCCAGTGCATTCTGTAAATTTTCTGACGTCCCAAGCTGTTATAGTGTTGCGCTAACTGTGAGACTACCGTAGCATTTAAGCTTAAATAAAAGTCCGCTCGTGTCTAATGTTATACTAAGTTCCTTTTATTCATCACCTTCTCACACAATGGCCACGTTTAACCTCTGGACTGGCAATAACTTGGATTTAAAATCCTTCACATTGTTTTCAAATCTTTCCGTGGCCTCTTTAATCTTCTTCAGCTTGACATTCCTCCACAAATTCTGCCCTTGTATCATTGTTGGTTTAATCATCCTACAGTTCTGTTCAGCTGTCCAGGACCTTACTCAGAATCATGTTTCATGTCACTGGCATATGTTGTTAAATCTGTTAACTTTGCGGCAATTCATGACAAATAGAAAAAAAACCTGAATTACAGTAAGTATATTTATGTGTATTAAATAATTTAATTCAAATAAGTAGTGCTAAAACAGAAATAAATTGAAAATCATAATGAAGTAGTGTTCATGGGTTCAATGTCCATTTAAAAATCAGATGAAAAGGGGAAGAAGCTGTTCCTGAATCTCTGAGTGTGTGCCTTCAGGTTTCTGTACTGCCTTCTTTATGGTAACAAGTGGGCATGTCCTGGGTGGTAGAGGTCCTTAATGATGGGCACTGCCTTCCTGAGGTACTGCTCCTTGAAGATGTCATGGAAACTACGGGGGTAAGTACCCATGATGGAGCTGACTAATTTTGCAATTTATTGCAACTTTGATCCTGTGTGATAGCCTTCCCCCTTTGCCAGATGGTGAAATAGCCAGTCGGAATGCTCTCCGCGGTTAATCTGTAGAAGTTTTCGAGTGTTTTAGGTGACAAACCAAATCTCTTCAAACTCCTAATGAAATATAGCTGGTCTTGCCTTCTTTATTGCTGCTTCAATATGTTGCATCCAGGTTAGGTCCTCAGAGATATTGACACCAGGAACTTGAAATTGCTCACTCTCTCCACTTCTGATCCCTCTATCTGGATTAGTGTGTGTTCCCTCATCTTACCCTTCCTGAAGTCCACAATCAGCTCTTTGGTTTTACGAATGTTGAGTGCAAGGTTGTTACTAGGACCCCACTCAATTAGCTGGTATATCTTGCTCCAGTACACCCTCTCGTCACCATCTATGATGCTGCCAGCAATGGTTGTATTATGAGCAAATTTATAGATGGCATTTGAGCTCTACCTAGCCGCACAGACAGTCATGGGTGTAGAGAGAGTAGAGTAGTGGGTTAAGCATACATTCCAGTGGTGCTCCTGTGTTGATTGTCAGTGAGGTGGAGATTTTTTTTACAATCTGCACAGATTGTGGTCTTCTGGTTAGGTAGTCGAGGATCCAGTTGCAGAGGCCCAGGTTCTGTAGCTTTTCGATCAGGACTGTAGAAATGGTGGTGTTGAATGCTGAACTATAGTCAATGAACAGCATACTGACATAGGTCTCTGTATTGTCCAGGTGATCAAAGGGAAGCCATTGAGGTTGCATTTGCCATAGACGTATTGTGATGCTTGAGAAATTGCAGTGGGTCCAGGTACTTACTGAGACGGGAGTTGATTCTATCCTCTCAAAGCATTTCATCACTACAGATGAGAGTGCTACTGGACAATAGTTGTTAGGCAGCTCATGATGTTCTTCATGGGCACTGGTATAACTGTTGCCCTTTTGAGGCAGGTGGGAACTTCTGACCAGAGCAATGAGAGATTGAAAATGTCTTTGAATACTCCTGCCAGTGGAAAAATGCTGTGGAATTTTGCCCCTATGATCTCTCCACACATCCCACCTCTCTTCTTTTATTTAGTATTTAGATGATTTGCACATCACTGGAAAGATTAATTTTTTGTAATCCATTCCTTTGAACCTGAGTCTTGTTTGAAGACTATGGAGGTTAACTTATAGTCATTGATGTCAGGGTTCAGATTCATGTACAGGTCAGACCAGGTAAGGATTGGGAGTTTCCTTGCCTTTAGTGAAGCAGGCGGGCTCTCACAGCACCTAGTAGCTTCATGTTCACTTCTACGGACACTAGCATTTTATTCCATATTAATTTCATAACTTTGAGTTTAAAGTTCATAGATGCCAAGGTAGGTTTTGCTCTGGCCCCTCTTGCTTCTAGCCTCCCAATCTGCACCACACCTGCTCTATTTCCTTTAGATAGATAGATACTTTATTCATCCCCAAGGGGAAATTCAACATTTTTCCAGTGTCCCATACACTTATTGTAGCAAAACTAATTACATACAGTATTTAACTCAGTATAAATATATGTATCTAAAATCACCCTCCCAAAAAGCATTAATAAATAGCTTTTAAAAAGTTCTTAAATAGTTTACTAAAGTGCATTGAGTGGTAACTTAAGCTCAGTCCTAACCCCGGCACTTTAACATGTCTTGCCCCTGGCGGTTGAATTGTAGAGCCGAATGGCGTTGGGGAGTAATGATCTCTTCATCCTGTCTGAGGAGCATTGCATTGACAGCAACCTGCCGCTGAAGCTGCTTCTCTGTCTCTGGATGGTGCTGTGCAGAGGATGTTCAGGGTTTTCCATGGTTGACCGTAGCCTACTCAGCGCCCTCCGCTCTGCCTCCGCTTACCACACTCTTCTGTCTGGATCTATTCTGAGAGGTGGGGTAATGCTGCCCATGTTGGCTGCAGTTTACTGTACTGCATGTGGCTGACTCCAGACATGTGAGTTCGACATCTAGTCTGACGTTTCAGTAAAGTACTAAAGGTGTGCTATGCCTTGTTACCAAATAGACCTTCATAATCAAAATGCAAATTTACTGAGCCAGCCCATTTGTTTGGATGCTATTCATAGCTGCCCAGTTAAACAGCCTCATTCACAGGTAGTGGTGGGTCACCTCTTCCCAGAGGGTAATTTTTCTCTTGGGAGAGTTGAGGAAAATATAAATAGCATCAGCTGAACAGCTTAAATTTGTACAGGCACAGAACACAAAACTATTATTTCTGATTTGGATCTCACTCGTAAATTTAAAATATTTGAATATACAGTATGAGAACAAGGAGTGATCTTATAAACATGCATAAAATCATCAGGGGCATGGATAGGGGGAATGTGCAGTCCTTTTCTCAGGTTGGGGAAATAAAGAACAAAAAGGCATAGGTTTAAGGTGAGAAGGGAGAGACTTAAAAGGAACCTGGGGGGGGGGGGGCAACATTTTCACACACAAGAATGGTCTGTATGCAGAACGAGCTGCCAGAAGAAGTGGTAGAGGCAGGTACACTAACGACATTTTAAAAAGTACTTGGGCTGCTACAAGTTTAGGGAAGGTTGAGAGAAACATATAAACTAAATGCAGGCAAATTGGACTAGCTTAGATGGACTCCTTGGTCAACATGGACTAGTTGGGACCAAGGGCCTGTTTCTGTCCTCTACTTGTCTGTATTCTCACTGAAACCACAGTCGTTCCTCTGCCTGCCTCACTGACTGATTCCCTATATAGCAAAGGTTCAAATTAAATCCTTGTTTTCAAATACTGTGTTAGTTTTCCTTCAAAGCTTTTCTCCATTCTGTTTTACTAAGTGTTTTGTAATATCTTACACAGTTAATGTTAGTGTATAAGTGCAAATTGTTTAAATAATTAAAATTCAGGCCTTTGGGGACCTTAAACTTTGAAATGTTCTGGCTGAGAAGGTACTCACCAGGGATCAGAGCTGATAATTCAAAACCAAGGCTAGAAGTTAGAGTAGTTCAGTTTTCAATTAGCAACAGTTATTTATTAAATGCAGATCTGATATGTTATTTTCACATAATCATTGGTGCACTACACAGAGGCAAATTGATTGCTTTTTTTGCAGGTTGAAGGCTTTTTTCCCACATCTGGAATTTAATTCTGTGCACCACTGTCACGTGAGCCTGTGCTGCTGGTTTCAAGCATCTGGGCAGAGGCATATGATGATAATTCCTGTTATGTATCTAATGCTTCTGGGATCCTTATTCATGATGTCTGATTCCCCTTTGATCTGCCTAACTTCAACTTACTGATGTCGTAGCATTATTCAGCAAGGAAACAGGCCAGTTGGCCCAACTCATCCATGCCTGACAAAGAGTATCCTTCAGTGTTAATTCTGTCTTCCAGCATTTGGTTCATGACCTCTATTCCTGGGCTATTCAGTTGCTCATCTAGATACTTATTAAACCACCTGTCTATAAGCCAGCTTCAACCACTCTCTTGGGCAGTGCATTCCAGAGACTTATCAGTCTCTCGGTGAAGGAAGTCCCCTTATATCTCCTTTGTATCTCTTCCCTCTTACCTTAACTCAATGTCCTCTAGTTTTATCTTCATCTAATAATGGGGGATTTTTTCCTGTAGTCTACGCTATCTCTGCCCTTCATTTTATTTCTTGCAGCATGATTCTTATTCTCTTTTGCCCCAGAGAGAACAGATCCAGCTGCTCGTCTCTCCTCATAGATCTGTTCACCAAGATAACATGTAGAATTTGGCCCATCAGCATCTACCCTGTTGAAATGAATTCTGTCTGATCTGCATTCCTCAACCTAATCATGATTGCATGTTGATGCTTAACAAAATGAATCCAATTTCTACTTAAGTTACAGTTAAATTAGTTTTCATTTAAATCCCCAACTCAATTTCATCTTGGGGCGAAACCATGGAGTCATAGAGAATGGAAACTGGTCCTTTAACCCCCAGAGTCTGTGCTAACTACGAGTCACTCATTTACAATAATCTTGAGCTAATCCCATTTTATTTTCTCCACATTCTCAGGTGCTGGCATGGTAGTGTCATGATTAGAGTAATGTTATTACAGTGCCAGTGATCTGCGTTCTATTCCGCTGCTTTAAGGAGCTTGTACATTCTCCTCATGAGCACTTGGGTTTCCCGTGGATTCTCTGGTTTCCTTTCATAGTCCAAAAATGTACTGATTAGTTGTTTAGTTAGTTACATGGGTGCAATTAGGCAACGGGGCTAGTTGGGCTGAAGGGGCCTGTTACTGTGCTGTATATTGAAATAAATAAATTCATTAAATAAATTCTAATCAACAACCCAATTTCCCCACCCCTCAGGTTCTACTACTCCCCTACACACTAGCTGCAATTTGCAGAAGCCAATTAATGTTATCACCCACATGCCTTTGGAATGTGGGAGGAAAACAAAGAACTCAGAAGAAGCCCACATGGTCATGGGGTGGGCATGTGTGTGTGTTCTGTCTCACACAGAGAGCACCTGAATCCCGCAACTTATTTATAAATTCTTTAAATCACCTTGAAGTTTGAGGTATTCTTTAAATGAGGCAGCAAAGAGTATAACAGTAGAGAAGTAGTTTGAGACACTTTATTTTAAGAATTGTATTTCTCAGGTTTGTCTGGAGTTTATAGTGTTGCCAAAAGATTTGCACTGTGCCACCCCATCCTCCCGGAATAAGACAAATACATCTTTGAGACTATGTTCTGAGCCATTGAAGTCATAGCCCTTTTAAAAATAAAACTTTGAAATAAATAAGAGGTGTGAGATAGCCCCAGATAATTTGGTTTATTTACAATTTGTTCTGCTGTTCTCTCCTGAAGGTGGTGACTCTACATTTTAATCAAAGGCCTGATAGGATATCTAACATTGAGAAGGCAATTGTGTAACTCCTTTCATCAGAGAGAGGATGGGGTGAGAGATTACTGGGAGAGAGGCAGTTAAACTGGCATCATAAATGCCTTCCGTAACATTGAAGCATGCAGCACCCTTAAAGTACAGCAGTATCTTCCTACTGAATTAGAGTTTCCTTACTTATTCTCAGTTAATGTCTCTGACTAGGATACTGTTTTACATAATCCCCAAATACCTCTGGACTGAAAGTCTTGCTCAGTCACTTCTGTGGGTAGCTAAGTCAACCACAGCAGTGGAGCTGGAGTTACGTATGGGTCAGATTCAGCACGGACAGTGTATTCTTTTTTTGACAGAACATTAACCTGCATTGCATACTCATGTCCTGCAGTGGGCTTTAAAGCCACGGCCTTCTATTTCCAAGGAGAATGCTATTACTGTGCCAAGCCACATGAACCACAATGCAAGAACATATTGGATAGAGTAATTAGTGACTAGAGAAGCTGAAGAGGCTGAGAGACTTTCCGGTGGAACTTCCAGCCAGTTAAAACTCTGGTTTGGCACAAACTGGAGAATTCAGATGTGGCTCAGTGACTCACATCTGAGTCAAGTTTATGGGTTCAAGACCATCTCATGAGGCTTAAGCACATAATCTAAGTGAATGGTTCAGTGCTGAGCATGCCATTGATGTTTTCAGGAACTTGTGTATACAGTCGACTGTTGTGTTACCTGCAATAGCATTACTAGTGGGATTTAAGTAACTATGTTCTTCATTTTGAAACAAACTGAGTTTGTGAAAGCCACTATATGAAATATTTTTCTTCTTCTATTGAGTAATTCATAGTGGTGAGTGTATGGCATTGATTGCCAGCTCCTTGTGCACTGAGTTATGCTTCAGTCATTTCAAATTGAGTACTTTGAAGTGCAGATCTGTTTTCTGCTGGCATAATTCATATTTTCCATTGATGGTGCCAACCTTCCCCTGTGGTCTATCATAAGCTTAGCGTGTTTGGTTAACACAGAATAGTGAATAGCACAAGTGTTGATATTAGTTCCTCTTCCATTAACTGACTCAAAACAAGATTGTCACTCACCCCTAACCTACCTTACCATTATCGGTATGAAACCTCTGCTGTACTGTTGGTGACTGGTTCTGCAAGGTGTTTGTTCTCCACTACAAGGCACAGTGACCAATTAGCTGGCAGAGAAGGATAGCAGTAATACATTGTGTTTGATCTTTCCAGAGTCACATGTCTGACTGCAGGGCATTCCAGGATGACTTAAACCCAATTAACAATTTTGAAGTATGATCATCAAGTATAATGCAGAAAATGTGGATTTCAGTTGTAGGAGAGTCTCAGACAAAGGGACATAGTTATGAGATAAAGTTTGACCATATTGAACTGAAGTCTGAAAATTTCTTCTGGCAGACAGCAGTGAATCTCTGGAAGTCCACCCCTGAAAGGCTACAGAGACCAAGTCATTAGAAATATTTAAGATGAAGTTAAGTAAATATTTGAAAGATCAAGGAATTGAAGACTAGTGGGAGCAGGCACAGTAGAGTGTTTGGTCACCAGCAGTGATCAGCCACAGAGCATTGCACATCACAGCAGTTGAATCACTCAAACTGGTAATTAAATACCCAGCTAAACTAATTCCTTCTGCTGACATAATGTTCACATCTCTCCATTCCCTGCAAGTTTGTGTGCTTATTTAAGAACCTATTAAACACTTTGTTGTATATGCTCCCACTGCCACACCTGACTGCCCATTCCAGGCAATCTCTGCTTTGTGTAATAAAAAATTGCTCTGCATATCTTCTTTGCACTTGCCCTTCTCACCCTGTGCAAGCCCACTTGAATCAGGCATCTCTATTATGTGTTTATCTATGCCTCTGATAATCTTTTAAACTTTCATCGTGTCTCCCCTCAGTCTCAGCTGAGATGTGGAAGTCACAGAGTGCAGCATTGGTACTATTGTATCTATGATAGTACCTGGAAAGAATTGTCCGTCCATGTCACAAATCTTTAGAGGTATTCAACTATTTTTTTTACCAAGTTATTATTTAACTTCCTTCTGCACATTTGAAATTGGCATGTGTGCAACTGATTTGGTATTGGAAATGGTTTCACGTTTTGTTCTGTCTAAACACTGCATATATTTTTTTATATCCATTAAAGTTCCCCTTAAATTTCCCTCAGCTAGCTACAGGTTCTGAGGGCATGCAGTCTTAACCCAAACATAGACAAAAGAGTTGAATTCTCATACACAAGAGAAAATCTGCAGACACTGGAAATTCAAGTAACACATGCAAAATGCTGGAAGAATTCAGCAGGTCAGGCAACATCTATGGAAAAAAATCCTGTTGATATTTCGTGCTGAGACCCTTAGGCAGTACTAGAGAAAAAAAGTTGAGGAGCAGACAAAAGATGGGTGAGAGGAGAGAGAAGCACAAGGTGACAGGTGAAGGGAGGGGGAAGGATGAAGTAAAGAGCTGGAAAGGATTGGCAAAAGAGATACAGGGCAGGAAAAGGGGAGTCCTATAGGAGAGGACAGAAGGGCATGGAAGAAAGAAAGGGGTGCAGGCAAGGAGATAAAATGAGAGAAGGAAAAGGGAAATGGTGGACATTATCAGAAGTTGGAGAAATCAACAATCATGCCATCAAGTTGGAGGCTACCCAGCTGGAATATAAGGTGTTGCTCTTCCAACCTGAGTGTGGCTTCATTGCGACAGTAGAGGAGGCCATGGATTGACATAATGCAATGGGAATGGGAAGTGGAATTAAAATGGGTGGCCATTGGGAGATCCTGCTTTGAGATATGCAGATACGAATTCAGTGGGGCAGGACAGACAGGATCCCACTAAGGAGCACCAGGTCATTGTCTCCCACACCATCACTGAGCTTTTTAGCTCAGGGGGTCTCCCATCCTCTGCCACCAACCTCATAGTTCCCGCACCCTGTACCTCCCATTTCTAACTCCTACCCAAGATCCACAAACCCGATTGTCCAGGTAGACCCATTGTTTCAGCTTGTTTCTGCCCCACTGAACTCATAACTGTGTACCTCAACTCTGTTTTATCCCACCTAGTTCAGTCCCTTCTACATCCTACATCCATGACACTTCACATGCTCTGGATCTTTTCAATAATTTCATGTTCCCTGGTCCCCATCATCTTTTTTTCACAATGGCTGTCTAGTCCCTATACACCTCTATCCCCCACCAGGAAGGCCTCAAAGCTCTCTGTTTCATTCTGGACACCAGACTCAACCAGTTCTCTTCCACCACCACTCTCTCCGTCTAGCAGAATTTGTCCTCACTCTTAATAATTTCTCCTTTTGGTCCTCCCACTTGCGTCAAACAGAAGATGTAGCCATGGGCACTCGCAGAGGTCCCAGCTATGTCTGCTTTTTTTTCCAGCTACATGGGCCAGTCTATGTTCCAAGCCTACATCAGTGTCACTCCCCCACTTTTCCTTCACTACATGATGACTGCATTGGTGCTGCTTCCTAAACTGATGTGGAGCTCGTTGACTTAATCAACTTTGCTTACAACTTCCACCCTGCCTTCAAATTTACCTGGCCTATTTCTGACACCTCTCTTCCCCTTTCTCGATCTTTCTGTCTGTATCTCTGGGGATAGCTTAACTACTGATGTCTATTATGAACCCACAAACTCTCACAGCTATTTGTACTATACCTCTTCCCACCCTGTTACCTGTAAAAATGCCATACCCTTCCCTCAAACTTATCAGTCTCCATCGCATCTGCTTTCAATGTGAAGCTTTTCAATCTAGAACATGTCTTTCTTTTTCAAAAAAAAGGGCTTCCCTTCCTGCACCATCAATCCATTTTATGCACATCTGCTCTTATCCTATCCTCCTGCCACCCTATCAGAGATGAGGTTCCTCTTGTCCTCACCTACCATCCCATCAGCTCTGCATCCAGCACATAATTCTCTGTAACTTCCATCATCCACCATCTCCAGTGGGATCTCACCACCAAGCACATTTTCCCTCTTCCCTCCCCCACCTCCCCACTTTCTGCTTCCGGCAGGGATCTCTCCCTACGCAACTCCCTTGTCCATTCACCCCTCCCCACTGATAACCCTTCTGGCACCTATCCTTGCAAGAGGAATAAGTGCTATACCTGCCCCTACACCTCATCCTTCACTACCATTCAGGGCCCCAAACAGTCCTTCCAGGTGAGGCAACACTTTTCTTGTGAGCTTGTTGGGGTCATACACTATGTCCGCTGCTCCTGGTGTGGCCTCTTGTATATTAGTGAGATCCAACGTAGATTGGGAGACCGCTTCACCAAGCATCTACGCTCCATCTGCCAGAACAAGCAAGATCTGCTAGTGGCCACCAATTTTAATTCCACTTCCAATTTCCATTCAGATATGTCAATCCATGGCCTCTACTGTCGAGATGAGGCCACACTCTGGTTGGAGGAACAGTGCCTTATATTCCGTCTGGGTAACCTCCAACCTGATGGTATAAACATCAATTTCTTGAACTTCCAGTAATGCTTCCCCCACCCCTTTTTCCTCTCTCACCCTATCTCCTTGCCTGTCCAACACTTTCTTCTGGTGCTCCTCCCCACTTTTCTTTCTCGATCACAATATGATCGAATTCAACTTGAAATTTGACAGGGGGAATGTAAAATATAATGTAGCAGTATTTCAGTGGAGCAAGGGAAATTACAGTGGTTTGAATGAGGACTTGGCCAAAGTAAGCTGGAAGGAACTGCTTGCAAAGATGTCAGCAGAGCAACAATGGTGTGCATTTCTGGGAAAAATGAGGAAGGTGCAGGACATATGTATTTCAAAAATGAAGAAATACTCAAATGCTGAAATAGTACAAGCATGGCTGACAAGGGAAGTCAAAGCTATTATAAAAGCAAAAGAAAGGGCATACAACAAAGCAAAAATTAGTGGGAAGATAGAGGATTGGAAAGTTTATAAAAACCTACAGAGAGCAACTAAAAAATCATTATAAGGGAAAATATGAAATATGAAAGCAGGCTAGCAAATGATATCAAAGTTGATAGTGATAGTTTTTTCAAGGATGTTAAAAATAAAAGAGAAAAGATAATAGATATAGGACTGCTAGAAAATGAGGCAGGAGAAATAACAATGGGGGACAAGGAGATGGCTAATGAACTAAATGAGTATATTGCATCAGTCTTCACTGTGGAAGACACTAGCAATGTGCCAGATGTTGTAGTGTGTGAAGGAAGAGAAGTGGGTGCAGTTACTATTACAAGAGAAGAAGGTACTCAAAAAGCTGAAAGACCTAAAGGTACATAAGCCACCCAGACCGGATGAACGGCACCCTAGGGTTCTGAAAGAGGTAGCGTTAGAGATTGTGGTGGCATTAGAAATGATCTTTCAAAAATCACTGGACTCTGGCATGATGCCAGAGGACTGGAAAATTGCAAATGTCACTCCACTCTAAGAAAGGAGGAAGGCCGCAGAAAAGAAATTATAGACCAGTTAGCCTGACCTCCGTGGTTGGGAAGATGTTCGAGTCAATTGGTAAGAATGAGGTGATGAAGTACTTGGTGATACAGGACAAGATAGGACAAAGTCAGCATAGTTTCCTTCAGGGAAAATCCTGTATGACGAATCTGTCAGAATTCTTTGAGGAGATTGCAAGTAGGATAGATGAAGGGGATGCAGTGGATGTTGTATATTTGGACTTTCAGAAGGCCTTTGATAAAGTGCCACACATGAGACTGCTGACCAAGATAAGAGCCCATGGTATTACAGGAAAGTTACTAACATGATTAGAGCGTTGGCTGATTGGTTAGAGGCAGTGAGTGGGAATAAAAGGATCCTTTTCTGGTTGGCTGCCAGAGGCTAGTGGTGTTCTGCAGGGGTCAGTGTTGGGATCACTTATTTTTATGCTGTATATCAATGATTTAGATAATGGAATAGATGGCTTCATTGCCAAGTTTGCAGATGATATGAAGATTGGTGGAGGGGCAGGTAGTGCTGAGGAAACAGGTCGGATGCAGAAAGACTTAGATTAGGAGAATAGGCAAGAGAGTGGCAAATGAAATACAATGTTGGAAAGTGCATGGTCATACACTTTGGTAGTAGGGAGAAATAAATGTGTGTATTATTTTCTAAATGTGGAGAAAATTCAAAAATCTGAGATGCAAAGGGAGATGCAAACCCTAACCCTAATACATTCATTTCAAGAGGTCTAGAACACGAGCAAGGGTCTGATGCTGAGGCTTTATAAGGTACTGGTGAGGCCTCACCTTGAGTACTGTGAACAGTTTAAGGCCCCTCATCTTAGAAAAGATGTGCTGTTATTGGAGTGGATCCAGACCAGGTTCACAAGGATTATTCCAGGATTGAAAGGGTTATCATATGACGAACGTTTGATGGCTCTGGGTATTCTCTGGAATTCAGAAGGATATGGAGGGATCTCATTGAAACCTTTCAAATATTGAAAGGCCTAGACAGAGTCGATGTGGAAAAGATGTTTCCCATGGTGAGAGGGTTTAGGACAAGAGCGCACAGCCTCAGGATAGAGGGATGCTCTTTCAAAACAGAGATGTGGAGAAATTTCTTTAGCCAAAGGGCGGTGAATTTGTGGAATTTGTTGCCACATGCAGCTGTGGAGGCCAGGTCGTTGGGTGTATTTAAGGCAGAGACTGATAGGTTCTTGATTGGACATGGCATCAAAGGTTATGGGGAGAAGGCGAGAACTGAGGTTGAGAAGGAGAGGGAAAAAGGGATCAGCCATAATTGAATGGTGGAGCAGACCTGATGGGCCTATGTTCTGCTCCTATGTCTTATGGTGTATTATTGGTTGAGAAATATGCAAAATTGCTGCAAATTACTATCAAATTACTATAAATTACAAAATAAATAAATAATGCCATAAGGAAATAGTGAGGTGGTATTCATGAACTGTTCAGAAGTCTGATGATGGAGGGAGAGAAGCTGTTCCTCAATCATTAACGATTAACGAGGACCCTTGAAGATGCCAGTAAAGAAGTGCTTTGAGAGATTGGTGATGGCTAGATTTAACTCCAGTCAGAGCGAATATCTGGAGCTGCTGCAATTTGCATACTGTACTGGTTGGCGCCAGCAACCCAGGTTCAGCTCTATCGTTAGCTGTAACGTGTTTATACATTCTTGCTGTGACCATGTGTGTTTCCTCCAGGTGCTCCGGTTTTCTCCACATTCCAAGGACATGTGGATTAGTAGTTTAATTGGTCACATGGCTGTAATTGGGCAGCATAGGTTCGTTGGGCAGGAAGTGCTTGTTACTGTGCTTTATCTCTAAAGAAATAAACAAGTGACCAGCAGACGCAATCTCACTGGTTCTCTACTCTGCACATTGGAGCACGTAAACAACTGCAAAACATACAGTGGTCCTAGAAAGTTTGTGAAATATTGAATCACTTTCCTCAATAAATAAATAAACAGGTATAATTTTTTGTGCTATTTATTTAATTGGGTTCTCTTTATCTAGCTTTAGGACTTACATGAAGATCTGATCACAGTCTAGGACATATTTTTGCAGAAACAGAGAAAATTCTACTGAGTTCACAAACTTACTAGCTCCAATTATGTAAGGCTGCTGTTTATTGATTACAGCTCAGTATTCAATAACATCATTCCCTAAGAATGACTTACCAAGTGTCCGAACCTGCGCCTTTGTACCTCTCTCTTCAACTGGATCCTCGACTGCCATGTTGGGAGAACACAGTCATTCTGGATTTGTGGTAACATCTCCTTGTCACTGACAATCAACACATCAAGGATACATGCTTAGCCAACTGCTTTACTCTCTCTTCACTCACGACTGTGTGTCCAAGCATAGTTCGGAAACCATTTACAAATGCACATTTGACTCTATTGTGGTTGGTAAAATCTCAGATGGGGTGTTGGTAGGAAGGATTGTTCCTGTAATGGAACTGACTGAGTCTGCAATTTCTGCAGCCTCTTCCAATCCTGCACATTGGATTGAAACTCCATATCAGGCAGCCAGTCAGAATGCTCTCCATTGTCCATCTGTAAAAAAAACCTGACATACCAGACCTCCTCATACTCTTAATGAAGTAGAATCATTGCCATGTTTTCTTTGTGATTGCAACAATGTGTTGGGCCCAGGACCAATCCTCAAAGATGTTGACAACTAGGACCTTGAAGCTGCTCACTTTTCCCACTACTGACCCCTCCATGAGGATTGGTGTGTATTTTCATAGTTTCCCTTCCCAAAGTCCATAATCGGTTCTTTGGTTTGCAGACATTGACTGCAAAGTTGTTTTTTGACATCATTCAAACTAGCTGATGTATTTCACTCCTGTATATATGCTGCTCGTCAGATAATGCTGCAGTCCATTTCAACCTGCTGTAAGAGTTGCACAGTGTTCAAGCCTGGCTGATCAATTTGCACTCCATGAATGGCAGGCAATGAGGATCTACAACAAGAGGGAATCTCACTTTGCTATGATATTCAGTCTGATCGCTATTGAATATACCTCCACAATTTCTGTAGTCAAGAAAACAGTGATGAGAGCTACATGGACCCTGAAGTAATGACAACAATATTCTAAACAAATCAGACAACGTAGGGGATATCAGTATTTATAATGAAGTAAGAGAACTTCAATTTCAGATATCTTTAGGAAAATAATATCAAATTAGGCAAAGGTAATTGTCTAAATTAACATCGGCAAGATAGTTGGGTAATCCCAAGATCCAGATGGTTTCCGTCCCAGGATATTTAACAACACAGTTTAAAATCTTTATAGTGGTAGAACAATGATCTTAAAATGTTCTTTCATTTCTGGAACCATTCCTTTGAGGTTGGAAAATACTGTTTGTCGCTCACTATTTCAAAAATATGGAAGGAAATTAGAGGGCGGGCAACTTTATATATGTTGTTGGGGAAATTAATGGAGCCTATAATTAAGAAAAGAATAGTAGAACTCCTTGAAAATTTTCAGTTGATGGAAATTCATAGTTCCTGCCTGATGGATTGTTTTCTATTTGAAGAAGTAACTGAAGTAGTGACGGGGTTTTTTAAAATAGAAGAAATTTAATAATGTCTTTCAAAAGGTGGCACCGTGTTTGAGGTGGGTGGCAAATTAGCTAAGCTGTATGAGGGAGGAGTAATGGGTGTGCAGTTAACTTCAACAGTTTGTGACATAATGTTCCACAAAGATTTGTATTGGGACCATTTTTATAAATCTTGGAAATAATTGTTTAAGATGAGACAGAAAGCCAAGTACAAAGTTCACTAGTTTCACAGAGCTGGGTAGCATTTTAAACTCTATTACTGCATGCATAAATTACAAGGTGAATTATTAAATGAAGTGGATAAAACTGGGAAATAGATTTCATTCTCTACAGATGTGAGGCCATCCATTTTGGATAAAAGAAGCAAAACAGATGGAGTACCTCCTAAATGGTGAAAGGCTAGAAGTCATGTAACTTCAGTGAGCCTTCTGATCTACATACTTGATAATTAGAGCACCAGTCCTTTCAGTAATGAAATTAGGAATAGCCTATGCACACAGCATTGTAGAAAACACAGAATTTTTCACTTTAAAGTGCAAATTGATTCGGGGGTGGGGGGGGGGGGTGGCTCCATTACTAAAATTGAAAGGCTATTGCACTACTCATGACAAATATTAGTAGTGGTTTATAGTTATGGTGTGGGTATATGAAGATACATTACAGAATAGTGACAGGATCAAACACTTGAGGCCTTGTCATGTTCCTTTTGTGCATTGCCAAAATCTGCACCTCTACCATCCTGCAAGGTCACTGAATTTAATTTGGCCAGCCATCTAAGTTCTGTGCCTGACTATCTAGGATAATTAAATTGACCCAAATTCTATTAATCATTTACATGGCAAAAGCCAGGAATGTGAAGGAATACTCTCCAGTGGACCTCTCATGATGGACTTCCATCATGCAGGAAAAGGTGGCTGTTGAATTCGCAAAGCTAGAAGATAGAGAACAAAGCCAGCACACAAAATAAACCTTTAGTTGTATACACCAGGATGCCTTTCTTAGACCTGAAGATGGATGACAGTGGCATGTGAAGAGTAAGCAGAGCAAAGTGTATGTGATAAAGCATCTTGTGGAATTTCTTCACAGCAAAGATGATTCCCAAGGCTTGCTTCTAGATTTGTCCATGGTTCCTTTCTGCTGTAATCAGTGATGTACCTAAAGGTATACAAGTCACCCAGACCAGATGAACTGCACCCTAGGATTTTGAAAGAATTAGCGGTAAAGATTCTGGTGACATTAGTAATCTTCCAATAATCTTTCAAGAATTATTGGACTCTGGCATGGTTACAGAAGACTGAAAAATTGCAGATGTCACTCCAGTCTTTAAGAAAGGAAGAAGGCAGCAGAAAGGAAATTATAGACCAACTAACCTGAACTCAGTTGGAGTTCAGATGTTGGAGACGATTGTTAAGAATGAGGTTATGGAGTGTTTTGTGATGCAGGACAAGATAGGACAAAGTCAGTGTAGCTTCCTTAAGTGAAAATGTTGCCTGATGAAGCTGTTGGAATTTTTTGAGGAGATTACAAGTAGGATAGATAAAGGGGATGTAGTGGATGTTGTGTATTTGGACTTTCAGAAAACCTTTGACAGGGTCCCACATATGAGGCTGCTTGCCAAGTTAAGAGCCCACAGTATCACAGGAGAGTTACTGGCATATTTAGAGTATTGGGTGATTCATAGAAGGCAGCAAGTAGGAATAAAAGGATTCTATTCTGGTGATTAGTGGTATTCTGCAGGGGTCAGTGTTGGGACTGCTTTTTATGCTGTATATCAATGATTTAGATGATGGAATATATGGCTGTTGCCAAATTTTCAGATGATACAAAGATTGGTGGAGGGGCATGCAGTGTTGAGGAAAGAAGAAGGCTGCAGAAAGACATAGATGGATCAGGAGAATGGGCAAGAAAGTGGTAAATGAAATACAACGTTGAAAAATGCATGGTCACTTTGATCGAAGAAATAAATGTGCAGACTATTTTCTAAATGGGGAGAAAATCCAAAATTCTGAGATGCTAAAGGACTTGGGAGTCCTTGTGCAGAACAACCTGAAGGTTCACTTATAGGTTGAGACAGTGGTGAGGAAGGCAAATGCCATGTTAGCATTCATTTCGGGAGGTCTAGAACTCAAGAGCAAGGATGTGATGCTGAGGCTTTATAAGGCACTGGTGAGGCCTCATCTTAGAAAAGATGAGTTGGTATTGGGAGAGGGACCAGAGGAGGTTCACAAGGATGATTAGAGGAATGAAAGGGTTATCATATGAGGAACATTTGATGGTTTGGGTACTCTGTGGAATTCAGAAGGATGAAGAGGGATCTCATTGAAACCTTTCGAATGTTGAAAGGACTAGACGGAGTAGATGTGGAAAAGGTGTTTCCCATGGTGGGAGAGTCTAGAACAAGAGGGCACAGCCTCAGGATAGAGGGGTGTCCATTTAAAACACAGATATGGAGAAATAGCTTTAGCCAGACGGTGGTGAATTTGTGGAATTTGTTATCAGGGACAGCAGTGGAGGTCAGATTGTTGGGGGTATTTAAGGCGGAGATTGATAGATTCCTGATTGGCCGCAGCATCGAAGGTTATGGGAAGAAGGTTAGGGAGAGGGGCTGAAGAGAGGTAAAAAGGGTCAGCTAGGATTGATTGGGGGAGCAGAATCAATGGGCTGAATGGCCTAATTCTGCTCCTATGTCTTATGGTGATCTGGCTGCATGCATGACAGCTTTTTCAGAACCATCAGGGAAGCCATGGGATATGCCAACAGCCACTCTGTAATTGGATGCATTTGTCACATTGATGATTGGCAGTTCTTTGTTAAAATGCATCAGGAGAAGGTCAGACAACAGCGTATTCTCCACCTGATCTAAAGTTTCTTGACATTGTTTGGACTACTTCAATGTGGCACCATTGTTGAGCAGGGCATTGTGTGGAACTGCGTTGCTGGGAGGAATCCTGAATAATGACTGATCATGCTCAAAAATGATTGTAAGATGCTGATTTTTGCTGGTGGAGGTATCTTTAAGATAGCAGAGATGTTTTCGGGATCTGAGTGACAACTGTGCTATGATGAGCACCAGATACTTGATGATATCAAGAGGCTGTATTTTTCTGTTCCAAGTCACAACCCAAAAATCTTGTAGTTTGTTTAAAATGTGGTCCTGTGAGTTTCCCAACACTTCTACCTGGAGATGGCACTCAGTCAAGTCTAATTTTGCAAAGTAGCGACCTCTGATCAATTTTGCTAAAACATCTGTAGGTGCCGGTAGTGGGTACTAGTGTGTCTCCAGAGCCGCAATGAGACCAATTGAAAAGTGTGCACACAATCTTGCTGTACAGTTAGCTTTCCTGATGATGACTACTGGAGCTGCCCAATGTGAGTAGTTGACAGCTTTGATCACATCAGCTTGTTATAGGTGATTTAGCACTTGCTTGGTGATTGGTAAAGCTGCATATGGCACTGGTCTTTTGGAACAGAGACTGGCTTTGCATCTGGACGTAGATGATGTTTTGCTTGCAGTTTGGTGCAGTGACCTAAACCATTTTGAAACACTGAATGGTAGCCCTGTTGCAGTTGTATGTTTTCCCATATTGATGGTGTTATGGTAGTGACTGACATGATTTGAACTGCCACTTGCCACTGTCTTTGTACAGACCCCATCCAGAGTGATGCTCCAGAGATCAAGCTTGTCCATTCAGTCAATGCCAAGGATGTTCAGATCTAGTTGGTTTGTTTGGGTAACACGCACTATTGACTTAGTTACCATTCAGCTTCATCATTCAGTGCAGTTTACCCAATGCACTACAGGCTGATTGACGAATTGTCTTGACTGGTAGGGATCCAAGTGCCTGCTACATGCATTTGGAGATAATGGTGATGTCGTATTGAGTTGTAGCTTGACCAATTGATTTTTGATAAATGCGTTGACGTACCATCTCCAGGAGGTGAAGTCAACTTTGAACGTGGCTATTAAACTCCTAATAGATTTGTATGGCAAAACCCTTCTCTGTGACCACACGTTGTCATTTGCTGCAAATGTGGTTCTTATTTTGGCAGTTTCTGGTGTAATGCCATGCACTACAATTCCAACAAGCTGTGGTTGGCCGCTTGGAGACCTGCTGAGTGATGATGTCTAGGCCGTTGAAAACTGTGTTTACACGGTTCTGTTCAACCAGGTTGGAATCATGTTTCAGATGATCAACTGCTGACATTCTTGAGTGACAGCTTGTAGAAACATATTAGGGTCTTGATCCAGTCTGGCCAAGAGCAGTTTGTAATTGTCTGCATCACCAGGTGCCTGAAGTCTACAAATTAAAAAATCACACATTTGAACTGTGATTCAGTCATGTTACCCAGCTTGAACTTTTCACATTCACAGTTAACAACAGCAGCATTTGTGATTAAGTCATTGGCATCATGTTTGACGAGTTTTAGGCAGTGGTAGTGAACACTGGAGAAAGATGACTGCTGTCCAAAAATGCTTGTGAGCTGTTGGACAGTTTTGTCAAATGACTGTTCATGTGGGTTCTTCGGCAGGATAAAATTGAAATGATCCTTCAGTTGTACCCAATCTTTAGGGCAATTTGTGTGTCTTCCATGAGTTGTCTCTACTGGTGACCTCCATCTGGAAGATATCTTTGTAATATATGAATCAAGATTCAACCGTAACTCCCAAAGTAGTATTGAACTGGAAGTTGGTAATGGAAGCAACAAGTGACTCACACAAGTTTTCAATGTTTGATATTGATGTCATTGGACTGACTAATAACCTGCTGGTCAAGGTTTTGATTAACTTCAGCTGCAGCTATTGTAGAATTGCCTAAGTGTTCTGCTGAAATTGTCAGGTTGATGTAACAAAGCACTTTGTCGCCATTTTATTGTGTTTGCTCACCTATAACTACTGATGAGACCCAAAGCCAGGAGATAGACCATAGCTGAAACACAAAATAAAATTTATTCAATAAAACCATGCAGCCAAAAAACTCAATGGTGCTTCTGAAACATGACTATTTAAATGGTTTATGAAGACGTCGTTAGGAACAATGACCAACCAGTGAAAGTCAGACTGAGATTAGTTGTCAGCCGACAAATGGGCATTGGTTGTTGTGGCTTGCCATGACAGTAGCCTGCTGGATTGCTGCCCTGAATATTCACTCCCTCCATCACTGACACAATTTGGCTGTGGAAGGTGTACAATCTATAAAATATACCGCAGAACAGCAACTCATCAAAGTTTCTTTGACAGAATCTTCAAAACCCTTACCACTTAAAAATACAAAGCCAGTAGATGCATGCAAATACTAGTTCTTGCAGGTTCCCTTTCAAGTTGTGTACCATCTGACTTGGAAATATATCACTTCATTACCATGGATTGAAATCATGATACCATACCAAACAGTACTGCAGATGCATTATCAGGCTGTGAGACTTCTGACTAGCAGGCTACCACCCAGTGCACATTATTTATGACAGTGCCAGTAGCAGTAATACAGTTAAATATTTATATGTTGTATATGCACTTTATGTCAACTTGAATGTCTACATACATACATGTATACATATATATATATGTGTGTGTGTGTGTGTGTGTGTGTATGGTTGAATGACATTGAGCTTGAACTTGATTGTTAGAATTGCAGTAGTTCAAATTCTCAAGCCTTTGGGATAATTTTACAATGTTAGCCTTGTAGGCAGTGTTCAGGAAGAGTGAATTATTGATATGAAATGATTGATCTCTTGCAGATCTATTGTTTTCACATTTACTCAAGTGTATGACTGGCTGCCTTTGTTCTTGCTGCAGCAGCCTGACTTAATTTTCTGTAGCATACGTCCATCCTGTGCAAAGCCTTCACTAATAGTCTTCTGGATGAGGGGACAATGAAGTCAATGAATTGTTCATTTGCTGGTCCTGCTTCAATAAAAATAATTCAAAGGCAATCTCAAAGTATTGCCTTTAGATTTTATCCCCTATATTTATCTATATATAGTGCTTAGGTATGTAGCTTCCGTATGTCATTTCAGACAAAAAAATTCACTCAAGTTTGTTTCATTGCTCAACATCATATACAGAGCCTGAATGCACTCTTGGTTTATAGCAGTTTAGCAGTGCAGGATTTAGTTCTCTGTATTTTTAAACGATTTTGTACAAAATATGGAGTGAATATTTACGATGACTAATCTGGGCTTCATGGTCTCTTGTCAGACCTACATACAGGTCCTGTTGACCCTCATTTGCAGTAAGACTAAACTGCTTTGTAGTCTTCATGTTTCTGACCATATAAGCATCATCACTGAATTCTGGAAAAATGCATATATCCCTTATTAAATTAATTGTGTATCCATGCCAAAGACAAATACTAGTCAAAAATTATATAAAAAGCGAGACTTTTCGGCTTCTTGTTCTGTTATTCAAGTAGAACATGGCCCAACTGTATTTTAACTTAATTTGCTTCCCTGGATTAAATAGCCTTCAACATCTTCCAAACAAAAATTAAGTTTGTGAAGGTTTCAATTGGTTTAATCATGAAAATGAGTTTGGTACTCCCAGATGTCCGAGACTGTTTGTACCGGGGTGTTCTGAAAATCATGAACACTGTGAAGGGTGTATTTTTTTAAAACTTGAAGTAAAATTGAGGCTGTCATACTTTCTTCAGCATTCAATGTAGCCGACAGGTGTCCTGCTCTGCTTGAGTTTCCAAGAGTATTAAGTTAACTAGGTTTCTAATGCCAATGGCTTTGAATAGATGTTGGCAGCTGTGTTTATTCAATGACCTCATTGTGATAATATGAAGTTACAGCTCCTCGTTTTATGCTAAATGTTATTGCATATCTATACATAGCTTTAAAGTCAAGGCCACAGTTTAACAAAGCACCGAGTGTTGCTGTTGTTTTGACTTTTTCTCTGATGATATTTAAATAAGGTTTGTTTGTTTTGGATTGAAACCTGGAGTGAGGATATCATTGTTCTTTGGTGAATGCGCTGTTAGTTCTTTAAAATGCTTTGACCTGTATGAGTATGTAGATACTGATTCAAATGTAGAAGTATGTTTAGGTCAGTGGAGAGTGAGGCTTTGGTTTTGAAGACCGACTGTACAATAAGCAACATGAGTGAAAATGGCCATTTAAAAGATTGGATGAACATGAATAGGAGTAAATTTTGCAAGCCTTTCAAGTTATCCCTTTTCTCTTTTATGGACCAGAGCTCTTGATACTACCCTCAAGTGGTCATGTACACTTCTGTGCCAAATTATAATTATCATTAAGTCTTGATACCTGAATATTGTCATAATTCTGGCACTTCTGAGATCTCTTAACATGTTTTTCTCTTCACAAGTGAGGGAAGTGAGGCCATAAATATATATGCCAAATGTTTCAATACTTCACTTGGGATTTTGTCTGATTCAGAGGCTTTGTTTTTTGGCAGTGCGATGTTTGCTTCCAGAATTTGCTGGTATTTAATTGAATTCACTCTTCCCTCTACCAGTGAAATGTTCCCCGTGCCACTGGCTGCAACATTCACTGTGGCCAAAAAGTTCTATTTTAACTTCATCAGTCCACAGAACTTGTTTCCAAAATGCATCAGGCTTGTTTAGATGTTCCTTTGCAAACTTCTGACACTGAATTTTGGCCACAATGAGCAAAGGTATGTTTGGAGAAAAAGGGTGCAGAATTTCCTGAAAAGTGCACCTCTCCAACTGTTAAGCATGAGGGTGGATCGATCATACTTTGGGCTTGTGTTGCAGCCAGTGACATGGGAAACATTTCACCGGTAGAGGGAAGAATGAATTCAATTAAATACCAGCAAATTCTGGAAGCAAATATCGCACCATCTGTAAAAAAGCTGAAGATGAAAAGAGGATGGCTTCTACAACAGGATGATGATCCTGAACAACCTCAAAATCCGCAATTGGCTACCTCAAGAGGCGCAAGCTGAAGGTTTTGCCATGGCCCTCACAGTCCCCCAACCTAAACATAATTGAAAATCTGTGGATAAACCTCAAAGAGCAGTACATGCAAGACAGCCCAAGAATCTCACAGAACTAGAAGCCTCTTGCAAGGAAGAATGGGCAAAAATCCCCCAAAGAAGAATTGAAAGACTCTTAGCTGGCTACAGAAAGCGTTTACAAGCTGTGATACTTGCCAAGGGGGTGTTACTAAGTACTGACCATGCAGGGCGCCCAAACTTTTGCTTTTTTGTTATTTTGAAACTGTAAAAGATGGAAATAAAGTAATCTTAAAATATTAAAGAAATGTGTCATCTTTAACTTTATGCATTTTGGAAATCAGGTCATCTTTTACTTGCTTAGCTATTCACAGTAACAGAAATTTTGACCGGGGTATCCAAACTTTTGCATGCTGCTGTATATGTACTTTGATAATAAACTTACTTTGAAATATGAACTATATGTCAGCAAGATGGAAGAGTTGGTTGTTGACCCAAGGAAGCAGGGGGAATGAGCATCATAATTGAAGGAAATTCTGTGAAAATGGGTAACAGTTTCAAGTTCCTTGCATCCATATTGTCAGCAATCTCATTGATGCATTGATGAAGAAAGCATATTTACTTTCTTAGGTATTTGAGAAAATTCAGAATGTCCATTAAGAGTCTCCCAAATTTCTACAAACGTGCTACAGGAATTATCCATACAGGTTGCATCTCTGCCTGGTATGCTAAATGTTCTGATTTGGAACCTACAGAGAGTGGTAAACACAACAAAATGTATCACAGGCTTATCACTTCCTTCTATCCAGTCCCTCTTCATCGCATATTGTTTCAAGAAGACAACTGTATCATCAAGGATGTCTGCCACCTGGCCATTCCCTTTACTCTCTGAGAGAGGAAGCTGGAACTTTGAAAGCACAGGCATCCACATTCAAGAACAGCTTCTTCTCCACCGCTATCAGGCTCCGGAGTAATTAACTCTGTCACATCCCTTTCCCAGTGGTGCATCTGAATTTTTTGCATTCTCAATTCTACAGATACTTAGTTATTCTGTTGTTGATGTTTCAGCATTTCTTTTTGCACTACTTCAATTTGCACCACCATCTTTGCACCATTTTGCTGTTTCATGCTCATTCTTGTATTTCTTATTGGCATGTATACTGTCTACTCTGTGAACTCCATGTGAGCAGAAGATTCCGTTGTGCCTTAGTGTATGTAACAATGAACTAATCTGAAATTTGATTCATTTTCATATTGCCCTAACACTCCTATTAATGGTGACATTTGTCTGTAATGTAGTAAAGTCTGTTGTTTCATCCTTGGGGCCTTTGTTAATGTTGAGGTGTGACTTCTGCAGGAAAGTTTTTCTTAGTATCTTGTTAGACTTATACAATGTCGGTGATCTATCTTGCCAACCTTAGCAATCATGGAATGTTCACTTGCAAAATGGGACATTCTTAACAGCAGCCTTTCAGCATGAGCTTGTCACCAGAAGAACATAGTCTAAAGGTAATTGCTTTCAGGATTGTTTTTCAGTTGGGGGCATGGAAGTAGTCTTTGAAGTGTTGGGGTGTCTGGATAGAAATTGAAAAAGGTTAAAATAGGCAGATTGTTGTATGTAATTCAAAACCTGCTAGAAAAGCAGAATATTCCATCTTTGAACATGTTCAGCAAGTGGAACTCCTTTGTGTTTCAACAGCTTGTATTTAATGTAATGGCTGATGACTAACATCTCGCCGTCCTTGCAAGTATACCAGACTGCTTTTGATGGACTGTGGAGCTGGGAGGTGTGACCATATACATTAGCAAGTGAGGAGAGAAGCTTGGCTAGTAAGGGAAGCAGGGAGCCTGGGTTACATGAGCATTTGGGGGGCTTTGGCTGCCTTTTCTTTGCAGTGCTTCATTGTAACAGGATTCCATTTAGATTAACTGATTAAATTCATGGTTCCTGTGCATTTCAAGGCCTTGACTGAGCTGCTGTTTTTTTGTCACTGCCGATATTGTTTCTCTCTCAATTTGTCTCATTCAGTGTGCCTGCTGGAGCAGAATGACATTCTGCACACTGTTGCACTCTGTCCTTTGAAGTCATTTTGTTCTAAAAGGCAATTGATTTCTCCCAACCCAACTCAAAGATATTGTGTCAAATACACAGTGTTAGAAATACCCAGTAGGTCTACTGAGGTGTGGAAATTAAAAAAAGCAGATTTACGTTAATGTACACTCATTCTGCTTGAATTCCAAAACATTTCTCACAGTTTATTGTAATGTTTATAAAGAAATAGAAACAGAAGTCTGTAAGGCCAGAGTGCACTTGCAAGATGCTGTACTTGAACAAATTAAACCAGGGAAGGACATGCACTATAAATAGTGGGGCCTTGAATAAAGTGTTGTAGGCCAGAGAGCCCTGAGATACACGTACAAAGTTCCCTAGAAGTGGCATCACAGCGAGACAGGGTGGTGATGAAGGCATTTGGTGTATTAGCCTTCCTGAGTCAGGGCACTGAGTACTGGAGTTTGAATGCCATGTTGCACCTTTACAAGTCCTTGTTGAGACTACAATTGGAAAATTTTACACAGTTCTGGTTGTCCAGCTAAAGGAAGGATGTCATTAAGTTGAAAAAGGTGTAGGAAAGATTCACCAGGATGCTTTTGGGAGGCCTTAAGTTTTAAGGAGAAGCTGAATAGGCTGGGACTCTTTCCCTGCAGCATAAGAGGCTGAGTAATGACCTTATAGAGGTTTAAAATTATTATGTGTGTAGATAAGCTAGATGGTCACAGCTTTTCCCAGGGAAGGAGATTCTAAAACTAGAGGAAATAGATTTAAATGTGAGGAATAAATTTAAAAGAGAACTAAGGGTTAACATTTTCTCACAGAGGATGGTGGATATAAGAACTGAGCTGCTAGAGGAAATGGTGGAAGTGAGTACAATTGCAATGTGTAGAAGACATTGGGACAGTTATGTGGATAGAAAAGGTTTTGATGGTTATGTGTCAAATGCAGGTATATGAGATTGTCTCTGATAAACATCCTGGTTGGCTTGGACAAGTTGGGTCCTCACTGTATATCTCCTACAACACTCTGACATGGGTAATTCATTGTTCGTACAAATGCAATGTTAATAGTAGCACTGCCCTAGAGAATCTATAATTTGAGCAAATCTCTAATTGACAGTGGCCAGCAGACTGATCTTCCAGCAGATGGGTGGTTGTCACTCTGTACTTGGCTTGGCTTCAAGGATGCTTGTTGCAGGCCTTAGAGTCTTCACACTGTTAGCTCAAGCTGATAATCTGATTGGACAGTATGAAATACTCATAGACAGCACCTGACTGTTGATGCTTACTCCTCAAAAAACTGAAATTTATGCATGGATGTTGTATTGAAGAGATCTAGGTGTGGATGATAGTTTTGGACATCTGTAACCACATTGGTTCAGATGTACTCAGCAAACTTCTTGACTTTGAGGAGTGCTTTTCAAAACTAGTGTTCTTTCTTCAAGATGGAGTCACTGTAACTCTTCCATCTTAAAAATGCTTTAATCCTTGACATTCTCCTGGTGATCACTCTACAAAGATAATGGATGCCAGTTAATTGAGACACATCAGGAACAGTACATTTTCCCCAATTAAGAGGCTGCCCAATTTAGCCGAAATTCAATTGGAAATAGTTAAAAAGATATTTTAAAAAAAGGCAAATTAATGATTTAACTGAGTAACAATTTATGTATTTAAATGAAATACAGAAAAAATTAGAACTCTCTACCAATACACTTACAGTACTATAAAACTCTGTATTAACAATGGAGGAATTTATTCAGTGTACGCTGCTGTGTTCTTTTGAAAACTGCAAATGAACAAAATCAGTACAGACACCTAGTGCAGACAGTAGACTGCCTTCATGCCATGCTTTTGATTTTTATATCTGACAATTCTTCATTTTAATTGTATTATTCAAGTTGACTGTCAATACCTTCAAATTCTTCTTCGTTCTTAACTTGTTGAAGTTGTGAAATTGTTTCATTTTCATTTCCAGCCTTTCTCGTATCTCCAAGTAATACACACAGAATGCTGGAGGAGCCAGGCAGCATCTTTTGAAAAGAATAAACAGCCGATGTTTCAAGCTGAAACCCTTCAATAAGACATCTACAGCTCCAAACCTGAATGCTTGAAACCACAATGAGCAAAACAGTTCTGAATAGTCTTACTGCTTATTTATCGCCAACTATTAGTGACAAATTTTGCTGCTTTTTGAACACAAGCACACGTAACTGATGCTATTTAAAAATTGTTCACTCTCAAGAAGGTGTAATATCTAACAGCCACACAAGTGCACACAACTGTAGCCAGTTAGAAACTATTCGGCAACAGTCTGCTGACCCAACTAAGCATCATAGTATCCCAAATAAAAGGAATCCAGGTTATTTTGTTGATTAATTTTTATTCTTTAAGAGTTGTCCCAACCATAGTGTCTATAAAAAGTATTCACCACCCTTGGAGGTTTTCATGTTTTATTGTTTTACAACATGGAATCATAGTGGATTTAATTTGGCTTTTTTGACACTGATCAACAGAAAAGGTTCTTTTGTGTCAAAGTGAAAAAAAATTATTTAAGTTGGTCTAAATTGATTACAATTATTAAACACAAAATAATTGATTGCATAATTACTTACCGCTTTCAAGTCAGTATTTAGTAGATACAGGTGTCCCCGCTTTACGAATGTTTGCTTTACACCACTTTGCTTTTACAAAAGAACTACATTAGTAACCTGTTTTCGCATTACAAAGAGGATTTTCGCATTAACAAACATTTTCCCCATATAAATTAATGGTTCTTTGCTTTACACCATTTTGGCTTAAGAAAGGTTTCATAGGAACGCTCTACCTTTGTAAAAGGGTGGGGGTCACCTATATACCTTTGGTAGCCTTGCGTCTGTGTGGATCAGGATCTCTTATCAGGTTTGCACATCTGGACACTGCAATTTTTCCCTATTCTTCTTTACAAAACTGCTCAAGCTGTGCCAGATTGCATGGGGATCGTGAGTGAGCATCCCTTTTCAAGTTCAGCCACAAATTCTCAATTGGATTGAAGTCTGGACTTTGACTTGACCAGTCCAGGGCATTACCTTTGTTGTTTTTAAGCCATTCCTGTGTAGATTTGGCTTTATGCTTGAGGGCTTTGTCTTGTTAGAAAACAAATCTTCCAAATCACAGTTCTCTTGCAGACTGCATCAAGTTTTCCTCCAGGATTTCCCAGTATTTTGCTCCATTCGTTTTACCCTCTACCTTCACAAGTCATCTAGGGACGGTGTATTTTTGAAAAGCTCTGTAAGTGGCTGCCTCGATTAATCAATGGTCCAATTAATCAAAATCTATTGTAATTACAGAACTTGCAAAACTGCTATGAATGTTGATGCACTCTCTTTCGATGCTACACAGTCCTGGGGACCTTGTGTAAATCTAGCATATGCAAGATTATGATGCTGATGGAAGAGACAATTTCTCAATATATATTTAATTATTATGGAAATGTACATAATTGCAGCATTTTACAATGTTAAATGGTGCTTTGTAAATGCACCGTGTCCAAATATGTTTTATAGGGAAATTGACATTAAACTACATAAGGATGTATTAAGACAGGTGCCCCAAAGCTTTTTCAAAACTGGTGAGAAGTTAGTTGAATTGTATTGGTTTATTATTGTCACATGTACTGAGATACAGTGAGAAAGATTTTGTTGGCATTCCAGCCAGACAGATCATTCTATGCATGTAACATTGAGGTAATAAAAAGAGAAACAAAATTCAGAATCTAGCCACAGTTATGGTACAGTGCAGGTAGACAAATAAAGTGCAAGGCTCACGATGAGGTAGATTTGGAGATTGAGAGTTCATCTTTTAGTGTATGAAGTTTGTTGAAGAATCTGATAACAGTGCTTCAGTCTAGTCATTTGTGCTCTTAGGTTTTTATATTTTATTTCCTAAGTGAGAGGGGAGAAAAGCGAATGACCAGGATGGGAAGGGTCCTTGATAATGTTGGTTCCATTCCAAGACAGTATAAAGTATATATGAAGTCAATGAAGTTTTCGTGATGGACTGGGCTGTATTTGCAACTCTCTTCAATTCTGCAAATGGAGAAAAATGAAAAGTGGAAAGGTTTAGAGAAGACATTTCTGAGTCTGGTCTTTAGGCCAGAACACAAATAGTGGAGCAGTAAAATCAGGGTTATAACTTAATTTGAGAAATAACAGCAAGAATATGACATCTGAGCTTAAAATGGTGCAAATGGAATACAGTATAATAACTTTATTGATTTTTCATTGAACAGTTGAATTTATTATTTAGCTGTATGTGGTGTTATGCATTGGAATTTTGCCATTATCAGCTCAGCATAATCAGTTTGTGGGAGATTTCGCTATATGATTGCTAACATGACCAACCTTGTGGCCCTGTCTAGTTTTGCTGATCGGAAGATAAATTGAAATTTTGTTCATTGGGGATCTTCCTTTCACTTGCAGTATTAGTGAATGGGCAAAGCAAGTTTGGTTTGTGTTCTAACCAAATCAATGAAAGTTTTGTTCCAATGGTCCTGAGAATTTCTTCTCTGATTGCCCATAGCAGAAATTTAAATATTTATTTCATGGACACTAATCAGTATGGGAGGGTTGAAAATTCTTTTTGGCTCAGCTGAAACGACCCCCTCAACCACCACTACCACTGCAGTTTTAACTGATAATCAGATACCATGGTCATGGATATTAATGTAACTGAGGTCCCTTCAATAAAGTTGGTGGAGAAAATACAAAGGTATGATAAAAAAAATTTCCCCAGTCTTGAATTTATGTAGCAATTATGGAGCAATCGCCACAGGCAAGACTTGAAGCAGCTAGCAAATAAAAGGTAAATCACATTTTTCCTTTCTGTGTCACGGTGCTGAGGAATCACTGACAATGCTATGTGCCCTATGTACTGAGCACTCATGATAATTATCACTAATTGGTGGAAGAGAGACCCCAATGATCCTCTTAACAATCCTTGCAATCCTTTGTAGGGACCTATGGTCCAATACCTTACAAATCCCGTATTAAACATTGATGAGCTGGTCAGGATACTCTCAACAGTACTCTTGTTAAAACTGTTGGGGGTGGGGGGGTAGCCTCATTTGTCCTAACCTCCTCTGTAAGTGGAGACATTGATGTGCTTTCTTGACCAAAAAGGTGGTGTTGAGGGACCAGGTGAGATCAGGTGATATAGTACTTTTAGATTCTTTTTCTACAGGCATTTACAGGAAAATAAATTAATACAATAGAATTAATGAAAAAACATATAGAAAAAAAATTGATAAGCAACCAATGTGCAAGAGAAGACAAACTGTGTAAAAAAAAACAAACTGTGAATAAAAGTTGTAAAGAGTTCTTGAAAGTGAGTCTGTAGGCCATAGAATCATTTCGAAGTAGTGGTGATTGAAGTTGTCTACAGTGGTTTAGGAGCTTGATTATTATCAGCAAGTTTCTTGAGAACTTGTGGACCACAAAATCAACAATCTGGCTGTTCTCCAACAGAAAACTATGGATGAATCAGGAGATCCACTCCTGACCGAAGTCTAGGACTGCACTCTTCAAATCAGGTGACCATGACATTTACAAGGATTCAAAATACAACCTTTGTAAAGCTATCAGAGATGGCAAGGGATAATTTCAGTCCAAAGTCGAGTCCTAGACTAGCTATCAGTTGTGACAAGGCTTGCATACTATAGTGAGCAAAAAACCAAAGTTGGACAATTTTATGAGTACAGTACACCCCTTCCCTATGAGCTTAATACATTCTGTGTACTTTTTGAACGGCAGGCATTTGTCACCACTTATCCCAGTAGCATCCAGTACATTTGAACATACAATTAGGGCGGTGGATGCAAAATAAGTCTTCCAGAGATTCCGTGGAAATCATCTAGCCCGGATGGTGTTCCTGGCCTAAGCAAATCTGCTGGTGGGGGAATTTGCAGACATTTTTAACCTCTTCCTTCTTCAGTCTGAGGTTTCTACCTGATTTAAGAAGACCACTATCATCCTAATACCTAAGAAAAACAAGTTAACTGCCTTCTTGACTACTGCCCATTAGCTCTGAAATCTGCCATTATGAAATGCTTTGAGGCTGATCATGGCATGCATTAACTCCAGCCTCCCAGACAACCTTGACCCACTGCAGTTTGCCTACTGCCAAGACAAGTCTATGCTGAATGCCACACTCACTTTGGAGCATCTGGACAGATAAAAAACACTTAACTGACACTATTGAGTAATGAGTACATCTTGGCCTTTAATATTTAATCTCGGCCTTTAATCCAAGCAAACTCATCACTATGAGACCTGGGAAGGAGCACCTCCCTTTGCAACCGGATGCATGACTTCTGAAACCAAAATACTACAGTAACTGAGGATATGCAGGAACACTTTCGCCACTATTACTCTAAGCACTCCTCAAGCTCTTTTGTACTCCCCATTTACTCATGACTGCATGACCAGTTACGGCTCTACCTCAATCTATCAGATTGCAATTGATTCCACTGTAGTGGGCTGTATCTCAAGTAATAATGAGTCATAGTACAGGAAAGCAATAGAGACATGGTATTAATATTTCCCTCAATATCAACAATGCAAAAGAGCTAGTCATTGATTTCAGAAAGGGGAGCAGTACACATGTTGTGTCTACATCAGCAGTGCTGGGGGTTGAGAGCTTTAAGTTCCTGGAGTAAACATCACAAATAGGCTGTACTGGTCCAACAATAAAACTCAACAACACTTACACTTCCTTAAGAGGCTAAAGAACTTTGGCATGTTCCCAATGATTCTCACCAGGTTTTATTGAGACACTATAGAAAGCATCCTATCTGGGTGCTTCATGGCTTGATTTTGCAGCAGCTCTGCCCATGACTGCAAGAAATTGGCGAGAGTTGTGTACACAGCTCAGCACATCACAGAAACCAGCCTCCCTTCCACGGTCTCTGTCTATCCCTCTCACTACTTCAGTAAAGCAGCCAGCCTAATCAAAGACCCATCTTGGACATTCTCCCTTCTCTCTGCTCCCCTCTCCCGTTAGACAGAAGGTACAAAGCCTGACTATTGAGTGATTCCTAGTAGGATAAGAAGGTCTCTTGAGCTCACAATCTACCTTGTTATGATCTTGCACCTAATTGTCTACCTGCACTGCACTTTCTCCATAGCTGTTTATACTATTCTGCATTTTGTTTTGTTTTACCTTGTACTACCTCAATGAACTGGGTAACAAATTGATCTGTGTGAGCAATATTTAAGACAAGCTTTGCATTATATCTTGGTACCTGTGCGTGTAATGAATCAATTCAAATTCCAAATACTCCCCAGATTCAGAGTTATCACTTGCTGTTTATTCTTGGGCAGTGAAGAGGAATCATGGAAGATACATTTTTGAATGATGAAATGAAGCAGCTTGTAAACCTTGCAGATATTTCCATTCCCCTTTGGTGTATGTTGCTATTCAAGGTGAATAATCTTTGGTGTCTCGGTACTCATTTCCTCATCTTGTCTTTCAGAATCCCAAGGGTGGCATTTGTTCTCATACACACATTAGCTTGCATGAAACACTGCTATTTAAAACAAGGTGGATTGGAAACTGCCGCAGCCTTTCCAAATGATAAATTTTCCTCAAGTGTTCTGGTTAATATCCAATGAAACAAATACCTTATTGCCTTATCATTGTTTCATTGTCTCTGTGTAAATTGGCTACCATGTTTCCTACAGTTGAACAATGGCTATACTTTAAAAAAAACATGCACTTGAAATACTAACTTTACTTCTCCCCCATGGATGCTGCCTGAATTGCTGTGTATTTGCTACTTTTATTTCATATTTTTAATATCCACTGTACTTTGTAATCAAAAGTAATTTATGAGCTTTGAAATACTTTGCAATGTCCTCAGGATATGAAGAGCACTGTTATAGCAAGTTTTCCCTTTAATCTACCATATGAAGTTAATTGGCCCACTTGATGTCTTTGCCAGATAAGGTGCCTGTTGGGACCAGGTTTGGCATCTTGAAGTGGAAAGTCAGTGAAGTACTCTGAGGGTATGAGCAACATTCTGACTGTCTTTGGGAGCAGGTATGACATGTACCTATTTGTGTCATGACCTGATTAAAGATTCTTGAGCACAGAACTCTTATGAATAATCAGTGAATACAATACTCAGCTTGTGGATTGTTGTTCTTACAATGTTGTGCTTGCTCCTCCCTATGTATCTTTGCCAAAGGCTGAGCACAGGAAACAATCTAGACAGCTTTGGAAATACTTAAACATAGGCTGCTTGATGTTTGAAATGGGAGTAATTGAGCTGTATTAATTTACAATCTGGCAGTTCAGGCTATACTTTAATTGGTGCTGCATTTGAAAAGTACAGATATTGCCGGAGTTTCTTTTGACACCATTTTCTTCTCTTCTAAAAGGACAAACTCTCTTTGCATCAAACCTCCGCAGCTGCAGTATAACCTCCAACCCAATCTGGCATTCAGCTTGAACTAGCCTTAGCAATGAATGTTGGCAAACTATTCAGCTGTGTGAGTGGAGTCTGACGTTGTGTCCATTGGTATTTACAAAACAGCAGACTTGGATTTGTATTGCACTTTTAACTGCTACATAGAAAGTTTTGGGGTAATAACTAGAAAAAAACTGCTCAAGGAATGGGCTATCAGGCAGCAAAGGAAGAGATAATAGAATCAGAGGAGGGAATTACACTAAATACTGTAGAGCCTGCTGAAGATTATGTCACCAATGGTGAAGCAGTGAGATTGTTGCTCAGGAAGGGAGATTTCAGGATATTGTAAAAGTCAGGGTAGGCTTTATATGGTTATGTTCAAATACAGAATTTACAGTACAGAAATAACCATTTTGTCCCTGTTGGTCTGTGGTGATGTTAATACTCAGTACAAACCTATGCTTGACCTCAACCAAATACACTCAGACCCTGCTTAATGCTGAGGATACGCTGTGTAAATGAGCACTATGCAGGGTTATTATAACATTATGTAAATGGACATGTGTGCCTGATTTTTAAAAAAATCAAACCCGTGATATATGTTATATACATAGTAATTTGCGGAGTAGCAAACAGGCAAATGGACCTCACCTGTATATCAGCAACACATCCCAGCAGCAGCAGAGGGAAGCGAGTAGTGGTTACATCTTAGAGGATGGACCAGGCTGTGGGTCTGCCTCTATCTTCGGCTTCTTCTTCAAGTAGGCGTTAAGATTTGACTGCTTTTTCTTAAGTTTCTTCTCATGAAGCAGTTCTTGTTAGCAGGTAATCATGTCACGAACACCTCTCTTTGCCTCATTGCTTCGCTCCCAGTCAAGGTCATTATCGATAAACTGGACAATGATATGTGAGATTGTGGTGATGCTAATGCTGAGGAATTTTGTGAGGTTTCTTGCTGGTGTTTCTTCTTCTTGATCCATATCCTCAGATTCACCCAGGATGTGTTGTTCTGTCAATTCTCAAAGCTCTTCATTATTAAGGCTCTTGTAGTCTGCATTAGCTGCTTTACCAGAGATAGGTATGCTATGGAGGTTACTGCGCTGTTTAAATCTATTAAGCCAACCTTTACTGGCTGTGAATGTTACTGACGTATCATCATCTTTTTGAATATAATTGAAGATGCTTCTTGCTTTTTCCATTATTATCATCTGGCTTAGGCACATGTTCTGTTGTGTTTGGTCACCCATCCATATATTTAGTCTATTTTCCACTTTTTCAAGCATATCACCTTCATTGATGATAGCTTTGAGATCATTGTTGCAGAAGCTTTTATCTTGCCTACATTTTTTATAATTGTTCTGATCATCAATATATCCAATTTCAAAGAGGTGCCAACTTTAACCTGACTCTCACCAGCTTCCAAAAGCCATACAACATTTTCATGTATTTCATTTGCCACTTTTTTGCCCATTGTCCTAATCTATTTAACTCTTTTTGCAGCCTACCTGTTTCCTCAACGCTACCTGCCCCTCTGCCAATCTTCATATCCACTGCAAACTTGGCAGCAAAGCTATCTATTCCATCATCTAAATCTTTGATATACAGCATAAAGAGAAGTGGTCGCAACACCTAACCCTGTGGAACACCACTAGTCACTGGCAGCCAACCAGAAAAGGATCCTTTTATTCCCAGTTGCTGACTCCTACCAATCAGCCAATGCTCCCAGAAACCCCTGCCATTGCTGCTCAGCTGTCATTCCTGCCAGTGTTCCCTTCCAATCAATTTTCACTACCTCCCCTCTCATGCTTCTGTAATTCCCTTTACTCTAATGTAATACAGATCCATCTGACTTTAGCCTCTCCCTCTCAAATTGCAGGGTGAATTATATCATATTATGACCACTCCCCTAAGGGCACCTTCACCTTAAGCTCTGTAATGAATTCTGGTTCTTCGAACAGCAACCAATCCAGAATAGGTGATCCCCTAGTGGGCTGAACTATGAGCTGCTCTAAAAAGCCATCTCATAGGCATTCTACAAGTTCCCCTCTTGGGATCCAGCACCAACCTTCAGTGACAATCTCTCTGACAACAGAAGTTCATCCCCAACCACTAACCACCACCTTGCTCCTGTACTCCTGACTTATGCAGTATCACATTGCAGTCTGTAAGAAATTTCTGTGTGTACTCTGTAAGAACTTCATGGCTTCTAAACCTTCAGGATGTCCTGTGAAATGCAATACAGCATATAAATTCAGGAGTTTCTTGATTGATCGTTCCCTATGGAAGCTGTCAGTCGTTTGGCAGAGATCTCAGGGACCAGAATATTTAAACAAGCATCAAGACTTTGTTTGGCTGGCGGTGAATGTGTTAAGTTGGAAACTGGCATGAATGCTGCCTCTTCCTGCCCTGAAACAAAAATAACCAGGGTGGAGCAACAGTTTGGTAATTACGAAGTGAGAGCTCTATCTGCCCTCATAACTACCCCCTGTGATCGAGGTTTGGACTGGAGGGGGGCTGCTGGACTTTATGTCTTTGCTGCCACTCAGTGTTCAAGTGCCATCAAAGTGTGGGGGCAGCTGCTCCCACTAACTCTCATCACATCCCACATATGAAGATTTCCCAAACACAGAACCTCTGAGCGTGAGAAATCTGTGAGCAAGGCTTTTCCTGCTGTTATATATACACTCTCATTCCCAGCAGTAATTAAATCCAGATGGATGGTAAACGCAGCATGGAAATCAATTAATGCACATGGCTTATTTATTAACTTTTCTGGAACAAAGGCGCAAAAGCTTTATTCCTTGGCATGTATTGGAGGAGAATGATAAAATGTCAAAATGCTATCCCTTTCTCTCAATTCCTCCGCCTCCGCCGCATCTGCTCTCAGGATGAGGCCTTTCATTCTAGGACAAAGGAGATGTCTTCCTTTTTTTAAAGAAAAGGGCTTCCCTTTGGCCACTATCAACTCTGCCCTCCATCACGTCTCCCGTATTTCACGCACCTCTGCCCTCACCCCATCCCCCTGCCAGCCCACCAGGGATAGAGTCCCCCTGGTCCTCACCTATCACCCTACCAGTCTACAGATCCAACGTATAATCCTCCATAACTTCCACCATCTCCAACGTGATCCCACCACCAGCCACATCTTCCTCTCCCCCCCCACTCTCGGCTTTCCGCAGGGATCGCTCCCTACGCGACTTCCTTGTCCATTCATCCCCCCCATCCCTCCCCACCGACCTCCCTCCGGGCACTCATCCCTGCAAACGGAAGAAGTGCCACACCTGCCCCCACATTTCTTCCCTCACCACCATCCCAGGCCCCAGACAGTCCTTTCAGGTGAGGCACCACTTCACCTGCGAGTCAGCTGGGGTGATATACTGTATCCGGTGCTCCCGATGTGGCCATTTATGCATTGGGGAGACCCGCCGCAAACTGGGAGACCATTTCGCCGAACACCAGCGCTCAGTCCTCCAGCAGTGGCGGGAGCTCCCTGTGGCCACACATTTCAATTCCACAGACCACTCCCACTCCGACATGTCTGTCCATGGCCTCCTCTACCGTCAAGATGAGGCCACACGTAGGTCGATGGAGCAATACCTTATCTCCCGCCTAGGTAGCCTCCTACCTGCCGGCATGAACATCCAACTCACAGACCTCTGTTGATACCCCTGCCCCCCCTTACCCCCATCCCCATCTATTATTTTAGTCTGGTTCTCTTTCTGTCTCTTTTTTCCCCCCTCACTATAATCTCCCCCAGCCCTACCTTTCTTTTATTTCCCATAATTCTCCACCTTCCCCCTAGCCCATTTCCCTCCAGCCTATCACTTCCCAGCTCTCTACTTTATCCCTCCCCCCACTTCTTATCCCCCCTCGACCTTCTCATGTTACTTCACTCCTGATGAAGGGTTTCGGCCCGAAACATCGTCACTACCTCCTCCCATAGATGCTGTCTGGCCTGCTGAGTTCTGCCAGCATTTTGTGTTTTTATTTATTTCCAGCATCTGCAGATTCACTCATATTGTCTATTTTATAAGGAATGTTGGTTCAAACTAAAACCCATTTCAAATATTTGTTATTTAATCTTTGCTTTGTACAAAGGATAAATAACAATTGCTTAATCGGATTGGCCAGTCTGCTGGGTTATTAAGAGCTATTGTTGACATGGGCAAAACTGGCTAGGTTGATTTTTGGCTGTAGGTCTTGCAAAAGGGAATGTGGATCTTCAAAGCATGTGATATGGTGCCTTGTGGTCATCAGGCCTCAGCCAAGAAATTGACAGTCTGCTTGATGAGCCATCAAACAAAATTCACCATTTCCCACAGAGTTTCAAGGACGTTGACTTGGAGTTGATAAAGATGTTCTGAGCAAGCTTTGCTATAAGGCCTGTTACAATCCAATTGAATAGAGCATTCCTTGGCAAGATGGTCAGGCAGCTTCAAGGACAGCACATAATGACACTTAGCAAATTCCTTCCCAGGGTTAATACACAGCTTGATACAACCCATACTGAGGTGGCTATTTGGATGAAGGCCTCATTAGGGCATTCTGATCTCCCCTGCTTTTTCTCTGGTATGATGTACATTGTGTCTCTGTAGATACTGGATCCATTCTTGATCTCCAGATGAAATAGAATGTGAATGGGGTGACTTATGTATGGTCTCCCCTTGCACCATGAACACCAACATTCAGAGAACCTTGCACCTCGATATGGTTCTTTTCCATAATTGAGATGAAGCACTCCAGATTCTGCTTCACCTTGGTTGGACACTTAATTCTTGGTGCATGCTCTGCAAACTATTCTCCCATCTCTATCAGGTCATCTGATGGTGAAGTGGACAGAATTCACCAGAAACAAGAGAAAGTCTGCAGATGCTGTAGATCTGAGCGACACACATAAAATGCTGGAGGAACTCAGCAGGCCAGGCAGCATCATGGGGAAAAAAAAGTACAGTTGATGTTTTTGGCTGAAACCCTTCGGCAGGGTTGGAGAATAAAAGCTGAGGAGCAGATTTGAAAGGTGGGAGGAGGGGAAAGAGAGACGCCAGGCGACAGCTGAAACTTGGAGGGGGAGAGATGAAGCAAAGAGCTAAGAAGTTGATTGGTGGAAGAAACAGAAGGCCATGGAGGGAAGTGTGAGTGGGGGGAGAGCAGCAACAGAGGGAGGCGATGGGTAGGCAAGGAGCTAATATGAGAGAGAGAGAGAGAGAGAGAGAGAGAAGGAAATGGATGGGAGATGGAGGTGGAGGCTCTACTGGAAGTTTGAGAATTTGATGTTCATGCCATCAGGTTGAGGCTACCCAAAAGGAATATAAGATGTTACTCCTCCAATAATGGAATTCACCAGACCATCTTACAAAGACTCTACTTTATTTCTGCTGTGATTCTCTTTGGCTCAAGGTCAGTTGTACCTGAGTGCAGGAGAGGAGCCATCATGGATAAGAGTAGAAAACTGGGGAAGCTTAGACCCAAGTTCCTCTATTGCCTGACATCATCACTTTCCTTATGTTGGCATACTTTCTGATGGATTCAACAAGAAACTTACTTCAATATGAAAATAAGGCAGAGGAGGGATAGCAGTCTTGCCTGACTGAATTTGATTGGAAAGCTTTCCATTTCTCACCTGTTTAGATTCCCATCCACATATTGATTGAATTATTAATGCCCCTGGGGGATGCTCCCCCTCATACCCTTTTCGTAGAGCATAGTTGCTCTTCTCCTTTGGGATATCTCTATTGTTCACTGATATGAGAGGCATTACAATCCACTTAACTTTAATCCATCGTCAGCACTTCCACTGAGAAAAGGAGACATGCATTTCTATTTGTGTTGTAGGATCCAAGAGTATTTCACAACCATTAAAACACTTTGGTATTGGAATCAATACTGTAATAACTGCAAACAGCAAAGTCTCACTATCCACAATGAACGGGTAATTTAGCTGAGGATAAATGTCATTAAGGGGATTGGTGAATTTCCCACTCTTCTTAAAATAAAGCACCCGGGTGCTTTATGTCCCAGCACATGGAGGCACCAGAAAGAATGCTTCTGAGTCAGCTGCTGTTGAGAAACTGTGTGCGAATATTGTTTGAGCAGGACTTCTCTTGAATGCCAAGGGGAAGGAGGTTCAGTCTGGAGAGGAAGTTCGATGGATAGCTCTCATGTATGTAATGTGTGCTCTGTACTCAGTCGTATAACACTCATTAGGTCATTCCACATGATGTTTTGGAATCTCAGCCCAGTCTTAAGTCTTGGCTGCTTACTCAAGTTATTATGTTTTACAACTTTCCTCTCCTCCAGTCAACACCTCAGACTGGTATCAGTATTGAAATGGTTTGGAAGATTTGTGCTAATCCTGCTACCTTCTGAAATCTAATCCTTCTAGTGTATACATGTAATAGGATATAAAGCATATTTGTTCATTACTTTTAAAAAGGTGAGGACGTGCTCACCAACGTCCTAACCAATATTTTCCTTGGCCAACAAATTATCAAGTCACTGCTGATCTTGATCTTGCTGAATGCAGATATATAAAGCCAGTAGAATATTGTATGTAGGGAAGACCAAAGAATCATAACTAATAAATCCACTAAGTAATTTCTGGGGCACTTCTTTATGCAAAGTTAAAATATGAAACTTGCTACTATAAGGAATTGAGGCTAATTGCTTTGATATATTTAAAGGGAAGCTGGAAAAATTAATGTAGGAGATAAGAATAGAAAAATACTGGTGTGAATTACTGGCACAGATCAGTTGGCCTGAATTATCAGGTTTCTGAATACTATATGTTTATTACAGCACATATAAAATGCTGGAGGAACTCAGCAGGTCAAGCAGGTTCTATGGAAAAGAGTAAATAGTTAAATAGTCGACGTCTCAGGCCAAGACCCTTCATCAAGTCCTGGATTTCCAGTATCTGCAGATTTTCTCGTATTTATGACTATATTTATATCTCTCCTTACTTAACTATCCACCTTTGCCTGTTATGTTGTTAACCTGTAACTTGTCCTCCCAATAATCCAAAGCAACTTCTTTTCAACATTTTCTTCCTCTCACGAGACAACAGTGCCAGTTAAAAATGTAGCCACCCCTCCCCAATTTAATATTTCACGTATAGCTTTGATGAAAAAGTGAGCAATACAAATCATGAAGTCCTGGTTCTGTTACTTATCAGTCTTCTTGAGAACAGTAAGCAATAGGGCTACTGGTTGCAATTACTTGGAGAATATCCCAGTGTATCAACTCAAGTTGAATTTTATCACATGTGATTCATATACTCTGACTTTTGCATTGCTTACAAATGTGTTACCAATCAGCTGAAAATGGTAGTGTGGATTTAAGCAGCTCAAAGGTGAAGTAAAGCTCCAAGAAGATTCCATCTTATCTTTGATGATGGCAGCATGTGTGAAGAAAAAACAAAGCTGAAACATGTTTGGAACTTCTGAGTGGAGGATGCACTTTAGCTACAAGGTCCTCACCCTGACAAAAAGTCATCCTTCAATTGAATCAATACATTTCACATAATAGCATGACATTACTGGGATCTCATTTAGAAAACTTCAAGATATTCTACAAGTAGATAAAGAACAGGAGAAAGACTAGAGTGAGCATAGTACTGATCAGGGATAAAAGAGGAAATATGTTTTTGGAATCGGAGGAGGTAGGAGAAGTCCTTGGGGAATACTTTGCTTCATTATTTACCAATGATAGGGACCTTGATAAATGTAAGGATAACATAGAACAGGCTGGAACATAGAATGCTGGAACACATTAGCCATATTCTCTCGATGTTGGATTTTTTGAAAAACATTAGGATGAATAGGTTCCTGGGACTGGATGGGATATAGAAACATAGAAAATAGGTGCAGGAGTAGGCCATTCGACCCTTCGAGCCTGCATCGCCATTCAGTATGATCATGGCTGATCATCCATCTTAGAACCCTGTACCTGCTTTCTCTCGGTACCCCCTGATCCCATTAGCCAGAAGGGCCATATCTAACTTCCTCTTAAATATAGCCAATGAACCAGCCTCAACTGTTTCCTGTGGCAGCGAGTTCCACAGATTCACCACTCTCTGTGTGAAGAAGTTTTTCCTCATCTCGGTCCTAAAAGGCTTCCCCTTTATCCTTAAACTGTGACCCCCTGGTTCTGGACTTCCCTAACTTCGGAAACAATCTTCCTACATCTAGCCTGTCAAATCCCTTTAGAATTTTATATGTTTCAATAAGCTCCCCCCTCAATCTTCTAAATTCCAGTGAGTATAAGCCTAGTTGATCCAGTCTTTCTTCATATGAAAGTCCTGCCATCCCAGGAATCAATCTGGTGAACCTTCTTCTTACTCCCTCTATGGCAAGAATGTCTTTCCTCAGATTAGGGGACCAAAACTGCACACAATACTCTAGGTGCGGTCTCACCAAGGCCTTCTACAACTGCAGCAGAACCTCCCTGCTCCTGTACTCAAATCCTTTTGCTATGAATGCCAAAGGTTACTATAGGAAAAGAGGAAGGAGATTGCTGGACCTTTATGTCCTCAGTGGCTATAGGAATAGTACCAGAAGATTGGAGGGTGGTAAATGTTGTTACTTTTCTCAAGAAAGTTAATGGGGTAATCCTGGGAATTATAAATCAGAGAGTTTTACATCAATGGTGGGCAAACTATTGAGAGGGTTATGAGAAACAGGATTTATGAGCTTTTGGAAAGACATAATCTGTTTAGAGATAGTCAGCATAGTTACTGAGGGGTTGGTCATGCCTCACAAGCCTGACTGAATTCTTTGAGGAAGTGACAAAACAGATTGATGAAAATAGAGCAGAGGATACGATGGATATAGATTTTAGTAAGGTGTTCAACAAGGTTCCCCATGGTAGGCTTATTCAGAAAGTCAGGAGACATGGGATCCAGGGAAACCTGGCTGTGTGGATCCAGAATTGGCTTGTCCAAAGATGGCAGAGTGTGGTAGTAGAGGAATTATATTCTGCCTGGAGGTGATGTTCCACATGGATTTGTTTTGAGACCCCTGCTGTTCGTGATCTTTATGAATGACTTGGAGGAGGAAATGGAAGAATGTGTTAATAAGTTTGCAGTTGACATGAAAGTTGGTCGAATTATGGATACTGTTGAAGGTTTTCATAGGTTACAATGGGACATTGATAGGATGCAAAGGCGGGCTGAAAAGCGGCAGATGGAGTTCAACCCAAAGGAGTATGAAGTGATATGCTTTGCAAGGTTGAACTTGAAGGCTGACTATAGGGTTAATGACAGGATTCTTAGTAGAGAGGAGAAATAGAGGGATCTTGGGATCCACATCCACAGATCCTTCAAAGTTGCTGTGCAAGTTGATAGGATTATTAAAAAGGCATATGGAATGTTGGACTTCATTAGTTGAGGGATTGATTTCAAAAGCCACAAGTTAATGTTACAGCACCATAAAACTGGCTAGACCACGCTTGGAGTGTTGTGTTTTGTTCTGGTTGCTTCATTATAGGAAGGATGTGGAAGCTTTAGAGAGTGTGTAATGGAGATACTGTCTGGATTAGAGAGTATGTCTTATAAGGATAGGCTGAGAAAGCTAGAGCTGCTGTTGTGCCTTCTTTGTAATTGCATCAATGGATTATGCCCAGGATAGATCTTAAGAGAAGTTGACAACCCAGAGTTATGGTGATTGGAGGAAAGTATAGGGGCTATGTCAGAGGTAGGTTTTCTACTCATTGGTAAATGCACTGCCAGGGGTGGTGGTAGAGACAGACAGATCAGAGACATTTAAATAGACTCTTGTAAATGCATTTGGATGAAAGAAAATGGAGGGTTATGTGGGAGGAAAGCATTAGATTGATTTCAGAGTTGGTTAAAAGGTCAGCACATCATCATATGCCAAAGGACCTGTATACTATTCTATGTTCAAAGATGAAAGAAGGCCAACTTAAGCTCTTCAGAATTTATGCAGAGAATATTAGGTTTGACTAATCTATTAGAGTCCATTGAGGATATGACTAGCTGAATAGGTTAGAGGGAAGCAACTAATTTTGAGATATTTAGATTAACAGAAAGCTTTCGATTCAGTTCCAGGACACTGGAGCACATGGAATTGAGATGACGCACAGGCATGAATTGAGGTTTGTTAACACTTAGGAAGCATGGAATGGGAATAAACTTTTTTTTGCTGTTGCTAGGCTGTGGGGATTGAGCTTTGGCGTATTTATTTATCATCTATGTCAATGATTTGGCAAAGGAGACCAAATGTTATAATTCCAAGTTGGCTGCTGATTCAAGACTAGGTAAGTGGATGTAAAGAAACTTCAAGAGCATATGGGCAAACTAAGTGAGGGGATGAGAACATAGCTTATGAAGTGTAATGTGAAAATAAAATGTGAAGTTTTCCATTTCAATGTTTAAAACAAGAGAGTAGAATATTGTTAAATTGTGAGAGAGTTGGGGATGTAGATGTTCAAAAGGACTACATGTGATTGTATGCCACTGAACACAAAAAAATTAGGCTGGCATCTGAAATTCCTATATGATAATGGATTTCATCTATTTCCTGTAAGCTTGCTCCCACCCCCTCTTTTCCCTTGCAGTTTCTGCTAGCTCTAAGGACATCTCACAACTAAATGCATCTGCTCCTGTCAGCTTTCAGAATTTCAAAGGGACTGTCCCCAGCACAATTCCCAGCTCTGCTGATGGTACTTCCGTGGAATTGTATGTGCATTTAGTTCTGTGTTTCCTGTTGCTTGTGGAAATCCACTTCCACTCTGACCATCTGACTGTGGTCTTCTGAACTGTAACACTGTGGTACAACAGTATCTTGAGGAATAACACCTCAATAACACTTTGAGGATCATCCATCTTGACAACCTTATGGACTCTACTTCAAATTCCACCACTTCAAGAAATGCGATTTTTCTGCCTATTTCAGAACTACCTATTTCAGGTCATTCATCTATGATATTGGCCTGCTTGTTCTTTCTATAAGTAAAGCCTGCTCTTCTGATAATTTCCTATTATAGTGAAGATTCACCGGGTTCCATGGCAAGTTTGATATATGAGAATATATGATATATGGGATGAGTGAGGTAGCACAGTGGTAGAGTCACTGCTTCACAGCTCCAGGGTCTCAGGTTCAATACTAACCTTGGGTGCTGTTTGTGTGGAGTTCACATGCCCTCGCTGTCACCGTATCAGTTTCCTTCAGGTGTTCTGTTGAAGCATAAGTTGGAAACAGATGTTCTCAGGGAAACGTACGGAAGAAATGTGGCAAATGTTCAGGGGATATTTGTGTGGGGTTCTGCATAAGTATGTTCCAGTGAGACAGGGAAAGGATGGTAGCGTACAGGAACCGTGGTGTACCAAGGCTGTTGTGAATCTTGTCAAGAAGAAAAGAAGAGCTTACGAAAGGTTCAAAAAAACTAGGTAATGATAGAGATCTAGAAAATTATAAGGCTAGCAGGAAGGAGCGTAAGAATGAAATTAGGAGATCCAGAAGGGGCCATGAGAAGGCCTTGGTGGACAGGATTAAAGAAAACCCCAAGGCATTCTACAAGTATATGAAGAGCAAGAGGATAAGACGTGAGAGAATTGGACCAATTAAGTGTGACAGTGGAAAAATGTGTATGGAACTGGAAAAGATAGCAGAGGTATTTAATGAATACTTTGCTTCAGTATTCACTATGGAAAAGGATCTTGGCAATTGTAGGGATGACTTGCAGTGGACTGAAAAGCTTGAGCATGTAGGTATGAAGGAAGTGGATGTGCTGGAGCTTCTGGAAAGCATCAAGTTGGATAAGTCACTGGAACCGAATGGGATATACCCCAGGCTACTGTGGGAAGTGAGGGAGGAGATTGCTGAGTTTCTGGCGATGATCTTTGCATCATCAATGAGGATGGGAAAGGATTCAGAGGATTGGAGGGTTGTGGGTGTTGTTCCCTTATTCAAGAAAGGGAGTAGAGATAGCCCAGGAAATTATAGGCCAGTGAGTCTTACTTCAGTGGTTGGTAGGTTGATGGAGAAGATCCTGAGAGGCAGATTTATGAACATTTGGAGAGGTATAATATGATTAGGAATAGTCAGCATGGCTTTGTCAAAGGCAGGTCGTGCCTGTCAAGCCTAATTGAACTTTTTTGAGGATGTGACTAAACACATTGATGAAGGTAGAGCTGTAGATATAATGTATATGGATTCAGCAAGGCATTTGATAAGGTACTCCATGCAAGGCTTATTGAGGAAGTCAGGAGGGATGGGATCCAAGGGGACCTTGCTTTGTGAATCCAGAACTGACTTGCCCACAGAAGGTAAAGAGTGGTTGTAGACGGGTTCATATTCTGCATGGAGGTCAATGACCAGTGGTGTGCCTCAGGGATCTGTTCTGGGGCCCCTTCTCTTCATTATTTTTATGAATGACCTGGATGAGGAAGTGGAGGGATGGGTTAGTAAATTTACTGATGACACAAAGGTTGGGGGTGTTGTGGATAGTGTGGAGGGCTGTCAGAGGTTACAATGGGACATTGATAGGATGCAAGACTGGGCTGAGAAGTGGCAGATGGAGTTCAATCCAGATAAGTGTGAGGTGGTTCATTTTGGTAGGTCAAATATGATGGCAGGATATAGCACTAATGGTAAGATTCTTCGCAGTGTGGATGATCAGTGGGATCTTGGGGTCCAAGTCCATAGGACACTCAAAGCTGCTACGCATGTCGACTCTGTGATTAAGAGGCATATGCTCCATTGGCCTTCATTATCCGTGGGATTGAGTTTAAGAGCTGAGAGGTAAAGTTGCAGTTATGTGGGACCCTGGTCAGACCCCACTTGGAGTACTGTGCTCAATTCTGGTCGCCTCACTACAAGAAGGACGTGGAAACCATAGAAAAGATGCAGTGGAGATTTACAAGGATGTTGCCTGGATTGGGGAGCATGCCTTATGAGAATAGATCGAGTGAACTTGGCCTTTTCTCCTTGGAGTGATGGAGGATGAGAGGTGACCTGATAGAGGTGTACAAGATAATGAGAGGCATTGATCATGTGGATAGTCAGATGCTTTTTCCCAGGGCTGAAATGGCAACCAGCAGAGGGCATAGTTTTAAGGTGCTTGGAAGAAGGTACAGAGGAGATGTCAGGGGTAAGCTTTTTACGCAGAGAGTGGTGGGTGCGTGGCCGGCAGCGGTGGTGGAAAGGGTCTTTTAAGAGACTCCTGGATAAGCACATGGAGCTTAGAAAAATAGAGGGCTAAGGGTAAGCCTAGGTAGTCCTAAGGTAAGGATATGTTCAGCACAGCTTTGTGGGCTGAAGGGCCTGTATTGTGCTGTAGGTTTTCTATGTTTCTATGAAAAGCAATGCAGTATAGTAGGCCTATTTAGAAGACTGAGAGGTGATCTCCATGAAGTCATCAAGATACAAGAAAGGTGATTTTCCCTGGTTGGTGAGTATAGAACTGGGTTGAATAGGAGTAGACCAGTTATAAATGAGATAGAGAAATTTCTTCTCTATATAGGTGGTGAATCTTGGGAGTTCACTACCCTTGAGGACTGTAGAGGCTCAGTCATTGATTGTATTCAGAGGTTGTTTTCTGGATATTAAGGGAATCAAGGGAGATGGGAATAATGCTGGAAGGCAGAGTTGTAATAGATCAGCCAGGATCTTCTGCTGTTAATTCTTGTGTTCTTAGGTTGTTATTCCCATTGATGGTTGTACAATTTTCAATCACAAACAAGAAAAAATCTGCAGATGCTGTAAATTCAAGCAACACACAGAAAATGCTGGAGGAACTCAGCTGCAGTTATGGGAAAGAGTACCATTGACAGTTCGGGCTGAGACCCTTCAATAGGACCTTTGAAACCAGCACAGTTTTCAATTCCATTTGCAATACAGCTGTTCATGCAACAAGTCACATAGATCTAAGTTTTCAGATCTAAGTACCATGTAATGACCATTTCTAATGAGAGAACTCAAACTGCCTGCAATTGGTGTTCAAAGCATAGACATTGCTAAGTCCCCTTCTATCAATGTATGAGTTACCACTGTTGAAACGTATCTCAACTTGCCTTTTGTTTTCTTTGTGACAACAAGGGCTTGTCAGATTCTGAGTTTCATTTCTTGTCACTTGATTGCCCAAGCCTTTCCAATGTCTACAAGATTCACCATGTTGCATTGCAATAATGGCAGGTTTGCTCCATGAGGAGAATTGCAGTAGAGTAGGAACAGGTCAGGAGTGCAATGAAAAACTCTTCACTTGCCTGAATTTAGTGCAACTTCAATAGTGCTTGAGGATCTGGTACCATCTAGGTTAATACAGCCACCTTGATTGGCACCAATTCTTCATATTAAATATTCACTCCCTCTACTACCAGTGTGCCATAGTTGAGGTAAAGCAGTCTAATGTTCAAAGTAAATTTATTATCAAAGTACATATCTGTCACCATTTGCATCCCTGAGCTTAATTTTCTTGTGGGCATACTCAATAAATCTGTGGAATAATAACCATGAAAGAATTGGTGAAAGACCACCAATCTCAGCTTTTCAACCAGAGTGCAGAAGGTAGCAAACTGTACAAATACAAAAAGAAGAAACAACAATAATAAATAAATAACCAATGAATATCAAAAACATGAGAGGAATAGTCCTTGAAAGTGAGTCCATTAATTGTGAGAACGTTTCAATGATGCAGCAAGTGAGGTTATCCCCTTTGTTTCAAGAGACTGATGGCTGAGAAATGATAACTATTCCTGAACCTGGTGGTATGAGTGCTTGGGATCTTGTACCTTCTTCCTGATGGCAGCAGTGAGAAGAGAGCATGTCTTAGGTGGTGGGAGTCCCTGATGATGGATGTTGCTTTCCTGTGACAGCATTACATGTAACTGGGCTTAATGGTGGGGAGAGCTTTTCCGTGATGGACTGGGCCATATCCACTACTGTTTGTAGGATTTTCTCTTCAAGAGCATTGCTCTTTTCATACCAGGCTGTGATGCATCCATTCAATATACTCTCCACTACACATCTATCGAATTTTGCCAAAGTTTTAGATGTGATGCTGAAACTCTGCAAACTCCTTCGGAAGTACAGGTGCGGTGTGTGCTTTCTTAGTAATTGCACTTGTGTGCTGGGCCCAAGACAGGTCCTCCAAAATAATCACACTTAGGAATTTAAAGTTGCTAACCCCCTGCTCTTCTGATCTTCTGATGAGGACTCATGGACCTCAGGTTTCCTTCTCCTGAAGTCTATAATTAATTCCTTTGTCTTGCTGACATTGTGAAAGACTTTGTTGTTGCGACACCACTCAGCAAGATTTTCAGTCTACCTCTGGTATGCTGTTTCATCACCATCTTTGATTCAGCCTATGACAATGGTGTCATCAGCAGACTTGGAATATACCATTGGAGCTATGCTTAGCCACACAGTCAAAAGTGTAAAGCGAGTAGAGCAGGGGACTAAGCACACTGCCTTGTGGTGCACCTAAGCCTATGGAGATCATAGAGGAGATGTTGTTGTCAATCTGAACTGATTGGGATCTGCAAGTGAGGAAATCTGGGATCCAATTCCAGACAGAAGTATTGAGGCCAACGTCTTGGATCTTACTAATTAGTTTTGAGAGGATGATGGTATTGAACGCTGTAGAGATGTTACAGGGTTGAGTGAAGAGCAAATGAGATGGCATCTGCTATGGACCTGTTGCTCCTGTAGGCAAACAGGAGCAGATCTAAGTCATCATCAACCTCTCAAAACAATTCAACACTGTGGATGTAAGTCCTACTGGGTGATAGTCATTAAGGCAGGTTACCACACTCTTCTAGGGCACCGGTACAATTGAAGCTTGCAAGAAGCAGGAGGGTACCCTCCAACACCAAAGCAAGAGGTTAAAGATCTCACTGAACACTCCAGCCAGTTGAGCAGCATAGGTCATTGGCACTTGGCCAGGTATCCCAGCTGGGCTGGATACTTTCATGTGTTCACCCTCCCTGGAGGCTGCTTGCACATCAGCTTCAGAGCCTGAAATCTGAGGATCGTCAGGGGATGTGGGAGTTTGTGATGGTTCCTCCATGTTTTAATGGTCAAAGGAAGTATAGGAGGCAATGAGCTCACCTGGAAGCGGACCCCTTCTGTCCCTGTGTTGCTTGATTTAATTTTAAAAGAGACAATGGTATTCATGCCCTGCTGAGCATCCTTTGCTGATTCAAATTTGGTCCGGAATTGCCGCCTTACCCGTGAGATGGCTTTTTAGAGATCATACCTGGACCTCTCTTCACTTTTTTGGTCAGCTTGAATGCCCTTAATCGGGTTCTCGGCAAATTTCGAATCTCATGGTTCATCCAGAGCTTCTGATTGGGGAAGACTCCGAATGATTTTGTGGGACACCCTCATCTACAGCTGTTTTAATAAAATTTGTTACAACCATGTATTCATTCAGAATCCCAGATGAGCTCTTAAACACAGCCCAGTGACTTGATGCAATCCCGCAGCTGTTCCTCTGCCTCCTGCAACCATCTTTTAGCTGTCCTAATGTCCGGAGCTTTGCTCTTTAGCCTCTGCCTGTACGCAAGTAGGAGAAGGACAGCCAAGTGATCCGATTTACTGAAATGCAGTCTGGGCATGGAACTGTAGGCATTCCTTATCTTAGTATAACAGTGGTCTAGTGTGTTGGGACCTCTAGTGCTACAGGTTAGATGCAGGATTTCCTTCAAACAAGCCTGCTTGAAGTCTCCGACTATAATTTGAAATGTGTCGGAATGGACTGTTTCTTGTTTGGAGACATCATCAGGCAGTATTACAAGTGCTTGATTATAGTTGGCCACTGGTGGTATGTAAACTGCAGTCAGGATTACAGTTGACAACTCCTTCAGTAAATGGAACGGAGGCATTTGACTGATGGGTGTTCCAAGTCAGGGGAATATGAGTTCGACAAAACCGTCTCATTGGAGTTCCACTGAGAGTTTATGGAACACATACCTCCATGTTTTCCTTTATCTGAATCAGCAGTTTGGTCCATTCTATAAATCGAGAAGCCTTCAGGTCTGATTGTTGTATCTGGCGTGACTGGAGAAAGCTACGTCTCGGTCAGACATACAACAGGATCTTATTTCTCTCTGATACAACAACATTGCCCTCAGGCCTCAATTTTATTCTCCAGCGACTGCACATTTGACAACAAGGTACTGGGTAGAGGAGGCCTCGTCCCTCTGCGTTTCAGCCTGGCTAGTAGGTCCTCCCCCATCCCCACCCCCACTTCCGGCCATGGCAATGAACCTTCGTCTGCTTAAAGGTGTCATACCTGCCTTGTTCACTGAGTCCTTCAGACGATCGTGAGATCTGTAGATTATTAAGTTGTTTTAAAAATATATTGTTTAGAGGGAAGTTGCTTGCTGCAGATTGCAGTGAGAGTAATTTACAAGAGGAATGAATAAACTTTTCTCTGGCTTCCAATCAGGTATATATATGCCAGAAAAGTACTAGATCCTCTTTTACAAGAGATATATTTAAAAAGTATACTTGGAGCCATTGTCTGTAGCCCACTGAAAGTCACCGATAATCACTGGCGCCATCTTAAATCGGGTCTGCAAGATGGTTCATTAGAGTCACTTGCTGAAACTGTTTGGTATGGAGGCACCAGTGCACAGGACTGGAGGAAAACTGCAGAGTGCTGTAAAATCAGCCAGTTCCATCAGAAGTACTAGTCTCCCCACGATCAAGGACATCTTCAATAGGTGTTGGCTGTACAGTTAATAAAAATGTTTTTATGGTCTCAAGAAGACAGCATCCAGAATTAAAGACCTTCGCCATCAAGGACATGCCCTCTTCGTATTGGTACTGTCGAGAAGGAGGTACAGGAGCCTGAAGACACACTGAACCTTTTAGGAACAGCTTTTGCTCCACCATCAGATTTCTGAATGATCCATGAACCCAATCCTTACTACCACAGTTTTGCTCTCTTTTTGCATGATTTATTGTAACTTTTTATATTTTGCACTGTACAGGCAGTCCCCGGGTTGCAAACGAGTTCTGTTCCTGAGTCTGTCTTTAAGTTGGATTTGTACGTAAGTTGGAACAGGTACATCCGGTATTATTTAGCGTCAGTTAGTCAAATGTTTCTCTTAGTTTATAGTATATATTTTACCTTTCTATGCATATAAAACACTTAAAAAACTTAAGTATTTCAATAATTAAACCACTGCGTTGCTTAGTAATAATTGTAGCTTTTTCAGGGCAGGGCCTTTTGCATGCTCCATTATTCTCACTTTATCCTTTAAAATTGTTCCTATCATTGACCGACTGTAGCCTAACGCTTTTCCAATGACCAATGGCATTTCACCTCTTTCCAATCGCTTTATTATTTCCACTTTATTTTCAATTGTGACCGTTTTCCGTCAACGGAACAGAAATGCTGTGGATTCAGCAGCAGCTGTGGGTGGCGGGTCCTAAGCTCCCCTGGGTCCTGAAGTCCACCCGCAATGAGACAGATTAAATGGGACAAGTGGAGTCGGTGTTGACTGGAAAAGGGGGGGGTCAGGGTGAATCTTGCTAAGAAAAATTTAAGCCAAATACAAAGTTACACACTCAACACAGTGTTAATGGCAACGTGATACGACTTAAAATGGCGGATGCTGACGAATTTTTAATATAATAGGCTTTATGGCAGGTTGTTCGCAAGTCGGATGTTCACAAGGCGGAGACTGACTGTACTGCTGTTGCAAAGCTATTAATTTCATGACATATGACAGTGATAATAATCCTGATTTTGATTCCTAAATCTCCATTTGGCAGGATAAGGAAATTTGTAATGGATCACTACCATTAGCAAAGTTCTTCTTTGAGTACACTCTTTTTCCCACATTCCATAAACTCAGAAACACAAGGGAATTATAATAGTTGTACATAAATCATCATAGCCTTGACCATTCTCACAGGAATGGGTGCTTTGAGCAAAAGCACCCACATCTGTCACACCTGCACAGTATTAATGGGTTCAATTGAATACGTACCAAGTGCTGTACATTATCTGGCTTGAACTTTGCTTGGAAAAATGGAAGGGTGCCATGCATAAAGCACACCTGCAATGCTTGGAGTTGGAGCAAACTGGATTGTAAAAGTGTCCAGATGCTCTCTTGGAGATTGTACATTGGAACACTGCATCACCTTTAGACCATCACTAGTAAGCTTGTGTTTCAGTTTATCTGCAGAAAATTGGGAATGCTTCAAAGTTTGGAAGAGGTTAAGATTATTACGTTTAACTTTTGTCTTGTTTCTGTGATTTTTGTCTTGTAAAACAGTGATAATTACGTGTACGTGTGTATTGGTGTATATGCAAGTGAGAGAGAGAGGTGGGGAGAGGGAGGAGAGAGAGAGACTGCACTCTTACACCATTAGTTAGTCACTAAGTGCCTAAAAACATTTAATGGTTCAATTTAAAATCAGAGAATGTATACAGCATACAACTGAAATAATTATGATCTGGTCATTCAAAAAACTACTGTCTACACAACACTTCAACTTTTCAAAGTCTCTCTCTCTCTCTCTCTCTCTCTCCCCCCTCCCCCTCTCCCTCTCTCCCTCTCCCTCCCTCTCCCCCTCTCCCTCCTCTCTCTCTCTCTCTCTTCTCCTCTCTCTCTCTCCTCTCTCTCTCTCTCTCTCTCTCTCTCTCTCTCTCTCTCTCTCTCTCTCTCTCTCTCTCTCTCTCTCTCTCTCTCTCTCTCTCTCTCTCTCTCTCTCTCTCTCTCTCTCCTCCCCCCCCCCCCCCCTCTCTCTCTCTCTCTCTCTCCCCCCCCTCTCTCTCTTCTCTCTCTCCCCCTCTCTCTCCCTCTCTCCCTCTCCGGGAATGGTATTGAAGGGGAAAAGCCAAAATACAATTAAGTGTGATGGTGAGAAGTTGGATGGATACCTGCAGAGAATTGATCACAAAGAAGAAGAAACATTGTAAAAGGGGGATTGGGGCAACCTTGCTTTAGCATAAAAGCAAAAGATAGGGCAGATTGCTAAAACTAGCAGGACTGGGAAGCTTTTAAAAAAACAACAGATGATAACTGAAAAAACTGTGAGGGAAGAAAAAGCTAAAGCTGGCTAACGATACCAGAAAAGAGGATACCAGAAATTTTATTTCAGATATGAAAAGAGTAAAAGAGAGGCAAGAATGGGCATTGGACTGCTGGAAAATGACACTGGAGAATGGGTAACAGGGAACAAAGAAATGGTGGATGAACTGAATAAACTTCAGTCTTCACAGACAGAGACACCATCAACATAACAGAAATTCAAGAAAGGCAGAAGTGATATTTCTCAGGAGAAGGCGTAGAGAAGCTGACAGGTCTGAAGGTCAATGCCACCTGGACCAGGTGGACTTTACCCTAGGGCTCTGAAAGAAATAACTGCAAATATTGTGGTGGTATTAATGATCTCCCAGGAAGGAGTAGTCAGAAATGGTTCCGGGAACAGAATCACAGATATCACTTCACTGTTTACGAAGAGTAGGAAGCAAAAGACAGGAAATTATAGGCTGGTTAGATTGACTTCATAGTTAGCAAGATGTTAAGAGTCCATTATTGCCAATGAGGTTTTGGGGTACTTGGAGGCACATGATAAAATAAGTCTAAGTCAGCATGGTTTCCTTAAGGGAATATCTTGCCCGATGAATTTGTTGGAATTCTTTGGTGGGAGTCAGTGGATGTTGTTCACTTGGATTTTAAGAGGCTTTTGACAAGGTGCCCCACATGAGGCTGCTAAGATAAGAGAAAATGGTACTTTGCAGGAAAGAATCTGGCATTGGCTGGCAGAAGAAAAATGTAGGCTGTTGGAGACCAGCAATTTTCTGCAGAGGTTCAGTGCTAGGTCCAGTACTTTTTAATTGCTGTGGAGGATTTCTTACTCTTGTGGGATAATGTCTTTCCTGACAAAGGAGTTGGTGGGGGTGGGGTGTGGGAATCACTCTGCTTGGCCCTTGTGACACAACATCAGGTTCTAGAGCCTCCTCCATGGTGGTTGTAGGAGTTGACTCTGCAGCTGCAGGAGGTGGTTCTGACAGCTCTGGACAGCTTTCTTTTCTAACAATTGAATCTGCTGCCCTCAACTGATTGATGTGTCATCTTCAAATGACATCAGATGCAATTTTCACTGTGTAGGAGAGTGGTCCAATTCTGTCCCTAATCTTTCCAAGTACACACTTTTGAACACCTGTAGTCCCTCATCAGGGTTGCTTGTCCAGGAGTGAAACATCAAATCTTTTTGTTTGAGGAGCCCTCGATTTATCTCAGCTGTTTGTCCCACGTGTACTTAATTGTCTGGCTAAGTACAGCTCTAACTCCATACTGAAGTTTGCTGATGATACCACTGTTATGGGCCATATTAAAGGTGGTGATGAATCAGCCTACAGGAGGGAGATTGAAAATTTGGCTGAGTGGTGTCACAACAGCACTCAGTGTCAGGAAGACCAAGGAGCTAATTGTAGACCAGCAGAGGGAAACCAAAGGTCCATGAGCCAGCTCTCATTGGAGGATCAGAGGTAGAGAGGGTCAGTAACTTTGATTTCCTAGAGTCACTATCTCAGAGGACCTGTCCTAGACCTATCATACTGTACAGTAACTCTTATTGCAAAGGAAGCATGACAGCACCTCTACTTCCTTAGGAGTCTGCAGAGATATGGCATGACATCAAAGACCTTGATAAATCTCCATAGATGCGAAGTGGAAAGTGTATTAACTGGCTGTGTTACAGCCTGCTATGGGAACACCAATGCCTTTGAATGGAAAATGCTACAAAAGGTGGTGGATTCAGCCCAGTACATAATGCCCCAACTATTGTGCACATCTACATGAAATGTTGTCATGGGAAAGCTATCATCAAAGATTCTCACCACTCAGGCCGTGCTCTGGTTTTTGCTGCTGAAGGTACAAGAGCCTCAGGATTCACACTGCCAGTTTCAAGGACAGTTACTACCCCTCAACCATCAGGCTGTTGAACAAAAGAGGATAATTATACTCATCTATTCAGATGTTTCCATAACCAATGATCTCCCTTTGAGGTTTCTTTATTTTGTTATTTCATGCTCTCCTTATTTATTGCTATTTATTTATAGTTGCATTTCAACAGTTTGTTGTCTTCTATGCTCTTGCTTTTCCATTGATCCTGTTTACAGTTAGAACATAAGAACATAAGAAATAGGAGCAGGAGTAGGCCATCCGGCCCATCGAGCCTGCCCTGCCATTCAATAAGATCATGGCTGATTTGTCCGTAAACTCAGATCCATCTACCCGCCTTTTCTCCATAACCCTTAATTCCCTTACTTTGTAAAAACTATCCAACTGTTTCTTAAATATATTTAGTGAAGAAGCCTTAACTGCTTCCCTGGGCAGAGAAGGGCAGAGAATTCCACAGATTTGCCAGTCTCTGGGAAAAACAGTTTCTCCTCATCTCCGTCCTAAATCTTCTCCCCTGAATCTTGAGGCAATGTCCCCTAGTTCTAGTCTCACCTACCAATGGAGACAACATTCCTACTTCTATCTTGTCTATCCCTTTCAAAATTTTGTATGTTTCTATAAGATCCCCTCTCATTCTTCTGAACTCCAGAGGGTATAGTCCTAGGTGGCTCAATCTCTCTTCATAGATTAACCCCTTCATCTCTGGAATCAACCTGGTGAACCTCCTCTGCACTGCCTCCAAAGCCAGTATATCCTTCCTCAAGTATGGAGACAAGAACTGCACACAGTACTCCAGGTGCAGCCTCACCAGTACTCTGTAAAGTTGCAGCATGACCTCCCTGCTCTTCAATTCAATCCCTCTAGCAATGAAGGCCAACATTCCGTTAGCCTTTTAATAACCTGTTGTACCTGCATGCCAACTTTTTGCAATTCATGCACAAGCACTCCCAAGTCCCTCTGCACAACAGCATGCTGCAATCTTTCACCATTTAAATAATAATCTGCCCTTCTATTGTTCCTTCCAAAGTGGATGATCTCGCATTTACCAGCGTTGTATTCCATCTGCCAGACCTTGGCCCACTCACTTAAACTATCTACATCCCTCTGCAGACTCTCCACATCCTCTGTACAATTTGCTTTTCCACTCAGTTTAGTGTCATCAGCAAATTTTGCTACGCTACACTCACTCCCCTCTTCCAAATCATCAATGTAAATGGTAAACAGCTGCGGGCCCAGCACCGACCCCTGTGGCACCCCACTCACCACAGATTGCCAACTGGAGATGCACCCATTTCAGATTCAGATTCAGTTTATTGTCACTTAGAAACCACAAATGCAATGAAGTTAAAAAATGAGACAACATTCCTCCAGAATGATATCACAAAAGGATATGACAAAACAGACTACACCAGAAAATCCACGTAACGTTTGGCAATCCCCAATCCAGAGTCCGGAGAGGCTGCTGCGTATTAATAGCGCGCTACTGTCTAGTGCGTTCCCCAGAAAGGATCTCCAAATCCACCAGACAAAAACAGGACCAAAAACTAAAGCTGTAAGACCTGCACAAAACCACATAATTACAACATACAGTTACAACAGTGCAAACAATAGCATAATTGATTAAAAAAAGAGACTGGGCACAGTAAAAATAGTCCAAGATGTTAAAGGACTGTAAGTTCAAAAGAAATCACCACAGTTTCCACAAGTCCCCAGGGTCCAGACAGACTCGCCATCGCACGCCGGTGGCAGAAGAGAGTACCCCCGCTATGGACTTCCAAGGCGCCGTCCGACTCAGCCTCGCAGACGCAGCACACGATGGAAGCTCCGTCAAAACCAGCCTCACAGACACAGCACACACTGAAAGCGACCTGAATCCGTCGAAAGGACTCTGAGTCCATCGAACCTCCGAGCTGACGACCATCCCCTCCGGTACAGCTTCTCCGAGCACCATCCTCTGCCGAGCGTATTAAGACGGCCCCAGCAACGGCAAAGCAGCCACGAGGACTGGGGGCCTGTTTTTCCCAGCAGAGTCCCGGACCTCACAGCAGCAGCAGCAATGAAAAAGGTCTTCCTGGAATTTCCCGATGTTCCTCTGTGCTCCCACGTCCATTTTCAATCGATTATGATTGCGCACGGCACTCCACTTCACAAATAACAGATAATCAGTTCCAGAGTGGCTGCTGCAAGCTGCGTTGCGCCGCCATCTTGATCATTTATACCAACTCTCTGCCTTCTATCAGTTAACCAATCCACTATCCATACCAATACACTTCCTCCAACTCCATGCATCCGGATCTTATTTATAAGTCTCTTGTGTGGCACCTTATCGAATGCCTTCTGGAAATCCAAGTATATGACATCCACCTGTTCCCCTCTATCCACTGCACTCAATATATCCTCAAAGAACTCCAGTAAATTTGTCAAACAGAACTTGCCCTTTCTGAATCCATGCTGTGTCTGTCTAATGGAACCACTCCTTTCTAAATGTTTCACTATTTCTTCCTTAATGACAGCTTCAAGCACTTTCCCGACTACAGATGTTAAGCTAACTGGTCTATAGTTGCCCGTCTTTTGCCTACATCCTTTTTAAAAAAAAAAGTGGTATGACATTTGCTGTCTTTCAATCCACCGGTACCTGCCCAGAGTCTAGAGAATTTTGATAAATGATTACCAACGTGTTTACTATAACCTCCGCCAATTCCTTCAGCACCCTGGGATGCATCCCATCAGGACAGGGGACTTAACCACCTTCAGGCCCTCTATCACTATCTCTTTAGTGACAGTAATCTTATCAAGGTACTCACCTCCCATTTCGTCCAGAACATCCTTCTTTAGCATATTAGATATGTCCTCCACCGTGAAGACGGACACAAAATAGTCTTTCAATGCCTCAGCCATTTCTTTATTACTCATTATCAATTTCCCCTTCTCTTACAAGGGCCCTACGTTGACTTTAGCCACCCTCTTCTGCTTTATATAATTATAAAAACTTTTGCTATCTGTTTTTATAGTTTCTGCTAATTTACTTTTATACTCTATCTTCCCTTTCCTTATTTCTTGTTTAGTTGTTCTCTGTTGCTTTTTAAAGTTTTCCCAATCCTCCAGTCTTCCACTAATCTTTGCAACAGTTTATGTTCTATAGATTTGCTGTGTATTCTCGCAGGGAGAAGAAGCTTGGGGTTGCATGTGGTGACTTGTATGTACTCTGATAATAAATTTTACTTTGAACTTTTACGTACTCCCTCTGAGACTGGGTTTGAGGAGATCGAAGCATGAGTGCAAGGGATGACTCAGGAATAGCAAAGCTAGTGAGTTGTTGGATGTGGAGTGTGTTGCATTGCAATATGCAAGGAGGAAATTTGGTGAGCTTCTGATTCAATGTCAGTGTAATGTATTTTGCTGACAGTGCTCATAGTGCATTCTTTAGATTACAGACAAACCTTTCCACCAAGCCATATGTAGCTTGGTGGTATGGTGCAAATTTTCAGTAATGACTGAAACTGTTCCCAGCAAACTCGTTCATTGTTAGTGACCAAGTGCTCTGGAATGCCACTCCTTTAGAAGAGGCTTCGCAACACATAAACAGTGTGCGAGACTGTAGTGGAGGACATTGGGAACACTTCTGGCCACTTGGTAGCTGCATGCACTACTACCAAGAAATTAGTGCCCATGTATGGTTTGGAAAATCCCCATGAATCCTGTGCCATTCCCAGGGATGGATAGGTGGCACCTTCTGGCTGTGTTGGCATCCTAAAGAGGGAATAGCAAGCTGCTCAATCCGCTAATCCATCCCACACTGTCAGACAAAGCTTCGAGCCAGCATTTTATTGTGACCATTCCTAAATGATCGGAATGTAGCCCTTCCAACTGTAGCTCTCAGCTTGAATGGTACAACAACTCTCAATCCCCGCATAAAGCCCTCCCTACCACTGAGCAAATCTAAAGGAGTGCTGTCATAGGAAAGCAGTATCTATCATCAAGGATTCCTCCACGCCTCACCACCATCCAGTCTGTGCTCTGTTCTCGCTGCCTCCATTGGGAAGGAGTTACAGGAGTTTTAGATTCTACACCACCAGGTTTAGGAATAGTTACTACCCTTTAAATAATATTCATTTATTATTTTGCTTTTTCTCTTTTTGTGTTTGCACAATTTGTTGTCTTTTGCGTACTGGTTGTTTGTCTTTGTTGATGTGCCATTTTTCATTGATTATTGTGTTTCTTTGTATTTACTGTGAATACCTGCAAGAAAATGAATCTCAGTGACATATATGAACTTTGATAATATATTTACTTTGAACTTTGAAATAGGACTGAAATCTAATACTTTAGGAACGAAAGGAACTTTTTAATTCTCTAATAATGAGTCTGAAATAAAGTGGAAAGAAAGGATATGCTGAAAGCAAGGGATAATTATTAAGGCAGTGGAAACAATAGGTATTATAATTTTGGCATAAGGAATAACATTACAAATTTTGTGTTTGGGGTATTCAATCTGTCAATTAATAGCGGTAAACCTAATCTTGTTGTTATAGGCCATTTACTCACAGATGCTGTGATTTATTTTAATGTGCACACCATGGAAGAAACTTAGTTTTCTGTAAAGCTACAATCTCTCTTGTATGTGGCAAAACAAGCATACAACACATCTACAATTCATGGCTTCCAAGTTGTAATGATGGCAGTATTGCAGCTGAGATCGTTCACAAGAGAACTGCTTCATTTTAAAATTCTATTAATATGTGTATTGATTCTTTGATAGTCTAGGTTCCACAGAATCTGCTTGTGATGCGTATATGGTATGCACTATTGAGCCAAGCCTCATATATCCAAAGATTAACAGTAGAATCCCAGTGCTGCTCTTTTAGTGTTGTGCATCTGAGATATCACTAGGCATTTCTTGTTGATCTCTAATAGATCTTGAGAAGATGGATAGTGAGCTATCTGCTTGAGCCACCGTAGTTACATTTCCCACAGTGCAGTTTAGGTGAGGTGAGAGTTCAAGGATTCAGACCCAGTAATGATTAAGAAACAGCATCCAAGTGATACCGCAATTAACTTTTTCTTCAAAAGGTATAAGTCTCAATCCCTTTTGCATCCAACAGTCCAGGATCAGTGACTAATTTGTGAAGTGTTGGAACACGACGCATCTATTTTCATAAGCTGGTTCATTTTTCAAAGTAGTTTAATGAGGGTAGGGAGGGCAGATTGCTGCTTGAATGAGCCATAAACGCAATGTGTTAAGAGACTCAGATGCACTATCAGATCTCTAGTTCAGTGAATGGTAACAAATACAAGAAATAGATTGAATTATGAAATACTCTGAAAACTATTTTCACATTCTTCTGTTGGATATTATTCTCAATTAACTATCAGAACATTTAGAACCATTGTCTTGAGTCAGAGTAACTCCTTGTACCCTCTATTAACCTGAACATCTAAAATTTTGCTATCTGTATCCTAATTTGTTTCATCCTATTTATGGCATTCCTTTCCTTGCTGACCTACTTTGATCACACCTCAGTTTAATAGCAAGCTTGTCCATCCTTCTGTGATCTTGTTTCCCCCTTATTGAAATCTGCATATATGTCCAATTCCAGTCTCATTTACTTCCCTTTGTTAATCACTGGACTTTTGGAGGCGGTGCCTTTACCTACCTTAACCTTAATCTTTTAAAGTCCCTCTTTAATCCTCCAAGTAAATCCTTACAACTTCCTTTAAAGCAAGCTTTGATTTACCTACCTTAATGTCTCAAGTGTTCTGCTGAGTGTGATGTGTTAGAACCCCATATTAGTCTTGATTAGGTCCCTAGGAATGAACCATGTGACTAGCAAACCCAGGCACAGTCATAAATTGTACATTCTATTGAAATATTTTGGTAGGTGATTAATCTGAATCAACTGCTGAAAAAACTAATGCTTTTGAAGTATCTGCTTTTTATTGACAGTCAAAATCTAGTATAAATGTAATATTCTATAAAGATTTATAAGTACGAAAATACATTTAAAGACAGTGAAAAATCTAAAACCTATTAAAATATTTTAATTAAGCCAATAAATTGAAAAGTGGTAGATGTTTCACTCTTCTTACTTTATTACTTTAATCTCTTTATTCTTCTTCATTCTTATTAATGGACTCATGGACCCCACACTAGATATAGAAAATGCTGGAAATAAGCTACTTCTCCCATAGATGTAGTCTAACCTACTAGTATTTCCACAGTATTCTGTCTTTGCTTTAGGTTTCCTGCATCCACAGTCTTTTTTATGTTTTGCAAAGTTCAAAGTAAGTTTATTATCAAAGTACATATGTATACCTCACTAAATACAAATGAGATTCATTGTTTTGTGGGCATACTCAATAAATCCAATAACCATTTTGGAATCATATTGCGCACCAGCAAGGTGGGCAACCAGTGAGCAAGTGACAACAGTCTCTATAAAAACAAAAAGAAAGGAAAAAAGAATGAATAATATTAATAATAAATAGATAAGCAATAAATATCGAGAACATGAGATGAAGAGTCTTTGAAAGTGTGTCTGTAGTTGTGGGAACAGTTCAGTGATGGGACAAGTGAAGTTATCCCCACTGGTTCAGGAGCCTGATGGTTGAGAGGTAATAACTGTTCCTGAACCTGGTAGTGTGAGCTCTGAGGCTTCTGTACCTTCTTGCTGAGTGAGAATAGGCATTCCCTGGGTGGTGGTGGTCCCTGATGATAGATTCTGCTTTCCTGTGTAGATGTGCTCAATGGTTATGAGGGCCTTACCCTTGATGGACTGTGCTAGATCTAATTTGATGCAGGTCTATTGAGCAGATTTTCTGGTGTAAGTGCTAAGGAATTGTAGAAATTCACCCTCCACTGATGGACTGTATAAAGCATCGAACATTGGATCACAAGTAGGAAATACACAACTTTTCTGGTGTTGTGGGGTTCCACATGAATCTGCCAGCATTCTGTGAAATATTTGGGCTACTCTTATTTGTGATATACTTGATTATGTGTCTGGGTGTCAAACTTGTATTTGATGACACTCCTGTGAAATACTTAGAGAAACTTCACCCACTGTGAGTTTCACTGTCGCAGAGTAGGTTTGATGCAACACAGATTTTATGTTCTAATGAGAGAAGTGTTGATTTCATGACGGTCTTTTTAACAAATCCTTTGTGGCTGCTTGTCACAACAGGTACCTGATCAGAATGTATAGTGTTTATTCCTGGTTTTGAGTTTTGCAGCCCATTGAACAGCACTTAAGATTAGGACCTGATCAGAATGTGGTAAAGCCCCTACTAACTGCAGGGATATCACTGTTAAGTGCCTCACCACCCACCCGACTAGCAGCAAGTCTGAGCTAAGAAACTTCACAAATCCCCAGAAGCATATCCTTTGACTTGTAAATAGCTGAAGGTATAAACAGCCCACATGAAAGGTTATTAGTTAGAATAGAGTGGAGATGAATGCTGAGAGCTGTACATTTATGATCTACCGTCGCCATGACTGGCCCTAAAGCAAAACTGGAGTCAGGAATGACTGGTATTAATGGGAGGTAGACAGACTAGTTATTGTTCCTGAAAATTTGCCCTCCAGCCTTGCAGCATTGTTTCACTTGAGCCTTGAAATGAGTTTAGAACAGCTTGGCTAACTTGGTCTGGGGATCTAAATCATCGGTGACCTCTGCTGAGCTTGCTTAAAGAAGTTTGTATGCTCATGAAAACTGGAAGGAACAATTCAGGATGCTCTCCTTTACTCCAGATTAAAGTCTTTATTACCTGCTCTGTAGAGTACTCCAGATTAATATCTTTTATTATCTGCTCTGCAGAGTGTTGTGTGAACTAATCCTCAACTTGTGTTGTGTTTCTTTTTGTCTTCCACTTTCTTCACCCCATCTTAAAATACTGCACACTCACGGGAAAATAGGTTCATTTTCTACTTTGTGACTGTTCAGACATACTTCTATTTTCTGTTCCTAATTCACTCTCTTTGGACCCCTTAGTTTTCCCACCCTCATGCAAGCTACTAAATAATGTGGCAGTTGTTTTTGAGTCAAACTTGAAAAGTGGGCACTAGTAGCATAAATTCTGTGTAAAATACATCTTTGATTAATGTGGATGGTATTTTAATTTGGAGACATTGATTCTTATTGCCTAATATCTTGGCTCCGTATTACAGAGATTTTTTTCTCAGCTTTGCACAACTAGAAAGCAATTTTTACCCCAGTGGAAAATGATAATTCTAAGGTATTTGTGTGAAGCAGAATGGTTCGTGTCACTCTTGCAATAAGGATGCATCTGATGACAGCATTCTCATCTCGTGCTTCAACTGGCTAGTTGCAGGAGCTCCTGAGGCCAATCCCTGGAGACCGACTTATTGGAAGGGGATACGTCAGAAAATTAGTAACTTTTATCCTTGCACCCCCTCCGCCTTTCTGCACTGAAGCTCATTTTGTCCCCTTCCCACTCCCGTCAAACAGTAATCTCTAGCCAGCCCTCTGCCAACCTCACAATCTTGCCCCTTCCTCGGTAATATTCTGCTGGACCTCATTTGCCTTTCTGTATTTTCTTTTTCCCTTTTTTGATTGGGTGGAGAGATATATGTTCAAGCCTTTGCTTAGCCCATTAACAACCTGCTTTATTGTCCCGTCAAGCTCAGAACATGGAAGGATGAATAAATTCCAAAGAAAAGTTTTTTTTGCATAGAAACGTAGAAAACCTACAGCGCAACACAGGCCCTTCAGCCCACAAAGCTGTGCGGAACATGTCCCTACCTTAGAACTACCCATTGCCCTCTGTTTTTCTAAGCTCCATGTAGCCATCCAGGAGTCTCGTAAAAGACCCAATCATTTCCGCTGCCCCCACCGTTGCTGGCAGCCCATTCCACTTGCTCACCACTCTCTGTGTTTATAAAAAAACCTTGCCCCTGACAACTCCTCTGTACCTCCTTCTAAGCACCTTAAAACTAATCCCTCTAGTGCTAGCCATTTCAGCCCTGGGGAAAAGCCTCTGTTATATAAACATGATAAATGCCTCTCATCATCTTGTGCCCCTCTATCAGGTCACCTTTCATCCTCCGTCACTCCAAAGAGAAAAGGCAGAGTTCACTCAACCTATTCTCATAAAGCATGCTCCCCAATCCAGGCAACATCCTTGTAAATCTCCTCTGCACTCTTTCTATAGTTTACACGACCTTCCTCTAGTGAGGAGACCAGAATTGAGCACAGTACTCTCAAGTGGGGTCTGACCAGGGTCCTATATAGCTGCAACATTACCTCTCAGCTTTTAAACTCAATTCTGCAATTGAAGAAGGCCAATGCATCATGTGCCTTCTTAACCACAGAGTCAACCTGCGTAGCAGCTTTGAGTGTCCTGTGGACTTGAACCCCAAGATCCCACTGATCCTCCACACTGCCCAGAGCCTTACGATTAATGCTATATCCTGCCATCATATTTGACCTACCAAAATGAACCACTTCACACTTATCTGGGTTGAACTCCATCTGCCACTTCTCAGCCCAGTTCTGCATCCTATCAATGTCCCATTGTAACCTCTGACAGCCCTCCACACTATCCACAACACCCTAACCTTTGTGTCATCAGCAAATTTTTAACCCCTCCCTCCACTTCCTCTTTCAGGTCATTTATAAAAATCACAAAGAGTAAGGATCCCAGAACAGATCCCTGAGGCACACCACTGTCAACGACCTCCATGCAGAATATGACCCGTCTACAACCACTCTTTGTCTTCTGTGGGCAAGCCAGTTCTGGATCCACAAAGCAATGTGGATCCCATGCCTCCTTACTTTTTCAGTAAGCCTTGCATGGGGCACCTTATCAAATGCCTTGCTAAAATCCATATACAAGTCAAGTCACTTTTTATTGTCATTTCGACCATAACTGCTGGTACAGTACACAGTAAAAACGAAACAATGTTTTTCAGGACCATTGTGCTACATGAAACAATACAAAAACTACACTAGACTACAGACCTATCCAGGACTGCATAAAGTGCACAAAACAGTGCAGGCATTACAATAAATAATAAACAGGATAATAGGCACAGTAGAGGGCAGTAAGTTGGTGTCAGTCCAGACTCTGGGTATTGAGGAGTCTGATGGCTTGGGGGAAGAAACTGTTACATAGTCTGGTTGTGAGAGCCCCAATGCTTGGGTGCCTTTTCCCAGATGGCAGCAGGGAGAAGAGTTTGTACGAGGGGTGTGTGGGGTCCTTCATAATGCTGTTTGCTTTACGGATGCAGCGTGTAGTGAAAATGTCTGTAATGGCGGGAAGAGAGACCCCGATGATCTTCTCAGCTGACCTCACTATCCGCTGCAGGGTCTTGTGATCCGAGATGGTGCAACTTTCAAACCAGGCAGAGATGCAGCTGCTCAGGATGCTCTCAATACAACCACTGTGGAATATGGTGAGGATGGGGGGTGGGAGATGGATTTTCCTCAGCCTTTGCAGAAAGTAGACGCTGCTGGACTTTCTTTGCTATGGAGCTGGTGTTGAGGGACCGGGTGAGATTCTCCGCCAGGTTTACGCCAAGGAATTTGGTGTTCTTAATGATCTCTACCGAGGTCCTGTCGATGTTCAGTGGATAGTGGTCGTTCCGTGCCCTCCTGAAGTCAACAACCATCTCTTTTGTTTTGTTCACATTGAGAGACAGGTTGTTGGCTCTGCACCAGTCCGTTAGCAGCTGCACCTCCTCTCTGTATGCTGACTCATTGTCCTTGATGATGAGACCCACCATGGTTGTGTCATCAGCGAACTTGATAATATGGTTTGAGCTGTGTGTTGCTGCACAGTCGTGGGTCAGCAGAGTGAACTACACTGGACTGAGCCCACAGCCCTGGGAGGCCCCTGTGTTCAGTGTGGTGGTGTTGGAGATGCTGCTTCCGATCCGGACTGACTTTGAGATCTCCCAGTCAGGAAGTCTAGAATCCAGTTGCAGAGGGAGGTGTTCAGGCCCGGTAGGCTCAGCTTTCCAATCAGTTTCTGAGGGATGATTGTGTTGAATACTGAACTGGTCTATGAACAGCATTCAAATGTACATGTCTTTTTTGTCCAGGTGAGTTAGGGCCAGGTGGAGGGTGATGGCAATGGCGTCATCTGTTGAGCAGTTGGGACGGTAAGCAAACTGCAGGGAGTCCAGTGAGGGGGGCAGCAGGGTCTTGATGTGCTTCATGACGAGCCCCTCGAAACACTACATGATGATGGATGTGAGTGCAATGAGATGGTAGTCATTGAGGCAGGACACTGAAGACTTCTTCATCATGGGTGTCGCATTGAAGCACGTTGGAACGACGGCGTTGCTCAGGGAGATGTTGAAGATGTCAATGAGAATAATGATACACAGCACCTGGTCATTTGGAGGAGGGGTGGACTTCTTCGCCGCCTTGTCATTTTTTGCCTCAAAACAAACGTAGAAGTTGTTCAGCGCATCTGGGAGGGAGGCATCACATGCACAGTCAGGTGATATTGTCCTGTTGTTGGTGATATCCTGTATACACTACATCTATGGTTCTACCTTCATCAATGTGTTTAGTCCCATCCTCAAAACATTCAATCAGGCTCATAAGGCATGACCTGCCTTTGTCAAAGCCATGCTGACTCTTCCTAATCATATTATGTCTCTCCAAATGTTCATAAATTCTGCCTCTCAGGATCTTCTCCATCAACTTACCAACCACTGAAGTAAGACTCACTGGCCTATAGTTTCCTTGGCTATCCCTACTCTCGTTCTTGAATAAAGGAACAACATCCGCAACCCTCCAATCCTCCGGAACCTTTCCTGCCCTCATTGATGATGCAAAGATCATTGCCAAAGGCTCAGCAGTCTCCTCCCTCGCTTCCCACAGTAGCCTGGGATACATCCTATCTGGTCCTGGTGGCTTATCCAATTTGATGCTTTCCAAAAGCTCCAGCACATCCACTTCCTTAATATCTGCATGCTCAAGCTTTTCAGTCCATGACAAGTTTTACAATTACCAAGATCCTTTTCTGTAGTGAATACTGAAGCCAAGTATTCATTAAGTAGGTCCACTATTTCCTCCGGTTCCATACACACTTTTCCACTGTCACACTTAATTGGTCTAATTCTTTCACATCTTATCCTCTTGCTCTTCACATACTTGTAGAATGCCTTGGGGTTTTCCTTAATCCTGTCTGCTAAGGCCTTCTCACGGCCTCTTCTGGCTCTCCTAATTTCATTCTTAAGCACCTTCCTGCTAGCCTTAGAATCTTCTCGATCTCTATCACTGCCTAGTTTTTTGAACCTTTCATAAGCTCTTCTTTTCTTCTTGACTAGACTTACAACAGCCTTTGTACACCATAGTTCCTGTACTCTGCCATCCTTTCCCCGCCACATTGGAACGTTCCCTTGCAGAATGCCATGCAAATATCCCCTGAACATTTGCCACATTTCTTACATTTGTTTCCCTGAGAACATCTGTTAGCAATTTATGCTTCCAAGTTCCTGCCTGATAGCCTCATATTTCCCCTTACTCCAATTAATTAAACACTCCCCTAACTTTTCTGTTCCTATCCCTCTCCAATGCTATGGTAAAGGAGATAGAATTGTGATCACTATCTCCAAAATGCTCTTCCACTGAGAGATCTGACACTTGACCAGGTTCATTTCCCAATACCAGATCAAGTACAGCCTCTCCTCTTGTAGGCTTATGCACATATTGTGTCAGGAAACCTTCCTGAACACATCTAACAAACTCTACCCCATCTAAATCCCTCACTCTAGGGAAATGCCAATCAATATTTGGGAAATTAAAATCTCCCACCACAACAACCCTGTTATTATTACTCCTTTCCAGAATCTGTCTCCCTATCTGCTCCTCGATGTCCCTGTTACAATAGGGTGGTCTATATAAAAAAAACACCCAGTAGAATTATTGATCCCTTTCTATTCCTAACTTCTACCCACAGAGACCGTAGACAACCCCTCCATGACTTCCTCCTTTTCTGCAGCAATGACACTATCTCTGATCAACAGTGCCATGCTCCCACCTCTTTTCCCTCCCTCCCTATCCTTTCTGAAACATCTAAAGCCTGGTACTTGAAATAGCCATTCCTGCCTCTGAGCCATCCAAGTCTCTGTAATGGCCACAACATCATAGCTCCAAGTGCTGATCCACACTCTAAGCTCATCCACTTTATTCATAATACTCCTCGCTTTAAAATAGACACATCTCAATCCATTGGTCTGAGTGCATCCCTTCTCTATCACTTGCCTATCCTCCCTTTCGCTATTTCTCTATAGCTTTCTCTATTTGTGAGCCAACCTCCCTTTCTTCTGTCACTTCAGTTTGGTTCCCACTCACCACCAATTCTAGTTTAAACTCTCCCCAATAGCCTTAGCAAACCTTCCCACCAGGATATTGGTCCTCCTCGGATTCAAGTCAACACGTCCTTTTTGTACAGGTCACACCTGCCCCAGAAGAGGTCCCAATGATCCAGAAATCTGAATCCCTGCCCCCCTGCTCCAATGCCTCAGCCATGCATTTATCCTCCACCTCGTTCTATTGCTATACTCACTGTCATGTGGCACAGGCAGTCATCCCGAGATTACTACCTTTGAGGTCCTGCTTCTCAACTTCCTTCCTAACTCTCTGTTGTCTGTTTCCAGGACCACCTCCTTTTTCCTAACTATGTTGTTGGTATCAATATGTACCACAACCTCTGGCTGTTCTCCTGCTCGTTTCAAGATATCGTGGACGCGATCAGAAACATCCCGGAATATAGGAAATGAGATCAGAAAAAGGCCACACACACAACATACTGGAGGAACTCAGCAGACCAGACAGCATTTATGGAAAAGGGTTTTGGTCGAAACGTCAACGTGATTCTTTTCCATAGATGTTGCCTGGTCTGCTGAGTTCCTCCAGTATATTGTGTGTGTGGCTTGGATTTCCAGTTCTTCAGATTTTCTCTTCCTTCAGAATTAGACCATCCAGAAGAAGGTGTGGGGTATTCTGCTGCTAACTGTAATTATTGGAGGAAATTGCATTTGGTAAGGGAAGATTTCATATACCTGTGATGTAGGGGAAGAATAGTCAGGATATGGTAAGAGGTGAAAGAGGAGAATATAAAATTAGTCATAGTCTGGTTGTGTCAAGTGATCTGCTCTGTAGTATAAAGTATATTCGATACCATCTTGGCTATTCCCCATCTCCAAGCTTTCAAATTCTAGGATTTATTTCCTGTGTTAAAGTGCACGAAGCATGTTTCTGGTGAGTAGAACAATCTTCCTATTACTATTTAATGGTTGCAACATGAATGACGAGACTTCTTTGTGAGTTTACAGCGATTAAATCTGTACCCCCTGTGTCTTTGGAGAAATGCAAGTAGTAGTTTAGTACCTGACAGCCTACTGGTCAAGGCACAGGGATGTAGAAAAAATGTAGAGAGAGAATTGCATAAGAAGAATAAAAGAAAGTCATGGTTATCAGTAGAAAAATATACTATATAGGACAACCCTACCCATTTTCCTTCACTCTAATTATTTCTATTCAGACGATGTTAGAATTTCCAGCAGACCAGAGCTTTGAGAGCCATGGGAGGAAAGAAATCACTTTAAACCTCTTTACAAGTACAACAATAGAAGATTACGCATTTGTCTCTTGAACTCATTGATCCTGTTTTTCTCAATGGCCTTCCTTCGTAAATTATTGCACTGATCAGCTGCCCTTTGGATTAAAAAGTTCCAGCTGATCGACTTTTTTTTTAATTCCTAAAATTCCTAAACATTTTTTTTTACTTTCTGCTCCGTTTGAACCCTTTACCACAATAATCACTTGAGTCTGGATTAATTTAGAGCATTTAATTCTGTATGTTTACTGTTTGGGGGAGAAATATTCTTGCAGGGTCCAAATAACTGGAGACTGAATTCTCTCTGTTTGGTAAAATGTTGATTATATGTTGTGAATAAAGGCTTTACAACAGCCAGTATCTACATTTCACTTGAAAATACAGCCTTTGGGGGAACTGTGACCTCATCTGCGCATTCTTCAGGATCACATTTTACTCACTTGCCATTCCATTTTACTGAAGCATAAAATTTCAACACAATATGCCACTTCTGAATTACTATAAGTGGCTTTGAACAAAGAGATTTTGTGGAAGAACTCTCTTTCGGAAGTATTTATATTTGCTTGTGCATTAGAAAAATTGCAGTGGGTCTTTTAACTGTTTGTTGAGTCTCTTACTTTGCTTCTGGCAGAATGTTGCCTCGGACCAAGTATCATTGTTTCAGAGATCTGAAGAGCTGACTCCACTAAACTGAAGATTAGTCTTAGAGTGTCATACATACTTGTAAATTGTCCCAATACCTTGGTCTGATGTAATAAAAGAGGTGGTGTATGAAAATACCTCTGTGCATGTTTAATGCATCGGCCTGTGATTTGTAGGACCTCGGGCACAGACTAGTAACGTTCACAAAGGGCATTACTCCTAAACTTTTCTTAGCCATTCCTGGGAATGCATTCAGTTTATATGGACAACAGGATCTTTGTTTTGAGTTTAACCCCCGATCCGTGATTCAGTTGATTAGACCAGCATGTATCTTGTTCTGTATGGTCTTAACTTCCATCATCTAGGCTGAACATGGAAGACAAAACAAAGGATCTCAAGACAGAGTAAATGTTCAGATCCTGTCCTACTGAACCAGAAAACATTGTCTCAAAATTTATAACCAAGCCTCTGAGGTCATTTTTTTTTTAGAAAATGCCTCTGAGCAATAGAAGGATGAGGTTTGGGACACACTTCTGTAGGCCTTCATTCATGGGTCAATTTTTAATTTCAAAGTTCAAAGTTAAATTTATTATCAGACCATATACAGCTCTGAGATTCTTTTCTTGTAGTCATACTTAGCAAATCTATAGAATGTAAACAGGATCAATGGACAACAAATGCAAATGCAGTTATTAATAAATAGCAATAAATAATGATGATGAAGTAACAAGAAAAGAGTCCTTAAGTGAGTGTAGTTATCCTCTTTTGTTCGAGAGCCTGATGGTTGAGGGGTAGTAACTGTTTTTGAACTTGGTGGTGTGAGTCCTGAGGCATTTGTACCTTCTACCTAATGGCAGCCGTGAGAACAGAGCATGGCTTGGGTGGTGAAGATCTTTGATAATGGATGCTGCTTTCCTCTGCAATGTTTCATGTAGATGTGCTCAATAGTTTGGAGGGCTTAACCAGTTATGTACTCGGCTAAATCCTCTACCTTTTGTAGGATTTTCTGCTCAAAGTCATTGGTGTTCCCATATGAGGCCGTAATGCAGCCAGTCAGCATAATTTTTACCACACTTCTATAGAAGTTTGCCAAGGTTTTTAATGACATGTCAGATCTCTGCAGATTCCTGAGGAAGTAGAGGTACTGCTGTGCTTTCTTGGCAATTAAGTTTTTATGATGGTTTCAAGTCTGAGATTGATAGATTTTTGTTATCCAAAAGGATTGCAAGTTATTTTGTCTGACTGTAGGATTTCCCTGTTCAATGTGCACATTGACATCAACAATTTCTCCTTAATATGGACCTAGATATTGAACAAGGAAGGATCAGCCTTGAACTCATTAGATTTTGAAACAGATTCCAAGAGCAAAATGCTCATCTCCTCTTCCTATGTTTCCTAACTCCATTCAAATAGAACACAATTATGGGTATTAGTTAAGGAGGTTTGACAATAATGTCCCCCAATATTTAGTGCCTATGCCATTCTTTTCATCTTCTTGGGAACATATATTTGATTAACACGAGGAATAGTATCTTAAGGTGGAGCAAGCTCTCCTTTTTCTCTTGAGGATATCGCACTACCTTGGGAAAATACTCCTAATGTTTATCAGATCTATCTTCTAAGAAGTATCTCCCCATCATCCAGTGAGTAATCAGCTAAAACCCTAAGAACCTGCTATTTCTTGCTGCAGACCTTGTAAGCTATAGTAATTTTATTTATATATATTTGTGTGATTATGGTACCTTATATAGTGCAAGTTACTGCCACCCGCACTATTTATCAAAGCCTGGATGAAAAACTGACAGTGACCATATTAAAAGGATCTTTCGGGTATAGATGCTGATTGCTAAGTCTATACAGCATCAACTTTGCTCTGTTTTGAGCTTCAGTGTTCAAGAGGGAATGAGACCAAAAATGAGCATCAGTCATCTGTTGCAGCTGAGGCTGACTGGTGCCAGAGTTTATCAAACATGCTCAGTCCTTTCATAGACTATTCCTGGCAAAACTAACTTTGGATGAAGGCAGATGACTGCTCTCTTGGCCTTGTCTTGCTTGTCAGTCAGTCAGTTTCATTGTTGCTTGTTGCATGCCAGACCCCTTGATAGATTTCTCTATATGCTTTTCTTTTTCTTTGCTGTGCTTTATTTGTCAGTTGGATAGTGACCAGTTGGGACTGAGATATATTTTTTTAAATTCCTCTTGGTGAAGAGAGTCACGGATACCATACAGAGTACTCTAAAGGAGAAAACGGAAATGGATGTCTTCCTTTATAACTTCAGTAATAGCACAGAAAACAGTTTTCAATGTCCATTGCAGTGAATGGAAGAAACCTTTAGGTCTGTTTAAGAATGTAGAACTGGCTGCCACAGGCAGTATGAGTTGTGACATCATTAGTGCAGTTAAAATAAAGCAAAATAAATTTTTGAAGGAATAAGTTTGAGAAGGTTTAAAAATAGTGAGTGGGTAGCATCTTATGTGGATCATAAACACTGGAAAAAAAATAGTTGGACCTGATTGATTTTCTTTTCCTGTGGTGGTGATTTTATGTAGTACCATTTTAATTATGGCTGCTTAGCTGAGCCTACTGTTTGCCATTTCCTTTGTATACTTTCTTGCTTTAGAATGAGTGGATGAGTGCTGCGATATACTGTATTTGTCTGAATTTGTATGCGGGTATTTGATTTGAGAGCCAACATTGAACTGGAAAAAGACTGAAGATATTATGATCAAGGGCAAGTTGAATCCTGAATATTTGGCAATCAATGATATGCTTTTAAAAAGTGGCTGTACCTATATTGTGGTGTTTGTTGTGGAGATTAAATGAACGGCCAGGGCCCATTGAGAAGACATTTTAAAAAGCAGTTAACAGAAAGGCTTGTATTTCAGGATTGTTCAGAATACATTTGAAGAAATGCACACTTCAAAATCCAGTGGCAGCTGCCTGGGAAGTGTGTAGAAGAGCAGCTGAAGTGAAGCAAGTAGTGGTGATCAGGTGTAGCCTAGTTTGTTTAAAACATGCAGGCATTTAACTAATAAAAGGACTGTGCCTAACTGTCTGTGCATGGTTTTTGCCACTTAAGGAAAATGATGAGTTAGTCTAGGAAACTAGTGTAATGAGTCTTGATTTGGATGCAGTGGAAATATGGGGAAATGCAGAGAATATAGGAACATGACATAGCTGAATATCGAGGAGCACTGAGCGATAAAGTTTTTACTAAGAGGCTTGTCCATTGATACTGCATTGAAATGTGTTTATATGATGAAGCTCATAATTTCTTTTGCCCCATTGTGTAAGAAGGTATTCACTTTATCCTCACAAGCACAGATCTTTACCCAGTGTGCCAAGGAGTCATTGAGAGCAAGGTATGAACTGGCAGCTGAAATAGAAACAATTCTGCTGAAGTGAAAGGAGGAGGATTATTTTGTAGCTTTCTGGTTATTTTCTTGCAATTTCAAATGAGTTTCCCAAAGATTCCCAAAATCCCCAAAGATTACATAACTCTCCTTTAAAAGACCTTTGTACAAGGTCAAAGAGGAATTTCTCAGTCCCTTGGTGGTCCAGTAGCTAAAGGCACCACTTAGAGCAGCAATGAATTGTACAGACCAGATGTTCCCTAGTTTGTTCCCTGATTTGTGTTGAGTTAATTGGTCTCTGAGCCCCTGGGCTAAGGAGATTTTTAAAAAATCAAGAAAATGAGCTTGGTTTCCTGCTCTTGATTTGTTGTATGCTTATTTTGTGTGTGTGTGTGTGTGTTATTTAGCTGTTGATATTTTCTGTCTGTCATACATGTAAAGTATGGAAGTGGAATTAAACGTGTTGGCCATGATAGCACAGGCTTAATGGATTTGGATTTGACTTTAACAATTTAAGTCCGTTGGGTATTGGAAGGGCACATGGAAGAAATGTACACATGCACATTTAATACTTCAAGTTATATGGTACTAATTTTTGGACAATTGATTTGGTGAGTGGGGTAGGGTATAGTGCTGCCCTTTGTTGTTCAAGAACACATCCATAGCAGAATAAATTGTTATTCTTGTTCTTGCTGATCTTTTACCTCATTTCTATTGTTCCTGGGTAGAGATTTCCAAAGATTTACAGCCATCTGGGTGATGAAGTTTCTTCTCATCTCTTGCATGAATGGTGAGCCTCTAGAGTCTGGTTCTGGACACCTCTGATGGGGTAGCATCATCCCTTCATCTACCCAGCCATGCCCCATGAAATTTGTGTACATTTTAGTGAGTTTGGCTGTTGTTCTTCTAAAATCCAGAAGGGATTGGCTCAGTCTTTATCTCTGCTCATAGGACAAACCTGCCATTCCTGGAATTAATCTGGTGAACTTTCACTGATTATACCAAGTTTTTCCTCCTGTAGGTAGGGAAGACCGCACCTGTCCAGATCATAAACATGAAAAATTCTGCAGATGCCTCAAATCTTGAGCGAGATACACAAAATGTTGGAGGAACTCAGGTCAGGCAGCATATATGGAAGAGAATAAATGATTGACATTTTGGGCAAAACACTTTATCAAGACTGGAAAGAAAGGAAGCAAGTGCCAGTATTAGATGGTGGGGAAGGGAAAGGAGTACAAACTGGCATTTGATAGATGGGACCAGGTGACAGGTGGGTAGGGGAGGGGAATGAAGTAAAGAGCAGGATTGTGATAGGTGGATAAGGTAAAGGGCTGAAGAAGCAGAAGTCTGATAGGGAAGGACATTGGACCATGGAACAGCGGCACCAGAGGGAGGAGATGGGCAGGTAAGGTTTTGCTCATCTAACGTGAGTTTGGTCCATCATGGATAGACATGTTGGAATGGGAATAGGAAGTTAAATTGAAATAAACGGCCACTGGGGAGCCCTATCATTTGTAGCAGACAGACAGAAGGTGCTTGACAAAGTCCAGATCTCTGCACGACTCTGTGTAGTTGGGTCAAGACATCTCTCTTTTCTATTCAAATCTTTATGCCTTTCTAATTACTTGTTATATATCTAAATGTTATTTTCATGATGCATGTTTTGTTTTCATTATTTTGAACAACCTGTTACATAATTTCAATATTAAAGAAAGCAAGGAATCCATTAACATGCATGATTGATATGATGGTTAACAGGGAATGCATTTGCTTTCCATATGACTGTAGGAAGGCAGCTTGGAGGGTGCAAAGAGGAATATAGAGATGGGAAGCTAAATTATCAAACTGCTAAAAAAGAGGACAGTTAAGTTTAGCACCCAACTTTGAAGGTGAGCATGGAGATATAGCTGTAATTTCCCTTTTTGAAGAAACAAGTTTGCACTTAATTGTCATGGTGAGCACACTTAAAAGTAGCTCTTTGGCTGTTAACCACTTTGGATTGACTAGAGGGCATGAAAGACATTGTATAAGTGTGAGTTTCTTTCTTGAATTTAATGGTCCATATAAATACCCAGTATTTAAACTTTTTCATTTTGTACTGATTTATAATGGTGGGATATAATTTTAGGTTACTGACTTGCCATCGATCAGGTTGAACACAGGGATAAATTTCCTTCTGCTATCTTAACTGCCTCCAGGCAGTGCTTCACAGTTTCACAGGGATGCATGCCTTCTCAGCCTGCCTCTCTTACTGACTCCTCACCCTGTGGGGACTTTGCATGTAGGCACAGCTTTCTTAACCTGTCAGTTTTAATAGCTCCTTCCCATTACCCTTCCCAACCTTTACCAGCACCACCTTGCACCCTGAAGGGACAGACAGAAATGGGTGCAGGCTCATTTCCCAGCCCTTCAAGAGCGAACTCTGCCTTGCAGGGAAAAGATGTAGACATTTCAGTCTGATGGTTGCAATAGATTCTGCCTACAGGGACAGCCAAAAAGAATTGGATTAACTTGCCCCTCCTTGCTGGGATAATTACAAGTTGAGTAAAAAATAAATTGAGTTCTGTTTCGTACTTTGTTTTTAACTTTATTGTACTGTGACTGAATAATGTCAATGTAAAAATAACAAAATAGGCTTTGGGACAAGAGGTGGAGTAGGTGGAAAATATGTAAAGCTGTAAGTGTCTGTGTTGCTTTTTTAAGTAATTTAAGCAAACTTACTTCAGGTGCAGCATCAATATATAAATGCATTCAGACTTGCGGCTGTTAAACAGGAACTTAGTGAGACCTCCTAGTAGGGAGAATCTAATTTCTCTATGTGAGAATGTTCTAGACTTATTCAACAACTATGAAGAATTGATGAAAATAACTGAGGTTCTAATGGCATTGGCACCAACCATGATCCTCCACAATGTATCACTCCAGAGAAGCATGATCCGATTGGATTTGAGGTGATTCTTCATAGTGGTGCTCGGGCACTGCAGGAATAGTATTGCCACAGTGATGGGGGTTGGGATGCCATTAGACTGGCTTCTGGCTGTTATCACAAGGTTGCCTGCTACTTCCTGTGTGTACCTGTCTTAGAGGCTTAGAGAAATACAACATGGATATGGGCCCTTTGGCCCAACAAATCCACATCAACCATCCATCTGGACCCAATTTCCTGCATTTAGCCCATATCCCCCTAAGTACTGCCTCTGCATGTACCTATCCAAGTCCTTAAAGGATACTATTGTACTTGCTTCAATCACTTCCTCTGACAATTTGTTCCATATAATCACCACACTCTGTGTCCTTCTGTTCTCTTTTAAATCTTATCTTTCTTACCATAAATTTATACCTCCTAGCTTTGGTCTCTCCTACCCTGGTGCAAAGACTACTAACATCCATCTTATCTATGCCTCCCATATTTTGGAGATTTCTGTAAGGTTGCCCTGCATTCTCTTATATACCAGTGAATAAAGACCTAACCTGGCCAACTTCTCCCTATAACTCAGGCCCTCTGGTACTAGCATCATCCTTGTAAATCCTTTCTGCGTTCTTTTCAGATTAACTGCATATTTCTTATAAAAGGATGGCAGAAACTGTACACAATGCTCTAAATGTGGTCTCACCAATGACTTGAACAGCTGCAATATCATGTCCCAACTCCTATACAGTACTCAGTGGCCCAGCATTGATACTCAAGGCTCCATCTGATGAAAGCCAGCATGTTAACTGCCTTAATCACAAGCTTGTCATTGTTTTCAATGAAGTATGCTCATGTACTTGTAGGTCTCTCTGTTCCATTACATTCCCTAGTGCTCTGCCTTTCATAGTTCTATACTGGTTTGACTTTCCAAGATACATTGCTTCATACTTACCTGTAATGAAATCATTTGTCACTCCTCAACCTCTTCCCTAGCTAATCAAGATTAACCTTCTAATAACTTTCTTTATATTTAACATCTACTTTGTGTCATCCCAAACCTGCTGATTAACATTTGAGCATGCACATCCAAATCTTTTAAATAAATAACAAATAATGGGGGTCCCAACACCAACCACTGCAGCACACGACTAGCCACCAGCTTTCATTCAGATAAACGGCTTTCAACCACCACCTTCGGCTTCCTACCCCTGAGCCAATTTTAAATCCACCTAACTAGCTTACTCCAATTTTCCAGACCAGTTTACTTGCAGGACCCTGATAGGCCTTTCTGACATCTAAATAGACAATATCCACTGCCCAACCCTTGTCAACTTGCCTGCCTGCTTGCCTACCTACCTCTCTAGTTACAACAAGCACAGTGAGTTGTCCATAAAGGAATGCTGCTGTCTGGCACATTTGGGAGCTACAGGAGTGCACACTGAGTGATTCATTGAAGCTTGGTGCAGCCAATGCTAAGGCTCTGTCAGAAAAACCCTTTTGCTACTGGACACTGAGGGTGTAGTCCTTCAAACAATGGGAGAGTGCATCACACCAGGGTGTCACATGAGTGTCAATGGTGATATGCACAACAAATGATGTAATATTACTGAATGTATTGGCCAAATGACATGAAGCATGTAAATAGATTTTCACTGTCTTTATTCTTTGGTTTATCTTTTTTATTAAAAGGTATATTTTTGAAATTTTAAAAAATCTGCTTTCTTTTACATTTTTAGTGTTAATGACATGGGCTTGCATGTTTATGTTTGTGAACAGCTAAAATTGCTTCATATGGACTACAAATGATTAAATGAACCCAAAGTCTTCATGCTAATTATAACACCAGTTCCTTTTCCATCTGCAACCTTAGACTAATAGAAAACAACATTTGACAGGATGTTGATGTAGATGACAAAGTACAAATGCTCTGCTGGTGTTTACTTTCTGTTTGGTGAAGCAGCAGTCAGAAGAACGTAAAATGAGAAGCAGAAGGAATCTTACACATCACAATGGTGTAAAGCTTTTGATGATAGAGTGGTCAGATGCTTCACTTAGCCTTCCTATGAAGTAATCAGTCTGGAAACCATAAGATATAGGAGCAGAATTAGACATTTGACCCACTGGTCTGACCAACATCCTATAAAGGCTCAGCAGTACATCTTGAGCATGTTCTTTGTTCTAGTCCTTTCAAAATTAATGCTAAAATTATATTTGCTGCCTTTACCAGCAACTCAACATCGAAGTTAACCTTGAAGGAATGCTGAACTAGGAATCCAAAGTCTCCTTGCACCTCTGATTTCTGAATTTTCTCCCTATTTAGAAAATAGTCTGCACCTTTGTTCTTCCTACCACAGTGCATAATGTTGCACTTTGCTATACCGGGTGCTGTGTAAACCAGAATGTGCTCCTTGCTACACACACAAAATGCTGGTGGAACACAGCAGGCCAGGCAGCATCTATAGGGAGAAGCACTGTCAATGTTTCAGGCCGAGACCCTTCATTAGGACTAACTGAAAGGAAAGATAGTAAGAGATTTGAAAGTAGGAGGGGGAGGGGAAAATGTGAAATGATAGGAGAAGACCAGAAGTGGTGGGGTGAAGCTGAGAGCCAGAAAGGTGATTGGCAAAAGGGATACAGAACTAGAGAAGGGAAAGGATAATGGGACGGGAGACCTAGGGAGAAAGAAAGGGAGCACCAGAGAGAGATGGAGAACAGGCAGAGTGATGGGCAGAGAGAGAAAGAAAAAAAAGGGAGGAGAAAAAACTTTTCCAGACAGTCCTTCCAGGTGAGGCAACACTTCACCTGTGAGTCGGCTTGTGTGGTATACTGCGTCTGGTGCTCCCAGTGCGGCCTTCTATATATTGGTGAGACTCGACGCAGACTGGGAGACTGTTTCGCTGAACACCTATGCTTGGTCCACCATAGAAAGCAGGATCTCCCAGTGGCCACACATTTTAATTCCACGTCCCATTCACATTCTGATATGTCTATCCACGGCCTCCTCTACTGTCAAGATGAAGCCACACTTGGGTTGGAGGAACAACACCTTATATACCGGCTGGGTAGCCTCCAACCTGATGGCATGAACATTGACTTCTCTAACTTCTGTTAATGCCCCTCCTCCCCTTCTTACCCCATCCCTGATATATTTAGTTTTTTTTCTGCCCCCTCCCTTTTTTTCTTTCTCTCTCTGCCCATCACTCTGCCTGTTCTCCACCTCTCTCTGGTGCTCCCCTCCTCCTTTCTTTCTCCCTAGGCCTCCCATCCCATGATCCTTTCCCTTCTCTAGTTCTGTATCCCTTTTGCCAATCACCTTTCTGGCTCTCAGCTTCACCCCACCCCCTCCGGTCTTCTCCTATTATTTTGCATTTCCCCTCCCTCTCCTATTTTCAAATTTCTTACTATCTTTCCTCTCAGTTAGTCCTGATGAAGGGTCTCGGCCTGAAATGTTGACAGCGCTTCTCCCTATAGATGCTGCCTGGCCTGCTGTGTTTCACCAGCATTTTGTGTGTGTTGCTTGAATTTCCAGCATCTGCAGATTTCCTCGTGTTTGCTCCTTGCTACTTGTTGCATTTCTGTCACTAACCTCTGTCAAGTTTCTTGGCATTTATGGTCCTGGGTACCCCATCACTGTTAGAAAGTTCCAAATTTCATTATTTCAAACAAAATGCTGCTCAAAAGAGGAGGAAAATAAATCAATAGTTATGAATCTAAAACTAATTGCATTACTGCAATTTGCTTTGTGTGAGCATAGAAGTGGGTGATTCAACCCCACCCCCATGTTTGTTAAATACCAATTATGCCATTGGTGATTGTATTTTAATTCCAAATCTTGTAAATTTATCCTTTGTTTTGAAATTTTCAACTTGTCCCCAGTTTGAGAGTGTTAGTGGTGAGAAGGACTTGCAGTATTTCCACCTGACAAACCTTCAACATCCATTGTGTTGAGTGGAATCAAAACAAAGCATAGTATTCCAGCTATGATTAGTATAACATTTCCCGACAGTAGCCTATGTATCATTTTTGGAGAAGGCATCTTCTGTATTTTACTTTGCATTGAAGCTTATCCAGTCCAGGTTTCTAGAATATTCTTCTTTGGACATGCTGAGGTGCTTTTCTGTTATTTTATTTGAGAAGATAACGCATTCCTGATTGAGAACATATTATACAAATTAGGGTTTGCCTTTAGTCACTGCTTAACTTCGGCACCATATGAGCATCTTTTATATGAGGTGACTCTTGCTGTCTTCTCTATACAGTGATATAGCTTGAGCCTGTATGGTCCTACCTTTTTTTAAATCTGTACTGAATTTCTTTGCATTCAGCCTAAATTGGGCAATCTGTTCTTTTCCCTACATCATTGGGTCAGTTTTCTTGACTTAATTGCATGGATTGGGGGACTTCAGTTATAAGGAGAGATTGGGTTTGTTTTCCCTGGAGGGATGAGGCAGGAATGATCTGATAGAGCTATATAAAATAATGTTTTTTTTCAAAGAGTATTTTTGATATCTGGAACATGCGGCCAGTAGGTGATGGAGGCAGATACAATCACTGCATTTGAGAGGCATATGATGTAATGCAAGCAAATAGGATTAGTTTAGATGGGCAAAGCAGTCAGCATGGATACAATGAACTGAAGGACCTGTGTACGTGCTGTACAGTTTTATGACTGTATTAAACAAGAAGGCTGGTTACGGTTTTTCGGCATTGTCAAGGTTTTCAATTTGATGAAAATCCAAACAGAATTTGTTTTCCTGTTTCACCATCTTGACTGACTTTGCAAATTATTTCTTCTTAAAGGTGTTTCTTCCATGGACCATAGGACCTTGCAACTTAGTGAAGTTTTTTCATTAATTGAGACAATTATCAATCTTATTGAAAAAACATAATTCTTGTTTATCAAGTTTTGTTAAGCTGCTAGATTTTAAAAATCACTAAATGTTCCAGAATTATGCTATTGTTAACTGGTGACAATTTTTCAAATGTGGGTGTGACACATAAAACATTGTCCATTAAGGCTGAAATGTAATGTTGTTTGATTTGTTTTATGGTTAATTCCACCTTATGTGCACTTTAGTTGATGTGTCAAACAGGAATTTATTCTAGTTAGTTTCAAGTTAGATGAACATGCCATCCAGTTAAGTGAATGTTCATAGGGTGGTTTACTTTGTACCTTGTCCCTGCCTACTGTGCTTGCTGAGTGGTGGTTGGAAAAGTGTAAAGCAGGGGTTCCAAACCTGAATTCTCTTTGGTTAATGGTAGTGGTCCCTGGCATAAAAAAAAAAGTTGAGAACTCTTGGTGTAAAGGGAGATTGACCCTAGAGGAGATGTGGAAAGGATTTTTGATGTCACTTCAGTTAAGTACTTACACTTGAGGATAAATTGCTTCCACTGCAGTTCTATAGGTGAATGTTAAGGCTGTTATGGGACTGACAGATTCTTCCACAGGTAGGTGCTTGATTGGATGTTTTTTGACTTCTTCACACTCTGCAAGTGGGCTGAAAATGCAAAATACCTTAAGGGATGCTTCTCCATTTGTAGTTGTTGGCCTCGGATTCCTGCAACTTGATGACAATGATATTTCTTCCAAGGGGATTCAGAGAATGTTCTCAGTCTTCCTATTCTTTTGGAAACCTCTTGTTGTGATGGAGGTTGAAGCACAATGCCTATTTTGGAATTGGCTGTTGAATCTGGAAGGAGATGGCACCAGTGAACAAAGCAACCAAGGGCGACATCCTCCAGACAGTTCTGGGAATTACTTCTTTAAATTTCTTTTACATCTTTTTCTTTCAAATGTGGTTCAGCTACTGTTGCAGCCTGTGTTCTACTATCAAGCGCCTGTGATCTATATTTTGATGGTGCGTTTTCAGGCCAATTGAGCAATCTGGCGCTGTGCTGTCTCCAAGAGGATTCCATGAGGCTTCGAGTGAAGTGTGCGGCCTCAAGGCCAAGAAGCCTGGAGACGGGGTACGAGCCCATGATCGACTGCATGTCTCACAGCACTAGCCGATTAAAGCGCTGAGAAAGATTGAGATCATTGAGGTGAGTGTGGAAGGCAAAAGAGTGTTCAGCACCATTCTACCAGACTCTCACCTGCTGCTGCCAGAGGAAGGTGTTTGCATGTGACAGTCTTTCTCTCTTGCTCAATGCCTGCAAAAGAAGGTCTCTGCGTTTGACTGATCTCTTTCTCCCTCGATGATTGTGAAGGATGGTGTTGGAGCAAGGTTTAATCGAGCAACACACACAGAATGTTGGAGGAACTCAGCAGGCCAGGCAGCATCTATAGAAAAAAGTACAGTTGACTTTTTGGGCTGAAACCCTTCAGCAAGGCAATGCAGTTTGTGGATTGGACTTTGTAGTTCACATTATGATGTGTTTCTGGTCGCTCCTTTTTTGCCATTTTGGGTGACTTTGAATGGGGGTGACCTGCAGATAAATGGACACTGAGTTAAACTGAATATGCATGGACTCTGTCGATTTTGTGCTTTATATTCTGTGTTTTTTGTTTGCTTTTTGGTTGCCATTTGCACAATATATGTTTTTTTAATGTGTGGGGGAGTGGGGTGTTGATGTTTTTCTTTGAATGGTTCAATGTTTTCTCTTTGTTTCGTGGCTGTCTGTGGTAAAGGTGAATCTCTGGGTTGTATACTGCTTACATACTTTGATAATAAATGTACCTTGAATCTTTGAGATATGTGTACAGGTGGCCTGCTGTTTAGAGCCAGCTAAGTTCAATCGAAGCCTCTGTATTAAAGGTTTAGATATAAGGAGGATATCAAGTTAGAGTAATTATCATACTCTAAATGGAGGGTTTGAAGGTTTTGCATAGATGGTATTGCTAAACATAGAAATGTTTGAATTAGGAGAAGGAATAGGCTACTCATCCATTCAATCCTACTCTGCCATTTAATAAGATAGTGGCTGATCAGATTGTAACCTCAACTCTACATGTCCGACTAATCTTTCGCCTGCATTTACCTCTGCTTTGAAAATAGTCAAATACTCTAGTTCCACTGCCTTTAGGAAAAGAAATCCAAAATCACAATCCTAAGAAAGAGAGGTGATACCCATCAGAGCCATTATCTGTGCTGGGCATCCTCTTACCTTTAAAGAGCAATGTTTATCTCTAGATTTCTACATCGGCAAGCATCCAACCAATGTCCATCCTGTTAAGGTCACTCAGGATTTTGTATCTTAATCAAGTTCCCTTTCTCTCTTTTGAAATCTCCAACCTTATTTGTGCCAACTTTCCTTCTAAGACTACCCACCCATTTCACTTATTAGTCTGGTAAAACTACTTCTCATGCATTAACACCCTTCCTTGAATAAGAACCAATACCATACAAAGTGCTCTATATATGACATGCAGGAGAAAGTCAAAGGTTGTGATCTGAAGCACAGTCTAATTTGTGTAATTATTTCTATTGGCAATAAATTATAACTTTGTACTAGCTTACTTAGTTGGCATGCAGTTCCTGAATACTAGCCCTTTGCGACTGATACACTCGAAAATCTAAATCCCTCTGTCTCTCAAACTGTTCCACATCACACTATATAGGTAAAATGTTTTTTATTAGTTTATCTGAATCAGATTTATTACCTCTGATTTATATGTTATGAAATTTGTGGTTCGGTGGCTACATTACAGTGCAAATACATAATTACTATAAATTACAAAATAATGCAAAAATAAACAATGAAGTGGTGTTCATGGGTTCATGAACTGTCCAGAAATCTGATGGTGGAGGGGAAGAAGCTGTTCCTAAAAGGTTGAGTGTGGGTCTTCAGGCTCCTGTACCTCTTCCCTGATGCGCGCAATGGGAACTGGTTATGTCTTGGACAGTCTGGTTATTAATAGTGCATGCTGCCTTCTTGAGGCACCACTTCTTGAAGATGCCCTCAACAGTAAGGTGGGTTGTGCCTGTAATGGAGCTGGCTGAATATACAATCCTTTGCATACTTTTGTGATTCTGTGTATTGAAGCTTCCCTACCAGGCTGCGATGTAACCAGACAGAATGCTCTACACCATGCAGCTATAGAAATTTACAAGATTTGGTCACGTACAAATCTCACATTCTTAAAGAAGTAGAGCCACTGGCGTGCCTTCTTCAAATGGCATATTTTTTCTTCATCATGGTCCAGTTTCCAGTTCTTTCCTATTTACTTAGTAGGATCTGTCCATTTATAGGTCGTTTGTGCCTCTGATGCAGACTGGAGAGTGTTGATTCGATGGACTCTGTTCGTTCAAAGGACTTGGCCTTCAGATGCTCTTTTCCTGAGGCAAATGAATGCTGTGCTGTAGCTTGGCATTGATTCCTGCTTATGCGAGAGGGGGAATTTAAGGATACAGAAGATGACCCATACTTTCACATACTTTCTCTTTATGGATCTTTGTTATGGAGTGTGGGGGGGTGTCCACACTTTGCTGGGGAGTTAGCCTGCTTGGAGCATGTTTGTAGAAGTGCTATGTCTTGAGGATGTTTAGTGTCATACTTGAGTAAATGAGTCAATGATGGCTCAGAGCTCAATGTCCATGTATAGATGTAAACAAGTGTTGTGCTGTATCTCAGTGATCTTGGTTTTGGTATGGAAGCTGAGAAAGTTGAACACTTTGCCATTCAATCTGTTAATTAACTCTCTCCTGTGAGAATTTGTTGGAGGTGAGGTGCATTGTAGGAATTTGTTGTAGGGAGGAGGACTGAGGTAAACATTGGGCCAATGTCAATGCTTTGCTTGACCCTTTACATGGAGACTTTATTGGACCCAGCTCACATGTCATCTGTTAGGTGATATCAGAACTTAAAAGTTCTAACTAATTAAGAAGTGTGAACAGCTTGTGCTTCTTTCAAATGCAAGTGAGAGAGAAACAGAGTATGAAAATACCTAAATTATGCATAATGGTGAAGAGAGAGAGGAAGAAGACTGCATAAACAAGATAGTGCAAAAAGGACAGAATTAGAAACTAGTCCATGGTAGAACAAGAGGTGGTCTGTAGTCTTTCATTGATGAGGTAGTATTTGAGTTGAACAAGTCAGGTTAACTACCTGATGGTTGTAGGAAAGTATTTGTTTCTGAACTTGATGTTGTGGGCAGTCATCTGTATCTCTTGATGGTAACAGAGAAGAAGGCATGACCCAGATGTTGGGGATCCTTAATGATAGATGTCAGTACCTTCCTGTGTGGAGCATAAACATGATCATAATTGAATTGGCCAAATGGCCTGTGTCTGTGCTGTAAATTCTATGTGTTCTGCTGTTTGCAGAACCAAGAAGGCAAGTAGTTTCTATCCTCAATTATACTCCATTTCCCAGCACTAACCCCTTTCACCTGGCAAATAGTTCAAACAAAAAAGCAATTGTATAGGCAGCTTACTATAAACAGTGACATTGTTTGCAACAAAGTCATTGTTCACTGCCAGGAAGGTTATCTTACTCATCTCCCACAAGAAAACCTGGAGATGTTGGATGCTTTCCAAAACTGCAAACATTTGAACTATGAACACATTATTGAAGAAGTGCTAGTGTGACGAGGGATGGCAGGTCGTCTATTTCACTCGGGCTGGTTCTTTTTGAGTGTTTTATTCTGTCATCAGGTAGTTAAATGTCTGTGCAAAGATCCTTTGATTACCACAATCCCAGAAAATTGAGGAGGCTTGCCAAGACAAGTTAAGAATAAAGCACATTATCCTGGAGCAGAGAGAATGAGGAAAGTATAGCTGTGATTTTAGGGAATGGTGAAAATTATGCTGGGATTAGTATTTTGAGGTATTTTTAAGATTTCTTAAAGAGATAATCATCATATTATCATAAAGGAATTCCTGGTTGCTCAAGACGGGATAAACATCCAGGAAGATGTTTGAACACCTCACGTCTTTGGCATCACAAACGGCAGAAGGAATATACTGCAACAAATATCAGTTGCTTATGGGGAGCTGATTGTTGACTTTAGGAAGGGGAAGGAGTATAAACATGCACCAGTCTACATTGGGAACTCAGCAGTGGAGAGAGTCAATAGCTTTAAATTTCTGGAGGTTAGCATATTGGATGATATGTACTGAGTCCACCACATAGATGAAATCAAAAGGAATGCACACTAGTGTCTACTTTCCTAGTATGTTATAGAGATTTGGCACTCTTGACAAACTTCTATAGATGTACTGTTGAACATATCCTGACTGGTTGCACCATGGTCTGATATGGCAATTTGAATGCACAGGAATGTAAGAAGTTGCAATGAGGGGACTTATCATAGGTACATCCTTCTCCACAATATCAACAGGAGACACTGCCTTAACAAGGCAACATCCATCATCAAAGAATTGACCATCTGGGCCATGCTATCTTTTCAAAGCTACCATTGGGTAGGAGCGACAGAAGCTTTAAGTTCCACCCCACAGGTTCAAGAACAGTTCCTTCCTTCAGCCAATTGGTTCTTGAACCAGCCTGCAGAACCCTTATGACTCCCTCAGTGTAGCCACACTATAACCACTTTAATTACCTTGCATTAAAAGGACTTTAGTTTTGTTCTAATAGTGTTCTTTCTTGCAAAAGCTGTGCATAATTTGTTATTTATGGTTTTCCTTGTGAATCTGCTTATATGATGCTATGTGTCTGTGATGTTGCTGCAGTTAAGTTTTTCATGGCACCCGTGCACATGATAATGAACTCAACTTTGATCAGCACAGAAAAGATGCCCAGTGGTTTGCCGTAACCTAGCTAGTATTCCCGAGCAAGGTGCTTCCCACAACAAAGTACTGCAAACCTAATCACTTAGAGGTCTAGGACAATGGATCAATCGATTCGCTGAAGTTTGGTGCATCATGGGGAGTTGTGGAGGAAAAGTCACAGTTTAGGGCAGACTTGACACAAGGCTATAAGACAAGGAGTGCCATTAAGCCATTGAGTCTTCTCTGCCATTCCATCATGGCTGATTTATTATCCTCTGAACTCCATTCTTCTGTATTCTCCCCGTAATCTTTGATGCTTTGATTAATCCAGAGCCTATCAACCTCTACCTTAAGTATACTCAGCTGTCTGTGGGAATATATTCTACAGATTCATCACCCTAAAGAATTTTTTCCTCAATTCTGTTCTAAATGGATGTCCTTCAATTCTGAGGCTGTGCCCGCTGTTCCTAGACTCCCCCACTATCGGAAATGTCTTGCTCATGTACACTTTATCTATACCTTTCAGTATTCGGTAGGATGCAAGGAGATCTCACCTCTTCTTCTGAACTGCAACGAATACAGCCCCAGAGCCATCAAAAACTTTCATTACTGGGATCATTCTTGTGAACCTCCTCTGGACCTTCTGGGATTTGATTTTTATCAGAATAAGGCTACATCCACACTAGACCGGATAATTTTGAAAATACCAGTTTCACGTAAAAATGATAGGCGTCAGCACTATGCGTTTAAAAAAATATCTCCGTCCACATTGAAACGGAGATTTAGGCGAAACTCCTCCTAATGCGCATGCGCAGGACACATCCGCTGAAAACAAGTGACATGTTTGGTGTCGAATCTCACCGTGAAAGACGGTGTGTGGTTGTTCAGTTACAGACTAGATAAACTTAAATGACGGGCAACTGTTGGCTCTCGAGCAGAAGGACTTAAAAGTAAAAAAAAACAAATACTGGAGCATATAGAGGCAACCAACAGGGAGTTCATGGGCAGTATGACCCGGCTGACAACGAACTTTGAAAAACTGACTAACTCTGTGGCATTAATAAAGCTCCTTATTAAATGTGTAAAACATGTCTGCATCAGTATTATCTTGTATTTCTATACAATGTTACTTTAGGCTGTTACACATCTATTGTGAGAGAAATACTTGCATAAATAGGTAAACCACCTTCATACGAGCAAGGACAGAAAACAGGGCAAAGTGAGTATAATTATTTATTCAGTAAGTTGTGGGTCACAGTATTTGGTGAGTACATTTCTAATTCTTCTTGCTTCAGTCTCGTTGCCGTCTGTTCTGAAATTATTAGGTTGTGTTCAAGAAAACAATGAAGTGGTGCGCTGCCAACTGACAGCGTTTTCAGATTTCTTCAGTTACCCTGTCCACACTGACCTGCTGAATCGGTGTTTTCAAAAATACACACCCTGGAAAGCATTTCTGAAAAGCTACGGTTTCAGGGGATGAAAATGCCATTTTAGTGTGGACAAAAGGTCAAAACAAAGAGAAAAAGCTTTGGTTATGGATTTATCCGGTGTAGTGTGGACATAGCCTAAGAAACAGATTTTTTTGTGTGTCTTTTTTAATATGCAAATCAAACAGCAGTTTGAAATTGGACAGAGTGACATTGTGAATTGTTGCAGACTGCGATGTGCCATTCTGTATTCACCACATAGGAATTGTATTTTACTTTTGGTTTCCCCATCTATTTAAAAAAATCTGTTGGATTTGCATGTTAAAGCTTGAAATAAACATAGAAAATGAGAGATGATAGGTAACAATGTGGTAATTAATTAACTCAGCCTGTTCATGCCTGACAGGGAATCATTTAAATTTTTAAATCTTTCTGTACCTGATCTTATACCAATGCAGCAGAGCATTGGTATTCATGTTTATCAAGCCCCTTTGTTCCTCTTAGTTACTTGGTACATCCACCAATTTGTGCAAACTGCTTTCAAGTTGAAGGTTGTGAAGGAAAAGGCAAATATTCTCAGTGGTCGTTTTATCAGATCCACTTGTACCTCTAATGTTCTAATATTCACTAACATAAAATAATCAGCCAATCATATGGCAGCAACTCAGTGCCTAAAAGTATACAGACATGGTCATGAGGTTCAATTGTTGTTCAGACTGAACATCTGATTGGGAAGAAATGAGATCTAAGTGACTTTGACTGGAACGATTGTTGGTGCCAGACAGAGGAGTTTGAATATCTCAGAGATCACTGATCTTTTGGAATTTTCATGTACAGTAATCTCTGGGTTTACAAAGAATGGTGTGAAAAGCAAAATAATATCCAGTGAGCATCAGTTCTGTGGACAAAATGGCCTTGTCAATGAGAGAACTCAGAGGAGAATGGCCAGACTGGTTCAAGCTGACAGTAGCTCAAGCAACCACACATTACAACAGTGGTGTGCAGAAGAGCATTTCTGAATGCAGAGCATGTTGAATATTGAAGTGGATAGACTGCAGCAGTGGAAGACCATACGGGTTCCACTCCTGTACCTAATAAAGTGGCTACAGAGTGTATGCCCTGTTAGACTAATTCAGGGGTATTAACTTACTGTCTGTAATTGGCTATTTCTCAGTCTAGCAGGGAAAGACCAGAAGGGGAGGATTTTGACACTAAGAGTTCCTGGGAAACAACAAGAATTGAAGCAGTCTTGATGACTCCACTGTGCAGATAAGGTGAAGTAAAGCATGTAGGATGCTGAAAGAAAGGAGAAAGATCAAATTCTTAGGCGCAGAGAGACATGAAAGGAAATACAGTGATGTACAGACAGAGTGAAGTGGAGAGTTGTAATCAAAGGGTTAAAGATCCTGCTGACTCTTGTTGGAAGCTGTCATTGTAGTAAGAACATGCCTTTGTCACCCTGTTCTCCCTTCATGATCTTGTCTTTCAGCACTGATATTTGAGTCTTCTGGAATGATTTGCTGATTGTGAATATGTTGGGGCAGGTTGGCCCAGTAACAATTGTGAAAGGTTCATTTTGAATACAGTTAGTTTTTTTTTGCCTCTTATGTTTAGAGTAAGATTTTAAGGTGTGGTATATTTACATAATAAGGAATTAAATGTATTTACTGAATACTGTGGAAGATGCAACATGCAAGGTAGGTAAGAAGCCAGAAAATTAGGGGGAAAAAAAAACACCCAATTGAAAAGGATCAGCACCAGCTTTCTCAAGCATGGAACCAGCTGTTGCACAGATGTGTTCTGTGAAGAACCTTAATGCATTGTACAAGATGATTTTGGTGGGAGGAAGAAGTGTTTTCTCTACTCCGTTTCATATTCTATCACTTCTTGTGGCTTCTTATTTTCCCAGTACTTATCCTAAAAAAGCAATACACCTTTATTGCATAATGTTTGCAAAAGATGTTAGCACCTTTACTATGGCAGTATATCTCAAAAATTATCTCAAAACTCTACATTCCTTTTCTTCTCCAAAAATCTAAGTGCTTTCTTTGTGTGGTAAAATTGCACCCAAATATTCTACAACGCCTAATTCTAATTATACCATAGAAACTCCATGTATTTTTTCCTCTGTGTACTGTATAACATTGAGAGCCATGTGATATTTCCCTTTTAATTTAGCTATCATTTCCTGTTTTACTTCCTTCAAAATCTAAATACAAGAAAGTCTGCTGATGCTGGAAATCCAAAGCAACACGCACACCAAAGAAACATGAGCCAATAGAATTCAAAGGTTAACTGAAGAGGTATTTGTTGTCTTTTGCACACTGGTTGTATGCCCCAGTTTCATTGATGGTTTTTATTCTATTATGGGTTTATGGAGTGTGCCTGCCAGAACGTGAATCTCAGGGTTGCATATGGTGACATTCTGGAGGCCCAATTAGTGGCAGGAGCAATGTTTCTCACAGGTCAACCATTCTTGCTTAAAAGGAGAGCTTCACAGGTGTTCAGACATTCTGGAAGCCCAATCAGTGATGGGAGCAAAGCACCGTGAATTAAATAAAAGTACAGAAGGGACAAGCGACGCACCATTGTTGAGAGTAGGCTAGTGGTGAGGGTGTGCCAGGCTTTGGCTCAAAGGAGGCTTCGGCAATGGATCTGGGCAAGTTTCTGTTAAGATTGCCTTTTTTTCTCTCTCTCACAATACTTAATGTAGTAAATGGCAATTGTGTGTTCTTCATGCCGGATGTTGGAGTCCCGGGAGACCCAGAGTCTCCCAGGGAACTACATCTGTGTGAAGTGCATCCAGCTGCAGCTCCCTGAAGACAGTGTTGGGGATCTGGAGAGCAGGCGGATGACCCTTGGTTTGTACAAGAGAGTGAGGAGATAATTGATCAGAGTTACAGGAAATAGTCACCCTAAAGTTGCAGGAGGCGAGTAGGTGGGTGATTGTCAGGAGAAATGGAAATGTGAATGGGCAGTGAGCACAGAGCACCCCTGTGCCATTCCCCTCAAAAATAAGTATATAAATTTTGAATACTTTTGTGGAGAATGATCTCCCAGTGGTATGCCATGGAGACCAGGTTACGAGCACTGAGCATGGGTCTGTGGTGCAGAAGGGAAAGGGGGAGAAGAGGGGAGCAGTAGTGATAGAGGAACAGACGGGAGATTCTGTGGCTGTGAACGGGACACTCGGATGGTATGTTGCCTCCCAGGTGCCAAGGTTAAGGACATCTCAGATCATGTCCACTGCATTTTAGAGAGGGAGGGAGAGCAGCCAGTTGCCTTGTTACATATTGGTACCAGTGACATAAGAAAGAAAAGCAATGAGGTCCTGAAGAGAGAATTTAGAGAGCTAGGCAGCAAGCTGAGAAGCAGGACCGCCAGGATAGTAATTTCTGGATTGCTACCTGTGCCATATTCTAGTGAGAGATTATTTGGCACAAGAATGACTGAGAAGCTGGTGCGGGAGCAGGGCTTCAGGATCTCTACTGGGGGAGGTATGACCTGTACTAAAGTGATGGGTTGCACCTGAACCAGAGGGGGACCAATATTCTCATGAGCAGATTTGTTAGAGCTGTTGGGGAGGGTTTAAACTAATTTGGCGGGGGGGGGGGGGTGTGGGAACCAGAATGGAAGGACTCAGGATAGGATGAATGATAAAAAGCAAAGATAACATACAGTCAGACTTTCAGGAATGGCAGGCAGATGATAGGGCAAAATTGCAGCCAGCAGGGTGGGTATTAATGCGTTAGGGATGCAAAATGAAAAAGAGTAGCACTTAGTGTTATAGCTCAATGCACGGGGTGTAAAAAAATAAGGCGGATGATCTTGTTGCACAATTACAGATTGTCAGGTATGATGTTGTGCCCATCTCTGAATTGTAGATGAAGGATGCTTGTAGTTGGGAGCTGAATGTCCAAGGCTACACGTTGTATTGGAGGGATAGAAAAGTAGGTAGAGAGGGGTGGTGTGGCTCTGCTGGTAAAGAATGGCATCAAATCAGTAGAAAGCTGTGACATAGGATCAGAAGGTGTTGAATTCTTGTGAGTTTAGTTACGAAACTGCAAGGGTAAAAGGACCCTGATGGCAGTTATACACAGGCCTCCCAACAGTAGCTGGGATGTGGATCACAGATTACAACAGGAAATAGAAAATACATGTCAAAAGGGCAATGTTATGATAGTTGTAGGAGATTTTAATATGCCCATCGATTGGGAAAATCAGGTTGGTAATGGATCTCAAGAGAGTGAGTTTATTGATTGTCTACCAGATGGCTTTTTAGAGCCTACTGGGGGGAATCAGCTATACTGGATTGGGTGGTATGTAATGAACCAGAGGTGATTAGGGAGATTAAGGTAAAAGAGCCTTTAGGAGCCAGTGTTCACAATATGATTGAGTTCAACTTGAAATTTGATAGGGAGAAAGTAAAGTCTGACATAGCAGTATTTTAGTGGAGTAAAGGAAATTGCAGTGGTACAAGAGAGGAGTTGACTAAAGTATATTGGAAGGAACTGCTGGCAGGAATGACACAGAGCAACAGTGGTGCGAGTTTCTGGGAAAAATGAGGAAGGTGTAGGACAGATCTATTCCAAAAATGATGAAATGGCAAAACATTATAACCATGGCTAACAAGGGAAGTCAAAGCTAATGTAAAAAGAAAAGAGAAGGCATACAACAAAGCAAAAATTAGTGGGAAGATAGAGCCTTAAAAACCTGCAGAGTAACTAAATGAATCATTAAGAGGGAAAAGATGAAGTATGAAAACAAAGTAGCAAACAATATCAAAGTGGATCGTAAAAGCTTTGTCAGCTATGTAAACAAATAAAAGAGAGGTGAGAGTGGATGTCGGACCACTAGAAAATGAGTCCAGAGAAAATATAACAGGGGTGAAGTAGATGGCAGATGAACTAAATGAGTATTTTGTATCAGTCTTTACTGTGGAAGACACTAGCAGTGACCGAAATATAGTGTGTGAAGGAAGAGACATGAGTGCAGTTACTATTACAGGGGAGAAAGTGCTCCAAAAGCTGAAAGACCTAAGGGTACATAAGTCACCTGGACCAGATGAGCTGTACCCTAAGGTTCTGAAAGAGGTAGTGGTAGAGACTGTCGAGACATGAGCAATGATCTTTCAAAAATCATTGGACTCTGGAATAGTGCCAGAGGACTGGAAATTTGCAAATGTCACTCCACTCTTTAAGAAAGGAGGAAGGCAGCAGAAAAGAAATTATAGACCAGTTAGCCTGATCTCAGTGATTGGGCAGATGTTGAGGTCAATTGTTAAGCTGTGGGGGCCAGTCAATGGGTGTATTTAAAGGTGAGATCAACAGGTTCTTGATTGGACATTGTATCAAAAATTACGGGGAGAAAGTTGGGGAATGGTGTTGAGGTGGAAAAGGATCAGCCATGATTGAATGGTGGAAGAGAATTCTGCTCCCATGTCTTATGGTCTTTTGGACATATATGTACTTTGATAATAAATTTACTTTGAACTTTGGCAAGCATCTATAGATGTGTGGTGAGAGTATACTGCTGGTTATATCACTTCTACAAGGAGTGCTGTGACATCATCAAAGATCCCCACCATCTAGGTAGTGTCTCTTCTCACTGCTGCCATCAGGAAGGAGATACTGGAGCCTCAGATCCTACACCACCAGTTTCAAGAGCAGTTATTTACCCTCAACTATCAGGCTTCCATGGGGATCCGGTATGGGTAATATCATTCACCTCAGCACTGAACTGATCACTGAACACAACCTGTGGACTCGCTTTCAAGCACTCTACAACTCATGTTGTCGGTATTGCTTACGTACTTACTTATTTATGTGTTTATATTTGGGTTCTTTTTGCTCTTGAACTAAAGGGGATAACTTCACTTAACCCAATACTGAACTGGTTTAAAAACCTATGGATTCACTTTCAAGGACTCTACAACTCATGTTGTCAATATTTATTATTTTGTTTTTCCCCTCTTTTTGTATTTGGACATTTTGCACATTGTTTATTTGTCCATTTTTGTTGTGTGTAGTTTTTTATTGATTCTATTGTGTTTCTTTGAATTTACTGTGAATGCCCACAAGAAAGTTAATCTCAGGGTTGGTGACATAGGTGTATTACTTAGATGGTGTTAGGCTTCTTACAGTTTATAGGACTGTACACATTGAGGCAAACAGTGAGCACATTTGATCTTAGTCAACTGTGAAGTGAAGTTTTTTGTCATTTAACTACATACTTGTTTATAACATATATAACTATATAATAAATATAGAAATGAGACAACATTTCTCCAAACCTGGGTGTAAAGCATAGTAGCACACATAACACCTGATAACTTACGAAGGTTCAGATAAAATCTGCAGATGAATCACAAACTAAAGTGTATTAATATTAAATATTGTAAAGTAAGGAACAGATTAACCAGAAACACCAAATATAACGTAGTGGGGAGTTCAGAAGCCTAATAGCCTTGGCGAAGAAAGGGTTTCTCATCCTAGCCACTCCTGTTTTTATGCATCATAGTCTTCTGCCTGATGGTAGAAAGTCAAAGAGGATACTGGATGGCTGGGTGGGATTCTTAATAATAGTAAGTGCTCTGTGTATGCAGCGCTCCTGATAAATGTCCCTGATGAATGGTAGGAAGACAACTATGATCCTCTCAACTGTTCTCACAGTCCTTTGTAGTGACTTCTGGTCGGATGCTCTACTGCTCCCATTACCAGGAGATGCAGCTTGTCAGGAAGTTCTCAATGGTACTTCAGTAAAACACAGTTAACATGGGAATGGGGCGGCTTGCTTACCTCAATCTTCTTAGGAAGTGGAGGCATTGCTGTGCCTTCTTGTTCAGGGGGGTGAAGTTAAGGGACCAGGTGAGGTCATCTGTGATGGTAACTCCAAGGAACTTGGTCTGCTTAACTCTCTCTACAGAGGAGCCATATATTCACTGAGGGGGATGGTTCGTCTGCCAATTTCTAAAATCCACAAAGGTTTCCTTTGTTGTCTTCACATTCAGGCTTAGGTTGTTCTTCTCTCACCAATCCATCAGGGGATGGATTGCAGTTTGTAGGACTGGACTCAAGTGAAGTTCATTGTCATTTAACTGCATACATATATATAATGTATATAGAAATGAGACAAAATTTCTCCAATGTTGTCCACTCCACTTCCTCTCTATACTTCGTCTCATCATCATTCTCGATGAGAACAACTACTGTTGTGTCATCTGCAAACTTGATGACTTGGTTTGAGCTGGATCCTGACACAGTCATACCTCAGCAGTGTGAACAACAGCGGGCTGAGCACACGTCTCATGGAGCACCCAGTGTTCAGCGTAATGGGACGAGATGTTGCTGCCCACACGGACTGACTGTGACCTTGCTGTTAAGAAGTCCAGTATCCAATTGCAGAGAGGAGGTGTTGAGACCCAGTGAGGACAATTTCCCCATCAGTTTCTGGGCATGTTGATGTTGAATGTTGAACTGAAGCCTATAAACAGCAGTTTGGCATATGAGACCTGATTTTCCAAGTGGGACAGGAACAAGGTGGAGGGCAGAGACTATTGAATCGTCAGTGGATTGGTTTGAGCAATAAGCAAACTGGAATGGGTCTAATGGAGCTGGAAGAAAGGCTTTAATGTGCTTCATGTGACAGCCATTCAAGGCATTTCATATGGTTGATGTTAATGCTACCGGATGATAGTCATTTAGGCAGGTTACTGTCACCTTCTTTGGCACTGGAATGATGGTTCCTTGTCGCCTGAACCCTTAGTGCCTAGGTCGCACATGGGAATGATGGTTGCTGCCCTGAAAACCGAGGGTACAATGGATTGTTTCAGAGAGATGTTGAATCTATCTGTCAGCACCTCTGTCAGTTGGGTTGTGAAGTTTTTCAGATCCCAACCTAGAATATTAGTGGGCCCTAGAGCTTTGTGTGGGTTGACCCTGGCCAGGGTCTTCCTCACCTCAGCTTCAGCCAGGTGGGGTGTCTGCTCCCATGGAGAGAGGTGTGCCTTCCTCGCCTGCACTTTGTTCTGCACATTAAGCCAGGTGTTGAAAACATTTGGCCTCTCTGGAAGTGAAGCATCCTCGTCACTGATGTGCAGGTAGTCTTGTAGTCTGTAATCTTCTGAATTCCCTGCCACATGCGCCTCAAGTCTCTGGTATCGCAGAAGTGGCTGTAAATTCTCTAAGAATGCTCCCATTTCACCTTCCTGATAGATTGGGGAAAGCACAGTTTCTTCTTCCCTGAGAGCTGTTGCATTCCCTGATCTAAAGGCAGAATCACGACCCCTCAGCCATGAATGAATCTCTGCAGTAAGCAATGGCTTCAGATTCGCCCTTAGCCTGATGTGTTTTGTGATGGTAACATCCTCAGTACGTTTCCCTATGTAGCTGATCACAGAATCCACATATTCCTCAATGTTAACTCGAGGAAATCTGCAGATGCTGGAAATTCAAGCTACACACACAAAATGCTGGTGAAACGCAGCAGGCCAGGCAGCATCTATAGGGAGAAGCAATGTCGACGTTTTGGGCCAAGACCCTTTGTCAGGACTAACTGAAAGGAAAGATAGTAAGAGATTTGAAAGTAGGAGGGGGAGGGGAAAATGCGAAATGATAGGAGAAGACCACAGGGGGTGGGGTGAAGCTGAGAGCTAGAAAGGTGATTGGCAAAAGGGTTACAAAGCTGGAGAAGGGAAAGGATCATGGGACAGGAGACCTAAGGAGAAAGAAAGGGGGAGGGGAGCCCCACTCGAGTTAGGGTTCCCCTTGTCCTCACCTACCACCCCACCAGCCTCTGGATCGAACGTATAATTCTCCGTAACTTCTGCCACCTCCAACGGGATCCCACTACCAATCTTTCCCTCCCCCCCCCCCCCCCCCCCACTTTCTGCAGAGATCGCTCTCTATGCGACTCCCTTGTCCATTCATTCCCCCCATCCCTTCCCACCGATCTCCCTCCTGGCACATCCTTGCAAGCGGAACAAGTGCTACACCTGCCCCTACACTTCCTCCCTCACCACCATTCAGGGCCCCAGACAGTCCTTTCAGGTGAGGCGACACTTCACCTGTGAGTCGGCTGGTGTGGTATACTGCGTCCGGTGCTCCTGGTGCAGCCTTTTATATTTTGGTCAGACCCAATGCAGACTGGGAGACAGTTTCGCTGAACACCTACGCTCGGTCCACCAGAGAAAGCAGGATCTCCCAGTGGCCACACATTTTAATTCAACATCCCATTCCCATTCTGATATGTCTATCCATGGCCTCCTCTACTGTCAAGATGAAGCCACACTCAGGTTGGAGGGACAACACCTTATATATCGGCTGGGTAGCCTCCAACCCGATGGCATGAACATTGACTTCTCTAACTTCTGTTAATGCCCCTCCTCCACTTCATCCCTGATATATTTAGGTTTTTTTTGTTTTTTCTCCCCCCTCCCTTTTTTTTCTTTCTCTCTCTTCCCATCACTCTGCCTGTTCTCCACCTCCCTCTGGTGCTCCTCTCCCCCTTTCTTTCTCCCTAGGCCTCCCGTCCCATAATTCTTTCCCTTCTCCAGCTCTGTATCCCTTTCGCCAATCACCTTTCTGGTTCTCAGCTTCATTCCACCCCCTCCGGTCTTCTCCTATCATTTCGCATTTTCCCCTCCCCCTCCTACTTTCAAATCTCTTACCATCTTTCCTTTCAGTTAGTCCTGATGAAGGGTCTCGGCCCGAAATGTCAACAGCGCTTCTCCCTATAGATGTTGCCTGGCCTGCTGCGTTCCACCGGCATTTTTTGTGTGTTTCTCAATATTAACCTGGTTGCCATAGGTAGCAGCCTCCCAGAACATTTTCCAGTTCATGTTATCGAAGCAGTCCTGCAGTGCAAGAGATTGCACCCTCAGGCCAGGTTTTCACCACCTTTTGAACTGGTTTGACCTGTTTGATCACAGGTTTGTATGCTGGAATTAACATTACAGTTAGTGATCTGAGAGACTGCTTTACAGACAAGTGGTATATTGGTATAAACCAGATCTTGTGTATTTTCACCTCTGGTAGCAAAATCAACATATTGGTGGAATTTAGGCAGGAATGTCTAGGTTCGCTTTGTTAAAATTGCTTGCACTCCCACTTGAGTCTTGTAGATAGTGCAAAGATGAATCATTTGCTGCTGAATAAGTAGTCTCTGGTGTTTTTATATCTCAATATCTTAGAGCCCTCTGAAGCTGAACTTCTGGTTTGCAGAAGTGTCCAGATTGCTGTTGATGGCATTGAGACAGAATGTTGAGGGTAGCTAGATGGACTCGCAAAGAACAGAAGACATGCAGATGCCGGTGTAGCAGTCAATTACTATGTTTGGTGCTCCTGGTGTGGCCTCCTGTATATCAGTGAGACCTGGCATAGATTGGGAGACCGGTTTGCCGAACATCTATGCTCCGTCTGCTAGAACAAGAGGGATCACTCAGTGGCCACCCATTTTAATTCCACTTCCCATTCCCATTCCAATATGTCTATCCGTAGCCTCTTCCACTGTCGTGATGAGATCACCTTATATTCCTTTTGGGTAACCTCCAGTGTGACGGCAAGAACATCAATTTCTCAGACTTCTGGTAATGCCCTCCACCCCTTCCCTTCACCGTTTCTGAACTGTTTATCCCTCCCTCACCTCATCTCCTTGCTTGCCCATCATCTTCCTCTGGTGCTCTTTCTCCCTTTTTCTTTCTTTCATGGCCTTCTATCTCTTTCACCAATCAACTTCCCAGCTCTTTACTTCATCCCTCCTCCTTCAGGTTTCACCTGTCAACTGGCGTTTCTCTTTCCTCTCCCATCCCCCACCTTTTAAATCTACTCCTCAGCTTTTTTCTTCCAGTCCTGCTGAAGGGTTTCAGCCCGAAACTTCAACTGTACTTTTTCCATAGATGCTGCCTGGCCTGCTGAGTTCCTCCAGAATTTTGGTTATGTAGCTAGTTGGACTCCCTAGTTGGAAATCAGAACTACCCACAGTTATGAGATTATAAATGACAAGTAATATTTGAGACATAAAATTGTCAGATTATGATGACCTGCAGCAAGAAGTGTCCAAACTCCTACCTTTCACTTTCAAAGGCAGTATTGTTGCTGATTCCTATCATCATCAATTTGGACCAGACACTCAACTGCACTAGCAGTGCAATTACTTTGGTAACTAAATAGTTTTTTTTAAAGAATTACTGACCTCACAGCGCTCAAAATCTTTTAAGGATCTACAAGATACAAGTAAGAATTGTGATTAAATTCCCTCCACTTGCTTGGATGAGCTTCCTACACATGCAGGGAAAAGTACCCTATTTATTTCCTCCAAAAGCGATGCTCCATGGTCACAGTGTGTGCTATCTACAAAATGCAATCCAGTTACTTGGTTAATCAACATACATTTACCAACTCCTCACCCTTCGCTTCAAGGACAGAAGAGTAGGTGCACAGAAAAATCACCCAGCTGCAGGTTTTGTTCCAAGTCACACACCGTCCTGACTTGAAGTTATGTTGTGGAACTTCTTTATCAATAACTTTTCTCTGGATGTGGGAGTACCAATGCCTGAAGGACGGCAGGAGGTTAAGAAGGATGCTTGTCACTAACCTTCTGGAGGAATTAGAAATAGGTAATAAATGCTGCCCTCTTCAGCTTCATACTTTTTCTGTAAAATAGAAAACAAAGAATCAGGTACACTGTATGCTATACCATTAGTTATATTATAGTTCTCTCTGCCCAACATATATAGCATGCAAGTATAATAGGAAAGCTGTGGAACTTCACTTAGAATGCTTAAGACAGTAAAAATTATTCCTGATACTTGTAATTCAGCAGAAAGGAATGGAAGAATATGACAGGCAAAAGAATATGGCAGGAGGATTTATGCAGTCTAGACACCGACTTAGATCTGTTTGGCTGAAGGGCTGTTCCCATGTTTGTCAGTTTGTCATTTCAGTAAAATTCCATACTTGGATAAAATTATTTCTCATTTGCCATGCGTTCAAGTAAGAATGGACGGATTTGGTGATGACCTGAATTTTGGGTCCAAAGCTCATCTCAAGTATGATGAAATTTGTGAATAGCATGGTTCAAATTCAAGTTTTTTTCTGAAGAGCCAGCGGGGCAATAGTGGGAACTGAAGGCATTGGTTTTGTTCTGCTAATATATGGTTGGGTGAAATTTCTGATCAACCAGATGTTGATAAGCAATCTAAAAACCGGAAGACAGTGGAAGGGTCAAAAGGCATATGGTGATGAGATGATGCTGGGTGTTATGAGCATTCATGTGGAAATTCTGTACTCAAGTGGTCTTCCCACAGGGTAGCATGTTGATAAACCGATGATAATAACATGTTGGTGCTGTTCCTTCCAAAATATTCTTATCTTTATAACTTTCAGATCTAGAAAGTCATGCAGTTTATTCTATAGGGAAAAACACACATTTTATATCGATGGAGAAAGTACCTAAGATATTTTGTAGCAAGTCACATGCTCTGTAACATATTCCTTCACAAGTACTGTAACATGCCCAGTTTATAAACTTTGCCATAGCAATACTGTTTAGAATATCATATCTCCCAAATATGCACTTTGGCATCAATTACTTGTCTGCAAAACAAATTATTTGGTTTGAAAGCATTTATGAATAGTATGAATTCAAGTTTTCTGATCCAGCATAGTCTGTAGGGAAGAGTGTACCTCGGGTGTATTTTGAGGGGATTTCAATATGAATCTATTCAGGAAAAATGCACCCTTGATGATATTTCTTTTCATAGCTCTTAAATTTTCTGGTGCATTTCCATACTCTTGCTCATGGTTAGTGTCAGCAACTGGTCTCTGTAGTCCTCACATTGTTGTTCCTTTTTCTCCTACTGCATATGCAATATTGGCTATGGCTCAGTGGGCAGTGCTATCGCCTCTGAGACTGATCCCGCTCCTGGTTCCTGTCATTTATGTAATCCACTAAAACAGAGCTGCACTGCTAAGTTTGCCACATTTCAGATGAAATAATAAACTCATGCTCACACTACACTTTCAGGAAGGATCGTGGTCTGTGCAAACTCCCTTTTCCATTTCCAACTTTACAATAGTAACTCTTCTTCCAAATTATTTCACTGTTGGCAAAAGCTTTCAGTTATTCTGTGGTTGTGAAAGACATTATGTAAGTTCACGTCCACCATTTTTCTGCTGGTTTGCTCAACTTTCAAGCTGCAGTGCGCAGTCAAAATGGTGACTAGTGGCAATAAAATGCATCTAAGAGTATTCAAAAGTGCTGAATTGGTAGACCTTTCAGTTTTATGTCATTGTAAAATACAGCTTTGTAACCAATTATTAAAGTTTGACCTTGTGGGAGTTTGTACGTGATGTTGACACTGATGTAGTGAACTTTTTTTAAAGCTGCTTTGTATGGAGAGTAGGGTAGAAGAGAGTGACATTGTAGGAGAGATCCATACAAGGGTGTTAACCCCTTGAATTTGTTCTTTCATGCCTTTGAAACCCCAAAAATGCCATTCTGTTTGTTCTTCCTTTTATTCTTAATAAAATGAAGTCTTGCCAACTCTTATAATTTCATTTTAAAAAAATGCTGAATTGGAGAAGTATTGCGCAAAATTTTAAAATTAAAATTATATTTGGGGTGGGAAAATCAAGCAGCACTTTTTTTCATCCATAGTTTAGTGAGAACTTGGAATCTTTTCTTCCAGCGGGTTGTGCATGCTGTCATACAGAGTAACAAAAGCTTAGGAGCAAAATTCAATATGCAGAGTTAACATGCACTCGAGCCATGATTGAACTGAATGGTGGAGAATGATTGAGGTATGTATGGGGAACTGAGATGTTGAAGTAAAAAATATTGAAGGGAGAGAAAGACACAATAGACAATTTTGTTAAATAGTGTTTCAGAGTGAAATATATAAATTTTGAAGCTGTTTAACTGGTACTGATTTGCTTTACAAGTTAGCTTCTTTTCAATCCAATTTACTTTTTCCATAGTGTTCTTGATAGTTTTACTCATAATATCACCGCTGTTTCACCAATGGCCTTTGGTAAAGCAAAACAGAAAGGTCAGATGTAGCGGGAAGTATAAGAAACAAGAAGGAAAGTGTAGCCCTGGGAATTATTTAAGAGTCACGAAGACCACTTTACAGTTTAGGTACTGTGCAGCTGGGGAGATAAATTTAAAAGATACACTGGGCAGTTTAAAATGTGTGTCTTTATCTTGTTGATTCCACTGAAGATTATGTCTAACCAAAGCCTTCCCATACAGTCTGATATATTATCCTTATGCCAAGCCACTGCAGAGCTGAAGGAGTAAAAGTAATTTCTTTTTTAAGGTGGTTATTGGCTTTAGCGATATACTACAGGCTGAATAAAATGCTCCAGGGTCATTTGTATGCAGTTGAAATGTATCTGTCAAAAGTTGTATCAAGCAGTCAATTGGCCAAAACATTTTGTTTGGAAATCTGGAGATGCACATCATGGAACTTGTATTTAATCTTTATGTCTTCCAGATGTAGAATAACTGCAATTGAGTAACAATCAGTTAAAAGACCTAAGTAAAGTTATTTTCTGTTTCTTTGACAGCTTAACTTTTGTCCAATTGCTTATAGAAATGAGATTACCAAAAGTTCCTTTCCTAGTCTCTCTATATTTTACAGTGCACTCAACACCTTGACTTTCTTTTCCCTACCCTGGCTCATCCCTCTTCGCGGTGGTGGTCAAAATTCAGTGCCTGATATTTGTATTCAGTGGCTGCATGCTCACTGTCTGATTTATGTCTGTTTGCTCACTGCTTCTTCCGTGCTTACATGTTGCTGCAGTTTGTATCCACTGCATAATCTGTATCCTAAGAGTACTGTGCCTTAAACATGGCTGTTGGCTACTTTTCTCTCTTAGCCAACCTTCCACTAGCCACACAAATATACTTATCAGGAGAGGTGGTGATCAGCAGTGAAACCCTAGATGGCTTCTACCTCTCCTAAACTAGTATGTGAAGGCTAATTTTGGTTCAGTCGGGTATTAATTCACTTGCAATGTCCTTTGTTTTCTTTCCCTAACAATATTTTTATAATTTATCTTATACCATCTTTATTTATCTGCAATATCTATAGTCTCTTTTCCTGTGTATTCTTCTGTCCCTTTCTCTAAATCCTTTTTGTCCCAAAGGTCTCCCTCTCCATCTATATTCCCCTGAACTGTAGGATTTAGCTGTACTGTGCAGCATGATTGTTTTCTGGAATTGTGTTGACATTTTCTTATGGAGTGTGGGGTTGGGGCCAGTTTGTATGTACTCCCTGAAGGCTGAAAAGTACTAACAAAATGTTTAAGCTGTGTCTTTGTTTTCTTGCTGTCAGCACTATTTCTTGTTGTCTCTCCCTTCTCTGGACTGAGGATAACCTTATTAGTGGTAACCTGACGCTGACATGCAGGGAAGAAAACTCTTTGTCTTCCCTGCAGCAACTGTCAGTCATATCAACAGGCAAAGAATGAACCTGGAGACCTGCCTTAAATTACTTTAAAATGCTTATCTGTTATCTATTTAACAGCACCTGATGTTCCCTTGCAAAATTTAACAGATTTAGTCACGCTATTCTGATAAACTGAATGAGAAGCAGGAATGCTGTGTTTGGTGTTGATTAACATTTTGGGGGTTGAAGTTGGCAGGAATAAGTTGCTTGGTTGACAGGTGTTGCACCTTTTGTGCTTTTAGTTTGAACTGCTGTCCAAGATAACTGCAGTTCAGTTTGAAAAGTATTTTGCTGTTATACCCCTATTGACAAATGAATGCACAGTCTAGGTTGACTATCCCAGTGGATTCCTGAGAAAGTGCTGCACTGTAAAAGATCTCCAAAGAGCCATTTCAAAAGCAACTAGGCAATATTTATCATTTGCCCAACTTTATTAACTAAAGGGTACCCAGTTATTATTTCATTGCTGTTTTGGAATGTTTCTGTGCACAGATTGGATGCTAGCTTTCCTACATTGCAATAATAATTTGTTTCTAAAGTAGTTCTTTAGCTCGACACAACATTTTGGGGTACTTTATGGATATTTTGTGATAAATGTCGTAAAAATGCGGGTCTTTTTCCAGTCATATATTCACGTGCCCATTATTTGCATGGGCACGCATTCACACATTCAGTGGTAACCTATTTCCTACCGTGTATAAACTCTTCCCTCACTCCATGAAGCAGCTGTTGGGACAGTATGGGTTCCTGCTTTTCCATCTGAATGTAGGACTAATCGTACTGTTTGATTATCAGGACAGGCTACCTGTTTGTTGGTCTTTTGATTGATTTACACCCTGCACTTCAGCACTCCAACCCTCTGGCCACAAAACAGCCATGGAGCAATTCATTGAAGACCCATTGTCATGGCAAAAAGTCAGTGTCCATTCTGTGATATATTGTTATTAGAGGGAGGAAGGAGTTTATCAATGTGAAAGGTCACTCTTTAATGGCCGGGCAACTGTACTTAGTGTAATCACCATGAGTATTTTCAAAACTTCGTGGAATCTGGAATACAAGAATGTTCATTGAGAACATTGTCTGTCTAGATCAGGGGTTCCCAAAATTTTTATGCCATGGACAACAGGTTGAGAACCCCTGCCCTAGATGTAGAGAATATTCATAAAGCATCTGAACTTGACTGTGTGAGGGCACAGTGCAACATTCCCTTTCTTAGTATCAATTTGACATGTAGCAGTTGGCGTTACATTAAGACAGTGGTGATAAATGCAGGAGGGAGAATTGTTCCAACTTCTTGCAGAGTATTATTTCAGATTTTGAACAGTATCTTTTTTACGTTGCAGCACTCGTTAGTGCCCTGGGGCATCCTGGGGTGTGTTGGTTGTTAACGCAAACAACACATTTTACTGTATGTTTCGATGTGCATGTGGTAAATACATTTCAATCTGAATCTGCTTCTGACTGAATATTATTGATAATCTGTAATGTTAGGGCAATAAATCAATGAATTGTATTCTCCTGTTTGACTTGTGCTAATTTTCCTGAATAATATCTGGTGATATTAATCTTAGATGTATACAAATTATTGGATAGAATTGTGAAATTCATGATACAAAGGGAACTTATTCAGTCCCTCATACTTGTAGTGCTCTTTGAAAATGCTGTAACAATTATTTTCACATCCTGTGGCTCTGTGTTTTCTCTGTTTTAGATATTTGTCCAATTACCATTTGAAAGATGCAATTGGATTGGCTTCCACCACTCCACCAGAAAACACATCCAGATCATGCTAGCAAAAGTACTCTCCATCTTCTTCTTGGTTAAATAGTTGGTTCATGGCAATAACCAAATGAAGATTTGCACTGGCTAAATGTTCCTTTGTCCATTCTTTAGCTTTCCTTAGTGATTTCCGAAGAGAATATTCTTCTCAAAATCCATCTTATTTTTCTTCATTTCATTTTGCTGATACTAAGATTTAGAATTCTGGCCAATCCTCTAAGAAGCAGTGGCTGAAATCTGGAGCTGGAGGAACTCGGATCTGTTGGGGTGGGGGGAGTTGAAGGAATTGTCAACATTTTTGGTTGAGATCTGGCTCAGATTCTGATGCAGATTCGCCATCTGAAACACTGGCAGTTCCTGTCCCCCACAGATGCTGCTTGACCTGCTGAGTTCATCCAGCAGATTGTATGCTGCTCCTTAAAGAAGCCTCATGTAAATCTTCAGAGTCATAATCAAACAGCATCGAAACTGGCCATTCATTTCAAGTTCATACCAATCAGTGGGTACCTATCCTTTTTAATCCCACTTTCCAGTACTTGGCCCATAGCTTTCTATATCTGGGCAATTCAAGTGCTCATCAAGAACTTTGTTGAGTGATGCCAGTAACTTGGCTTCCTCCACTTTTTCAGGCAGTGTAGAAGGTGTATAGCCATCCGACATCTGGTAAAAGACTAAAATCTTCATGAACAAGCACTCACAGAAACCACAACACTAACAGACCAACTAACAAAAGGTGAGATTAGCTTCAGTGTTTCTTTATAACCACCATGGGGCTGATGATCTTCCAATTTGCCTACTGTTACAACAGATCAACAGCACATGCCATTTCATTGACTATTCACTCAACTTTGAAACATCTGGACAGTGAAGATGCATACATCAAATCGGCTACATCTCCTCACAATAACCATCACCCTAGGAGTGTGTGCTTACTATCCAGCGGTATTCACTTTACACTTATGACTGAGGCTAAATGCAGCTCCTGTGCTTTCTTTAAGTTTGTTGACGACATCCCTGTTGACCGAATCAAAGATGATGATGAATCAGAATATAGGAGAGAGATTGGAGATCTGGATGAATTGTGCTACAACGATAACCTCTCACTCCAAGTCATTAAAACCAAGGTGCTGATTTTTGACTACGGGAGCTGGAAACCGAGGTCCATGGGGCAGTCTTTATTAGGGGATCAGAGGTGAAGAGGGTCAATAACTTTAAATTCCTGGGCATTATCATACTGGAGGATCTGTCTTGGGACCAGCACATAAGTACCATTTCAGAGAAGGCATAGTAGTGCCTCTACTTCCTTTGAAGCTTGAGTAGATTCGGGATGTCACCTAAAACTTTGACAACATTCTATAGATGCACAGTGGAGAATCACCCATCTACAGACCACCCAACCTACTGATTTCAATGCCAGTAGGCCTTGATGTCTTCAGACCATGATCCCTGCTGCTGATATCAATGATAATCAAAGCCCGTATTCCACCGCCATCAGTGCAGGCTCCAACGACCTCAGACATCTCCAAAGTGCCGATTGCACAACGTCCAACTCCGGCTTTGACTTCCAGGCCGGGTCTTCACACACTGCTGCAAGAACCCCCATCTCCCCTTCCCCCACCACCAATCCGCAATCCTGTTTCTCTCAAGTCCCATTGCCAGTTCTTGGGCCCTTGGAGACTCCATCTTCCTTTCTCCCCACTATCTCAGAACACCCCAAACCTTTCCCCTCAGACACTACTAACCCCCTTCCCCCCCATCGATCCCAGCTCTCATCCATGCCAGGTCTTCTGCATTCCCTCCAACCTTCCCCTCTCTGAGGCAGAACTTTCTAACCTCAGTAAGGGCCTCATCTTTGTCCCCCAGCGCCCACACCTCAGTGAATTCTGCGCCCGCCATGGCACTGAGCCCTTCTTCCCCCGCCTCTGTTTCTGAGCTTATTTCTTTGGCAAGGACTCCTCCACCCTGTATCGATGACCCCCTTCTCCCACTTTCAACCCACCTCCTCTTCCTGGACACCACGCCCTGGTCTTCTGCCTGCTCTGGACCTTTTCATTGCTAATTACTAACAGGATATTAACCGTCTAGACTTTAACACTCCTCTCTCCTATTCCAACCTCACTCCTTCTAATTGCTCTGCTTTCCATTCCCTCTGCACTAATCCTAACCTCACCATCAAACCCGCAGATAAGGGAGGTGCTGTAGTAGTCTGGTGTACTGACCCTTGCCAAGGCCCAGCGCCAACTCTCAGACACCTCCTCTTACTTACCTCTTATGTAGGACCCCACTAAGGAACATTAAGCCATTGTCTCCAACACCATCACCAACCTTATTGACTCTGGGGATCTCCCATCCACTGCCACCAACCTCATAGTTCCCTTACCCTGCACCTTCAGTTTCTACCTCCTATCCAAGATCCACAAATCCACTTGTCCAGATAGACCCTTTGTTTTAGCTTGTTCCTGCCCTACTGAACTCATATCAGCATACCTTGACACTGTTTTATTCCTCCTACTTCAATCCCTTCCTACCTACATCTGTGACACCTCACACACTCTTGTTCTTTTCAAGGATTTCAAGTTCCCTGGCCCCCATCATCTCATTTTTACTGTAGATGTCCAGTCCGTATACACTTCCATTCCCCAACAGGAAGGCCTCAAAGCTCCTCGATTTTTTTTTTTCTGGACACCAGACATAACCAGTTCCCCTTCACCACCATTCTCCTCTGTCTTACGGAACTTTCTGTAACTCTCAATAATTTCTCCTTTAGCTACTCCAAATAAAAGGGGTAGCAATGGGCACTCACATCGGTCCCAGTTATGCTTGCCTGTTTGTCAGCTACATGGAACAGTCTATGTTCCAAGCCTATACTGGTGGCCATCCCGCACTTTTCCTACGCTACATCAACGACTACATTGGTGCTGCTTCCTGCACCCGTGCTGAACTTGTTGACTTTATCCACTTTGCCTCCAACTTCCACCCTGCCCTCAAGTTCTCCTGGTCCATTTCCGACACCTCCCTCCCCTTCTTGATCTCACTGTCTCTAGCTCCAGAGACAGCTTATCCACCGATTCACACAGCTACCTAGACTACATTTATCCCACCCTACTTCTTGTAAACATGCCATCCCCTTTTCTCAATTCCTTCGTCTCCATTGTGTCTGCTCTCAGGATGAGGTTTTTCATTCTACAACGAAGGAGATGCCTTTTTTCAAAGAAAGGGGCTTCCCTTCCTCCACCATCAATGTTGTTCTCAACTGCATCTTTTCCGTTTCGCACACACCTGCTCTCACCCCATTCTCCTGCCACCCAATCAGGGATAGGGTTCCTCTTCTTCTCACCTACCACCCCATCAGCCTCCGCGTCCAGCTCATAATTCTCTGCAACTTTCGCCACTTTCAACGGGATCCCACCCCCTAGCACATCTTTCCTTCCCCCTACTTTCTGCTTTCTGCTATGCGACTCTCGTGTCCATTTGTTCCTCCCCACTGATCTCCCTCCTGGCACTTATTCTTGCAAGTAGCACACCTGCCCCAACACCTCTTCCAGGGCCCTAAACAGTCCTTCCAGGTGAGGCAGCACTTCACCCGTGAGTCGGCTGGTGCATGCTGGTGAGGCCTGCTGTACATCGGTGAGACCTGACGTAGATTGGGAGACCGCTTCACCGAGCATCTATACTCTGTCCGCCAGAACAAATGGGGTCTTCCAGTGGCCACCTATTCTAATTCCACTTCCCATTCCCATTCCAATATGTCAATTGTATTTCTTTGCTCTACTGAACACCTGCAAGAAAATGAATTTCATTGTAGTATATGGTGGCAAATAAATACTTTGATAATAAATTTGCTTTGAACTTTTTTGTGTTTGACTAATCTGTGACTGAATGCCTTCTTGTCCTTGCCTAATTAAATCATATGCACTCTGAAGCTGAAGGATGCTGGGGAAAGTTCAGCAAATGAAGCCTAAACAGGTTTGATATGTTTTGAGAGAGATACTGACGACATAAGCTATGGTGGTTCACTGTGGCCTAGACACTATTACACTTCTATACCACTTAGAGTGCAAGACTGAGTGTTGTGCAATTTGGAGAGTGAAAAACATCTCCACTTTTGCACTGACACATCTTACCATAGCTGTGTTCAAACTCTTCCTTGTGGACAACCTGTGTAAGTTTGACCCATTTCTGAGAATTTTCATTCTGTGTTCTGTGATGGAGATTCAAACTAGAGGACATGATTTGAGAGTTAGGGGGCAGAAGTTTAAGGGAAACACGAGGGGGTATTTCTTTACTCAAAGAGTGATAGCTGTGTGGAATGAGCTTCCTGTAGAAGTAGTAGAGGCCAGTTCAGTTGTGTCATTTAAGGTAAAATTGGATAGGAATATGGACAGGAAAGGAGTGGAGGGTTATGGGCTGAGTGCGGGTAGGTGGGACTAGGTGAGATTAAGGGTTCGGCACGGACTAGGAGGGCCGAGATGGCCTGTTTCCGTGCTGTGATTGTTATATGGTTATAAATGGCAGTATCAGTTAAGCAGTATTAAAAACTGTATAGGCATCCAGCTCTGGTTGTTAGTGCTGTATAGTAGCTATCATCCATGTGCTTTCAAAACTTGGTTCAATTGATTCTGAAAGAGAGTCAAAAACAGCTCATGTGTAAGTGATACTGCAGCCAGTTTAGTGCTGCTGACTGAGGGCAAATTTCTAAGTATCACTCAAACCATATTCCAGTGGAGAAGGCCAGAAGACACATAACTTAGATATCCTAATATCTGGTGCCTGTCAAGAACAAAGAGTGAACTTCTCCCCCATCCGTACACCCTGCGCAATGAAACAGGACTGAGGCACAGGCAATAAGCACCAACTTGGAAAATAACAGGTAACATTTCCATCAGACCCAATGCTAAAACACCACAGGACCAAAGGGAATGATTTGTCAAATTTCCCTTTGGTCCTGTGGTGTTTTAGCATTGGGTCTGATGGAAATGTTACCTGTTATTTTCCAAGTTGGTGCTTATTGCCTGTGCCTCAGTCCTGTTTCATTGCGCAGGGTGTACGGATGGGGGAGAAGTTCACTCTTTGTTCTTGACAGGCACCAGATATTAGGATATCTAAGTTATGTGAACTGGGAAAAAGACAGGAATTTCCTTCCTCTTAGTTTTGGTCCACTTTAATTACTTCCCCAATTTAACCATATAACAATTACAGCAGAAAACAGGCCATCTCGACCCTTCTAGTCCGTGCCGAACGCTTACTGTCACCTAGTCCCACTGGCCCGCACTCAGCCCATAACCCTCCATTCCTTTCCTGTCCATATACCTAGCCAAATTTATTTTTGATTGTTTAGAATTTTCCACCCGCTCCTAGTTTTTGATAACATTTAGTACAGCTTTTATTATTGGCCTCTGATTTCTTTTGTTTGCATCTGATAGAAAGAAAATTAGTTTAATTTGTCAGCTGTGGCTCTGAACCATCAGTTTGTGGACTTAAATAAATCTCTGACGTACCAGTGCTGAAGATGAGCTGCACTGCTCTCTTAGAGCTTGCATCACTCTGACAAAAATGACCTGGGTGATGTCCTGGTCAGTATTTGTTTGTCCAGATAAAGATTAGACAGATTCAGTAACATTATCTGGTTTTGGTTTATAGTGAGTACACATTGGCTGCGGCATTTCCTAAACTACATAAATGATTGCAGTTTATTGGTCATGAGACCCTTGGCTATATTGCAGTCTTGGAAGGTGCTATAAAAGTGTATAAATGGGATGTGGGGGAATGATAAACCCTGTCCTCAGCAGTGTAACATAGGAAAAAAAAGATTTTTAAAAAAGCTGATTCTATCACTTTTTTTTTCTTGTTACTTCCCACCTGATGTCATAGACTCATGCAGCACACAAACAGGCCTTTCAACCTACCACGTCTAAACCACCATCTGTTCTAATCCTGCCCGCAGGTCTTGGTCTACAGATTTCTATGCTTGGTTATTTAGGTGCTCATTTCGATTCCTCTTTAATGTTGTAAGAGGCCCAACCTCCAGCACCAGTGCCATGATAGCCTTTCCATAGGGTGCTGGCCTAATGAATGTTTCATAATGTTGCACCATAAAACTCAGTAGACAATAAATTCTACAGAGTGTGGAAATTCAGAGTGACAGACACAAAATGCTGAAGGTACTCAATCCCGGTGAAGGATCTTGGCCTGAAACATTGACTGTTTATCCCCTTCTACAAATGGACCTTTTCAGTTCCTCCAGCATTTTGTATGTGTCTGTGGTGAACTACATATACCTGACTGGACACGCCCCCCCCCCCCCCCGACTGCTCCAGTGGCTCCTCCCACAGACCCCTGTATAAAGGTGATTGGAGGCACTGCTCAGTCCCCAGGATGTTGTGTGGTGGTCTCTTGCTGCTGACGGTGCTATCTTCCAGCCAATAAAAGCCTACCTTAACTAACTCTCTCTGAGACGTGAAGTCAAGATATCAGCTTTTATTGACTGGAAGAAAGAACAAGCAGTAGTTGACCACCATACTACATCCTGGAGAATGAGGGCCGGGCTCAGGCCTCAATTGCCTTTATACCAGGGTCTGTGGGAGTAGCCACAGGAGCAGTCAGCAGGGGGCGTGTCTAGACAGGTATATGTAGTTCACCACAGGTGCATCAGTGTCACCATAATACCCTGCTCTTATCTTCTGCCCAGCTAATGAAGACAAGTATCCTATATGTTTTATCTGTTTGAGCTGCCACCTTCAGGAATCTTTGTACACTAAGGGCTCTCTGTTCTTCAATACTTAGGGTCTTTGTGAATGACTTCCCATTTAGTTGTCCCAAAGTGCATCGTTATGTATTTTTGACAATTAATTATCAATCGTTACTCTGACCATCCTACCCTAATGATAAAGGCTTCCAATCCCCAAAATCCTCATCAACATCTGTCTCCATTTATCAAGACATTTATGCATCCAAATATTGCAAAGGTGTATCTATTTCTGTCATGTAATGACGCTGAAAAGCAAATTCTTGCCTTTATATCTGATAAATTAGATTGCTATTTTTTTACTGGCCTTCCAAAGCAATCTACAACTGATTCAGAACGCTGCTGCTAGACTTTTAACTAAAACCAGCATGATGGTACATATCACTTTTGTCCTAGCTTCTCTGCATGGACTTCCTGTATTTTTTTGAATGAATTTTAAAGTTTTTATACTTGTTTTTAAAGCTCTCAATGCTTTGGGACCAGAGCACACCACAGAATCGTTTTGTTTTATAACCCTGCTTGAGTTATCAGGTCTTTTTCAGTTATCAAGAGATAATTGGTAAGTCAGCTTTTGTGAATTACACTTCTAAACTGTGGAATTCAATACCTAAAACTGAAAAGGATGCAGACTCAGTTGATACTTTTAAGCACCAGCTCAAAACCTAGTTATTTAAGCTTGCTTTTAACTAACATCTTTTTGTGTTTTATTTTCATGTTTGCACTTTATCCCATTATAAGGTACTTTGACCTATATCGTCTGTAAAATCAGAATCAGGTTTCATATCCTCGGATATGTCGTGAAATTTGTTGTCTTTACGGCATCAGTGCAAAACAATATATAATAATAAAAAAACTGAATTACAGTAAATATAGTTAAATAAATATTGCTAAAGTAGAAATTTAAAAAAATACTGAGATGGTTTTGATAGGTTCAATGCCCATTCAGAAATTGGATGACAGAGGAGAAGAAGTTGTTCCTGAATTGTTGAGTGTGTGCCTTCAGACTTCTGTACCTCCTTTCTGATGGTAGCAATGAGAACAAGGCATGACATTGGTGATGGGGGTTCTTAATGATGAGTGTCACCTTTCTGAAGCATCATCCCTTGAAGATGTCTTGGATATGGTGGAGGCTAGTGGCAATCATACAGCTGACTAAGTTTACAACTCTGTAACTTATTTTGATCCTGTGCAGTAGCCACCCCGCTCCAACCCCATACCAGATGGTGATGCAGCCAGTTAGAATGTTCACCACAGTGCATCTGTAGAAATTTGTGAGTGCTTTTGGTGACATACCAAATCTCCTCAAACTCCTACTGAAATATAGACACTGTCGTGCCTTCTTTGTAACTGCATTGATATGTTAGGTCTAGGATAGAGCCTTAGAGATGTTGACACCCAGGATCTTCTGATCCCTCAATGAGGACTGGTGTGCGTTCCCTCGTCTGACCCTTTCTGAAGTCCACAATCATTTCTTTGGTCTTATTGACATTGAGTGCAAGGTTTTTGCTGTGGCACCACTCAACTAGCTGATATATCTCACTACTGTACACCACCTTATCACCATCTGAAATTCTGCTAAGAATAGTTGTATCACCAACAAGTTTACAGGTGGCATTTGAGCTGTGCCTATCCACACGGTCTTGGGTATGGAGAGAATATAGCAGTGGGCTAAGCACACATCCCTGAAGTGTGCCAGAATTGGTTGTCTGTGAGGTGGAGATGTTATTTCTGATCTGCACAGATTAGAAAGTGATTTATAAATAAATCATTATTGTTATTATTAATTTGCTAACTTCACTGAAGTCCCATGGGTGCTAACATTTTGGACCAATTTCCCATGTGATTCTTTAATTGCAGAAATTCATGTGGACTACCTCAGATACACTGTCCTCGGTAGTACATTTTATTTCCTTTCGATTAATTCTAAATGTAAGTGACTCCTCTCCCTTAGAACTTTTTCCAGCGCCTTCCTTAATATTGACATTGACTTCAGGCAGTAATTATGTGGCCTTTCTCTACTGTCCTCCTTTTATAAAGGTATCATGTTTGTTATCTTCCAGTTATTAGTCACATTTCCCATAGTCAGCAATCCCCTTCCTTACTCCTATAGAAACCTGGGATACACCTTGTCAGTCCCCAGTGATTTATTCACCTTTAAGCCTGCTGACATGTAATCCCTTTTCTATTTTATAGATAACATATTCCCAAATTACCCAATCTCCCTCCAAGGTTTCTTCAAAGAGTGTACTCATCTTTGGTACAAATGAAAAGTATTCACCTAGACCTCACATCCTCCGGCTCTATGCGTAGATTGCCATTTGGTCTCTAATGGGCCCTGCTCTTTCCTTGGTTATTCCCTTGCCCTTATTATACTGAGAAAATGCTTTGTGTTTGCCAGTGATTTTTCATGTTTCCTTATTTACTCTGCTGATTTTGCTCTTCTCTATACATTTCTATACTCCTGAAGAGCTTCCTTCCTTTCAGTTTTTTGTATCTGCCACATGCTTCCTTTTCTATAATGCAGGCATTAATATCCCTTGACATTCAATGTGCTTTGGATCTATTATCCTTTCTTTTGACCCTTATGAGAGCATACTGGCCTGGAACTGGCATCCAGATGAATGTCTGTGAGCTGAAATGCTTGTCCATTTCCCTCTACGGGTTCTGCCTGGCCTACTAAGTTTGCTTCAGCTTCTTGGTTGTTGCTCCAGATTCTGGTATCTGCAGTCCCTCATGTTTTTACAAGACATTTGTTGACTTACCTGCCAGTAGACGTTCCCAATCTACTTTTGCCTCACCCTGTTCTATGATATTGAAATCCATCTCACTTCATTTCAGCAATTCTCATCCGATTCTATATCCTTTTCATGACTACTTTGAAACAGAGTTATGGTCTGCATATTCATTCAGCAATCTATACTGCAGAAATGGAATTCTGAATGAACACTGCAATAACACTGCCTTTTACAAACACCCTATCTGTGATTTTATACCTTGGAATGTTGAATTGCCAATCTTGCCTTTCTTCCAACAATATCCCTGTGATAGCTCTACGAATATCATATGTGCTGATCAAACATTATAGAGGAACTGTGTTGATGTAAGAGTGTGCTCATAAAGGTCAGTGATACCCTTTTCAAATTTTGACCGCAGGTGGACCAAGGTCTCATTAATGGGAACTCTCGTGAACAGGGACACTACATCAAGATTGATCATTATGTCCTCCAGGGTCAGCTGGATACTAGTTATTGTATTTACGAAGTTGGTCGAATTCGTGGTATGATGCTCACAGTCCCCAAAAAAGGGAGGCAGCATGGTCATTAAATGCTTAGCAAGGTAGTAAATTGGAGAACCTATCACACTGATGATAGGCCTCAGGGGGGAGCCGTCCTTGTGTATATTAGGGAGCCCATAAAATCTTGGTGGTACCAATGCTTGAGGTAGAAGTGTCTTGCATATGTCTGCTGGCAGTCCAGATTTCGTCAGTAAAGAGGTCATCCTCACAGTCAGATCCGTGGGATCCCACCATAGAACTCTGTAAGAGGAATCGTCCAGAATCTGGTGGATTTTCCTCTGGTATTCCTCCAAGGACATCAGGAGCATTTCCTTTGTCCACTGGTAAAATTGTGATGGTGGGGTTTCGCCTGGAGGGCCAGTTGCTCTCCTTTTGTAATGTTCAGTATCGGCAAAATGGCCCTTTTAAGGACCTGAAGAAATACTGGATTAAAACCATCCACAAACCCATAAGAGTTTGTTATCAAAATGTCCTTTAAAATTGATACCTGTGCCCATCTGGAAGCTTGAGAAGAGTTTATTCATGCTAATAAACCAGTTTGCTAATTTACCGGTTTGAAATTGCTTTCTTTGTCCAGTGATGCAACCCATGCATACTAACATCTGTCCAATTGGAAGCATATCTCACCAGCTTCATGGCAGAGTTTGTCATCGAAACATTGGTTATAATCGATACCTGTACCCGTCTGGAAACCCGAGAAGAGTTTATTTGTCCTGTACGCCAGGAAAGCACTAGATCCCTTTTTTTCCTTAACCTTCCTGTGTTTAGAAGTTATTATTCTTACTGGGACTGCTTGTCTTTTCATGCTTTCAGATTTTAGCTTTATGCCTTGGAAGTGTTTATATGATATACAGTAGATTCATTAGAATAATTCAGGGCTTAAAGATTTAAATTGTGAAGGTAGGTTGCATAAACTGAAATTTGATCCTTGAAACTTGATGGTTGAAAGGAAACTAATTGGGGCTTTTTAAAATGTTTAGAGGGTTTGATGTAATAGGGATCAACAAATTAAGATAATTTGGATCAGGCTTATGATCATATCTGGGCTGTTTAAAAGTGGAATCAGGAAGCACTCTTTTGTTTTAACAGTTTGTGGAGAAAGTTTGGAAATGAATCTTAATCGAGCCATCTTAGCCATCGAGCTGAGTGTAACTCGTACTATTAGCATAATGGTTTTTATAGGAGACAACCAAAGCAGAATCAGTTTATTATCACTGACTTATATAATGTGTTGCTTTGCAGCAACAGTGTAATGCAAAGACATTAAATTACTATAAATTACAATAAATAAATAGTATGAAAAAGGAGTAACAAAGTAGTACTCATGGTTTTGTGGGCCATTCAGAAATCTGATGGCAGGGAGGAAGAAATATTTCAAATCGTTGCGTGTTGGTCTTCAGGCTCCTGCACCGCCTTCTTGTCAATAGTAAGAAGAGGAAGGCAAGTCCTGGATGGTGAGAGCTCTTTGTGATGGATGCAGCATTCTGAAAGCATTGTCTCTTGAAGATATCCTGGATGGTTGAGTGGGTTGTCTGGGTTGATCGCTGAGCTTGCTGAATCTGTAACTCTGATCCTGTGCATGGCTTCTCCATACCAGGCTGTGACGTAAGCAGACAGAATGCATTCCACTCAGTCTACAGACGTTTGCAAATCTCTTGGAACTCCTAAAGAAATAGAGCAATGGGTGTGCCTTCTTGGAGATTTCATTAATGTGTTGGGTCCAGGATAGATCCTTCGAGATGTTGATGCCAGGAACTTAAGCCTACTCATTCTTTCCACTGTCAACCCCTCAGTGAGGATTGGAGTGCCTTCTCCATGTTGGTATGCTTCTTGATCAATTCCATCTTTTTCTTGATTTCCCTCATCTCCACAAGATGTCAGACAGAATTTATTTAGAGATACAGTGCGGAACAGGCCTGCCCTGCCCTCCGGCCCTTCAAATCGTGCCACCCAACAACCCCTGATTTAACCCTGGCCAAATTTATGATGACCAATTAACCTACCAACCTGTATGTCTTTGGATTGTGGAAGGAAACCAGAGCCATTGGAGGGAACCCACGTGTTTCACAGACTCCTTACAGGCTGCAGAGGGGAATGAACCCTGTTTGCCTGAACTGTACTCAATGCATAAGATGTTCAAAGGCAGGCAGTGCAGGTCTTATTTGTGGAGAAGCACTGTGATGTGCAGTATACTAAAATTTGTTGAAGAGCTGAGTACACGGAGACACATGGAAAACCAAATGCCTTATTCCCTTAAAAAAAAGCCAAATGCTTTTGGATCACTCCAATAATGAGTTCAGTGGTATTGCAGTTACTTCATGAATACAATATAGAATACAATGGAAAGGAGGTAATAAGTTTGTGCATGCGAATGATTTGGCTTTAGTTAGTACACTAAGTAATTTAGAGCAGTCCGATTACGGAAAAAGTGTTGAAGTTGTGGAGCAAATTAAAGTTAGTTTGAGTAGAATATACCATATGGAGAATTACAGGAGAGAAGAGAGTTTAAATCCTGGGATCTGGCCTCAGTGGAACAGAGAAACTGGTTTTGAATTACAGATTTACTTTATAAAGTGAAAGATTTTATTAGAGCAAACTGAGAAAGAAGAATAATGAAGGAGTCGGTGATATGAGTCATTGGTTTAAACAAGAATAAAGGTTGACAAATTGCATTAAAAGAGTGTTGTTGAAGTGGAATAATCTACCACATGGAGTGATTGAGACTGCTATAATTGCATAATTTAATAGGAAATGATTATATATTTGAGGCAGAAAAAGATATGCTGGGAATATTGGTAGAGTGTGACAATGAAGTGACAATGACAGAAATTCAATTACAGAAGCAGACCCATCAACCCCTTGAGTCTGTGCCAACTATCAGCCTTCCATTTACACCAGTCTCACAGAAACCCAGCACAATCATAAAGATTCAGGGGATTTTCTTTGTCATCTGAATCACTACAAGAAGAAACTCTGGGTAGGATGGGTTTGGAAATGCCTGTTCTTTACAGTTTTGTGCACATAATCTTCCAGTAACTTGGTCCATCATCCAGGATGTGGTCCGGCCGTTATTATATGTTGTTACTGCACAAATTGGCTGTATTTTATAATTATCGGAAACAATAATTGACTGTAAAATTGGTTTAAATGTAAGTTCTTAACTTTTTTTTCTACTTTGTTTTGGTGGATAGCTCAGTACTATTGGGCCAGGACTGAAGGCTGCAGACCCTTGCTGGACAGCTCCTGTCTACAATACATTGATGCTTGTCCAGTCTGAATGCTGCTATGTTTATGGTTACATGGTGCAATAAGCAAATAGCTCTATCAAATCTATAGCACGACACAGTCACACAGTCTTGTACTTTCTAGTTAAGAGTTGTAATTGTTTATTAGTGAGTGAAATCATGGCTATATTAGTAATGTATCCTGTGATGACAGTCCTTTGTCTCGATTTTTTTTTCAAGATTTGCTGTTTGTTGTTAGTTGATGAGAGCTATTGTTGCTACTTCCTGTTATCCTTGGACACTTCCTGTTATCCTTGAACACTGTAGTACTTCTGTTTTCCTCTCACTCTGCATCGTTCATCATTGCTTTTCCTTCTTGTGTGTCTGGTTCAGCCTGATCACCACAAGTGTTTCCTGTTGAATTAAATTATTGTACCCTGGTGTGTGGAACGTCACTGACAGCAAAATAAACTTTGATTTCTGTTTCTTTCTTTAATTAAGGAATTTGACTTCTAAGTTGGGACTAAAATAACTTAATAAGCTCACTCCTGGAAACGTCCTTGTTGTCAATGGTTCATGAGTCCATGATACCTGTCCTAAATCTAAATTGTTTCCATTCCCATTAGTGGAATTCATTAGAATGAAACGAAGGGCCATCCACTTCAGCCCTAAGCAAAATAAAGTGCAAGATTTTCTTGGGAAGTGTGGAGGACTAAAAAGTCAAATTATGGTCATTATTACAAGTCTATATACTGATAAAAATAGTTTTGTAAAAGTTAATAGAGTGTTGTCCTCTCCACCTTGCTGACAGTTTACACTGGCGCTGCACAAGGACGATCAAACAACACACACAAAATGCTGGTGGAACACAGCAGGCCAGGCAGCATCTATAGGGAGAAGCACTGTCGACATTTCGGGCCGAGACAGTTCAGTCCGGACAAAGGGTCTTGGCCCAAATTGTTTGAATTTCCACCATCTGCAGATTTCCTTGTGTTTGCTCACAAGGACGATGCCTGATTCCTGATGCCAGGGATGGCATCATCCCTGAAGAAGATGGCAAAGCTTGTCATTGAAATGTCGGTTGTAATTGATACCTGTACCCAGCTAGAAGCCTGAGAAGAGTTTTTTCAACTACCTCACTACTTTCCAATTTCTGTCCTTTGGACTACTTATTTTAATATAACTATTTATTGGGCATATAAATGCTTAATGTCACTGTTGTTTTTTGTCTATATTTATTTATCATGTATTTCATTGTACTGCTGCCATTAAGTTAACACATTTCATGGCATATGCTGGTGATATTAGATCCGATTCTGATTCTGTTCTAGGCAAGGCACGTCAGAGGCATCCACTGGAAGAAAAGCAGCACTGATTCACAGGGTGTCTTAAAGGACAGATAATATAAATCTGATATGCATTTGTTTGAGTGTGGAGGATTTATTTGCTAGAGGTGTTTTTAATATCAGACTGATTTGATAGGAATGTTAATTAGAAACCCTTTCCTCCAATGGGCAATCAAAAACAAGAAAATAATAAATTATTCCCAATATGCATTCTGACTCTAAACTACTCCACATGTATCAGAGTCCTAAATTATTCCCAGTACACACCACAGTGCTAAACTGCTAGGTGACAAGGTGGGCAATAGGACCACACAAGTCTGCTCTATGATTTAGTATCATGGCTGAACTGATCATCCTCTCTGATCACCATGACCATTGATTTCCCTGCAGTCCAAAATCAATTTGCTGATTTTAAAAGCCGTGAATTTTATATAATACTTATCTGAAGCTGTGTGCGTGAGAGTGCATATACTTGTGCATATGATAATAAACTTTCACGTACAACATGCTGGAGGAACTCAGCAGGTCGCGCAGCATCCATGGTTTCCACAGATGCTGCCCGACCTGCTGAGCTCCCCCAGCATGTTGTATGTGTTGCTTTGACCACAGCATTTGCCGTGTACTTTGTTGATAATAAACTTTACTTTAACTTTTTGAATATACTTAATGACTCAACACTTAAGGTTTTAAAGTTGTAGATTTATAGCTTTCTGCAACAGAGATAAGGTCATAGAGCAACATAGTAAGGAAGCATTCCATTTGGCCTTTTGAGTCCATACTGTCCATCAACCATTCATTCATAAACTCTTATTCATTTCTACGTTAATTAGCCAACCCCTTGTTCCAAGACTGTGCCCTATAATGCTCCACAAGTAATCCATATCTCAACAGGATCACCTAAACTCCAAAGGGTATAAGCCCATTCTATTCAACTCTCACTTGGTTATCAAGCCTTGGTGCACAGCTTCAAAGCCACAAAAATTGCTTCTTAAGTAAGCAGATGAAGAAGGTGGATTCTTGTGAAAGCTACTATTGCTGGAACAAGAACTCACTGTTTTTATAAGACCATAAGATATAGAAGCAGGCCATTCGGCCCATCGAGTCTGTTCCGCCATTCAATCATAGGCTGATCCAATTCTTCCAGTTATCCCACTCCTCTGCTTTCACCCCATGCTCTTTGATGCTTTGGCTGAACAAGAACCTATCTATTTCTGTCTTAAATACACCCAGTGACTTGGCTTCCACAGCCGCTCGTGGCAGCAAATTCCACGGATTTACCACCCTCTGACTAAAGTAATTTCTCTGCATCTCAGTTCTAAAAGAATGTCCTTCAATCCTGAAGTCGTGCCCTCTTGCCCTAGAATCCCCTACCATGGGAAGTAACTTTGCCATATCTAATCTGTTCAGGCTTTTTAACATTTGGAATGTTTCTAGGAGATCCACCCTCATTCTCCTGAACTCCAGAGAATACAGCCCAAGAGCTGCCAGATGTTCCTCATATGGAAAGCCTTTCATTCCTGGAATCATTCTCGTGAATCTTCTCTGAACCCTCTTCAATGTCAGTATATCCTTTCTAAAATAAGGACCCCAAAATTGCACACAATACTCCAAGTGAGGTCTCACGAGCGCCTTATTAGAGCTTCAACATCACATCCCTGCTCTTATATTTTATACCTCTAGAAATGAATGCCAACATTGCATTTGACTTCTTCACAACCGACTCTACCTGGAAGTTAACCTTTAGGGTATCTTGCACAAAGACTCCCAAGTTCCTCTGCATCTCTGCTTTTTGAATTCTCTCCCCTTTTAAATAATAGTCTGCCCATTTATTTCTTCCACCAAAGTGCTTGACCATATACTTTCCTACATTGTATTTCATTTGCCACTTCTTTGCCCATTCCCCTAAACTATTCAAGTCTCTCTGCAGGCTCTCTGTTTCCTCAACACTACCCGCTCCTCCACCTATCTTTGTATCATTGGCAAATTTAGCCACAAACCCATTAATCCCATAGTCCAAATTATTGACATACATCGTAAAAAGCAGCAGTCCCAACACTGATGCCTGTGGAACTCCACTGGTAACCGGCAGCCGGACAGAATAGGATCCCTTTATTCCCAGTCTCTATTTTCTGCTGACTAGCCAATGCTCCACTCAAGCTAGTAACTTCCCTGTAATTCCATGGGCTCTTATCTTGCTAAGCAGCCTCATGTGCAGCACCTTGTTGAAGGCCTTCTGAAAATCCAAGTACATCGCATCTACTGCATCTCCTTTGTCTACCCTGCTTGAAATTTCCTCAAAGAATTGCAGTAAGTGTCAGGCAAGATTTTCCTTTCAGGAAACCATGCTGGCTTTAGTCTATCTTGTCATGTGCTTCCAGGTACTCCATAATCTCATCCCTAACAATCGATTCTAGCAACTTCTCAACCACTGATGTCAGGCTAACAGGTCTATAGTTTCCTTTCTGCTGCTTCCCACCCTTCTTAAATAGCAGAGTAACATTTGCAATTTTCCAGTCATCCATTACAATGCCAGAATCTATCAATTCTTGAAAGATCATCATTAATGCCTCGGCAATCTCTCTAGCTACTTCCTTCAGAACCCGAGAGTGCATTCCATCAAGTCCAGGAGGTTTATCCACCCTCAGACCATTAAGCTTCCTGAGCACCTTCTCAGTCTTAGTTTTCACTGCACAAACTTCACTTCCCTGACACTCTTGAATGTCTGGTATACTGCAGATGTCTTCCACTGTGAAGACTGATGCAAAATATGCATTCAGTTGTTCTGCCATCTCTGCATCTCTCATTACGGTATGTCCAGCTATACTTAAAAAAGCTTTGGGTATCCTCTTTGATATTAGTTGCCAGCTTCCTCTCATCTTTTCATCTTTTCCTTCCTATTGACCTTCTTAGTTTCCTTCTGCAAGTTTTTAAAAGCTCCCCAATCTTCTGTCTTCCTACTAGCTCAGGCTTTCTTATATGCCCTCTCTTTTGCTTTTACTTTGGCTCTGACTTCACTTGTCAGCCACTGTAGTGTCCTTCTTCCCTTTGAAAATTTCTTATTTGGAATATATCTGTCTTACACTTCCTTCACTTTTCACAGAAACTCCAGCCATTCTGTCCATGCTGTCCTTCCTGGAAATGTCCCTTTCTAGTCAAGTTTGGCCAGTTCCCCTCTCATGCCATTGTAATTTTCTTTATTCCACTGAAATACCAACACATTAGATTTTACTTTTTCCCTCTGAAATTTCAATGTGAATTCTATCATAGTGTGATCACTGTTCCCTAAAGGTTCCTTAACCTTAAGCTCTCTTATCACATCTGGATCATTGTGCAACGCCCAATCCAGCACAGCCAATCCCCTGGTGGGCTCATCAACAAGCTGTTCTAAAAAGCCATTCCCTAGTCATTCTACAAATCCTCTCTCTTGAGGTCCAGTACTGACCTTGTTTTCCCAATCTACTTCATGTTAAAATCCCCAACAATTGTCATGACATTGCCTTTCTGACACACCTTTTCTATCGCCTGCTGTAATTTGTAATCCACATCCTGGCTTCTGTTTGGAGGCCTGTATACAACTGCCATTAGGATCCTTTTACCCTTGCCATTTCTTAACTCAACCCAGAGACTCTACACCTTCTGATCCTATGTTATCTCTTTCTAATGATTTAATATTATTTCTTATACACAGAGCCACACTGCCCCCTCTGCCCACTAACCTATCTTTCTGATATACCATATATCCTTGGATGTTCAGCTCCCAATGGCAGCTATTCTTTAGCCAAGTTTCAGAGATGGCCACAACAACCTATTTGCCAATCTGTCGCTGAATTTCAAGATTGTCCATTTTATTCCTTATGCTGCATGCATTCCAATACAACACTCTCAGTCCAGTATTTGTTGCTTTCTGTTTTAACTACACCATGCCTCTATTGCCCTGTAATTCATACCACTGGCTTTGATTAAGCCTCATCTCCTGCCTGTTCTTTCCTACTCTCTATTGCACACTATCTTTGATTTATTTCTGTTTCTCCCTTCCTCAGCTCTATCATTCTGGTTATCATCTCCCTGCTAAATTAGTTTAAACCCTCTCTAACAGCTCTATTAAATGTGCCCGCTAGGATATTGGACCCCTTTGGGTTCAGGTATAACTCGTCTATTTTGTACAGGTCGTACCTCCCCCAGAAGAGGCCCCAGTGATCCAGGAATCTGAAGCCCTGCCCCCTACACCAGTCTCTCAGCCACACATTAATATGCCTGATTGTACTATTCTTTCTCTCACTAGCACGTGTCACAGGCAGTAATCCTGAGATTACTAACCTAGAGGTCCTGCCTTTCAGCTTCCTACCTAACTCCCTGAATTCTCTCTTCAGGACCTCCTCCCTTTTTCTACCTATGTCATTGGTATCAACATGTACAAGATTTCTGGCTGTTCACCCTCTCCCTTCAGAATACTCTGCACCTGATCCGAGACACCCCATACCCTGGCACCTGGGAGGTAACACACCATGTGGGTATCTCTATCAGGCTCTATGTCAGGTATTGAAACCTAACATTTGATTTACCTTCCTAATTACTTGCTTTACAGTGTTTTTATGAAGCATCCAGATTTCTTGAACACATGTTGAATATAATCAAAATTTTAATAATCTGCTTTTCTATTCTTCCTACCAACATGGATAACCTCACATTTTCACATTATAATTGATCTGCCTAATTTTACCCTTTGCCAATCCTTTGTGTCCAATTTATGGCTCACTTTCTCACATGTTGTTGTATTGTTTGTGATAAACTAGTTCTTCTACATGGGGGTCCATTTGTGTTAAAATGGCTCACTGACACCATTTCACTGGTTTTTGAAATGGCTGGAAGGCCTGTGTGGTTTTCCTAGACAAGTGAGACAGAGGCATTTGGTTGAGTTGACAGATAGGTGGTGATGCTTCTACTGCTGTCTCTGGGCTTTTGTGTGCTCTGAGTTGATAGATTCAGAATTCTCAGTGTCATCCTGGAATTTGCTCCTCTGTTTTGAACAGTTACAGCAAGGGTCCCAGAACAGATCTCTGCAAACACCACTGGTCGCTGACCTTCGGGTAGAATATGCTCCATCTACTACTACTCTCTGCCTTCTGTGGACAAGCCAATTCTGAACCCACACAGCCAAGACTATAATCAAGCAGTTTTGATGTCATGATCCAAACAAGAAACTGTCCACCTCAGTGTATTTCACATCATAGTTGGATACTTAAATCAGGCTTGTTTGAAGAAAACCCTGCCCAATTACCTGTAGTACCAAAGCTCCTTACATATTAGACCACTGTTATACTAAGATAAGGAATACCTATACCATGTCCAGACCGCATTTGGGATATCTGATCACTTGGCTGTCCTTCACCTACCTCCATACAAGCAGAGGCTAAAGAGAAAATCTCCAGAAATTAGTCAAACAAAGAGGTGGTTGAAGGAGGTAGGGAGGAGCAGCCACAGGATTGCTTCGAGTCAGTGCACTGGGCCATCTTCAAGGACTCATCTGAGGATCTTGAGGATTTAAAGAGCACAGTGGATAGAGGGGAACAGATGGATATTAATTACTTGGATTTTCAGAAGGCATTTGATAAGGTGCCACATAAAAGACATCCATAAGATAAGAATGGATAGAATTGGGGGTGATGTATTAGCATGGATAGAAGATTGGTTAACTAATAGAAAGCAGGAGTTGGGATACATGGGTGTTACTCTGGTTGGCAATCAGTGTGGTAAGCGGTGTGCTGCAGGGGTCGGTGCTGGGCCTGCAACTGTTCACAATATACATTAATGATCTGGAAGATGGGACTGAGTGTAGTATATCTAAGTTTGCTGATGACACTAAATTGAGTGGAAAAGCAAATTGTGCTGAAGATGCAGCGAGCCTGCAGAGTGATATAGATAGGTTAAGTGCGTGGGCAAGGGTCTGGCAAATGGAATATAATGTTATTAAATGTGAAGTCCTCCACTTTGGAAGGAAGAATAGAAGAGCAGATTATTATTTAAATGTTAAAAAAATTGCAACATGCTGCTGTGCAGAGGAACTTGGGAGGGCAAGAACCCAGATGTTGTGGTCCATGTAGGGACCAACGATATGGGTAGGATGAGTGAGGGGGTCCTGCGTAGTGAGTTCAGGGAGTTAGGTGCGAAGCTGAAGGGCAGGACCTCCAGGGTAACAATCTCAGGATTGCTACCTGTGCCACGTGCGAGTGAGACAAGGAACAGAAGGATTATACAGATTAATACGTGGCTGAGGATGGTGCAGGAGGGAGGGCTTCAGGTTTTTAGATAATTGTGCTTTGTTCCAGGGAAGGTGGGAACTGTTCCGACAGGACGGTTACACCTGAACTGGAGCAGTACTAACATTCTTGCAGGAAAGTTTGCTAGTGCTTCTCGGGAAGGGTTTAAACTAAATTTGCAGGGGGCCGGGATCCAGAATGTGAGAGAGGATAGCGAGATGAAGAATAAGGGGCAGGTGGGGACTACATGGTTCTGGAATATTAAGTGTGTAGTAGAGGAAGGCGAGGCGGAACAAGTGATAAGGAGGACACATGTACAGAGGGATGGTCTGACGGAACATGGAGTTAAATGTGCAGAAAGAATAAGTAAATTTAGGAAGGACCACAAAATTCAAGGGGCATATAGCCCGATGGGAGTTTGGGGAGCTGGGTTAAGCACAATAGGCAGCAATTTAGACAGAGAGAGGAGAAATGGGCTAAAAATTCTATATCTGAATGCACAAAGTGTCAGAAATAAGGCGGATGAGCTTGAAGCTCAGGTGCGAATGGGTAACTATGATGTTGTTGGGATAATGGAGACATGGCTGCAGGGAGATCAGACCTAGGAAATGAATGTACAAGGGTATACGTGCTATTGTAGGGACAGAAATGTGGGCAGAGGGGGTGGGGTGGCCCTGTTGGTGAGGGATGAGATTCAGTTCTTTGCAAGGGGGGAACATAGTAAAGTCAGAAGTAAAGTCTGTGTGGATAGAACTGAGGAACAAAAAGACTCTTAATGGGTGTCGTCTACAGGCCACCAAACAGTAGCATGGATATTGGGTGCAAGTTGAATAGAGAGTTAACATTGGCATGTGGCAAAGGTAATGTCACAGTAGTTATGGGGGATTTCAACATGCAGGTGAACTGGGAGAATCAGGTTGGTGCTGGACCCCAGGATAGGAAGTTTGTAGAGTGCCTACGGGATGCATTCCTGGAACAGCTTGTACGAGAGCCGACCAGGGACAAGGCTATTCTGGATTTAGTCTTGTATAATGAACAGGATTTGATAAGTGATCTGGAAGTAAAGGAGCCATTAGGAGGTAGTGACCATAATATGTTAAGTTTTTATCTGCAATTTGAGAAGGATAAGGGTAGATCAGAGGTGTCAGTGTTGCAGTTGAACAGGGGAGACTATTGAGCTGTGAGGGAGGAGCTGACCAAAGTTAATTGGACGGATATCCTAGCAGAAAAGACAGTGGAACAGCAATGGCAGGTATTCTTGGGAATAATGCACAAGGTGCAAAATCAGTTCATCCCCCGGAGAAGGAAGGATTCAAAGGGGGGAAAGGGGCCACAGTGGTTGACAAAGGAAGTCAGAGATTGCATAGTATTAAAAAAAAAGGAAGTATGACAGAGCTAAGGTGAGTGGGAGGACAGATGATTGGGAAATAAGAACAACAGACCTTAACTAAAAAGGCAATACAGGGAGAAAAAATGAGGTACGAACACAAGCTAGCCAGGAATATAAAGGAGGATAGCAAAAGCTTTTTTAGGTATGTGAAGAGAAAGAAGATAGTTAAGAACAATGTTGGACGCTTGAAGAATGAATTGGGTGAAATTGTTATGGGAAACAGAGAAATGGCAGAAGAATTTAATAAGTACTTTAGATCTGTCTTCACTAAGGAAGACACAAGCAACCTCCCAGATGTATGGATGGGCCAAGAACATAGGGTAACAGAGGAAATGAAACAGATTGACATTAGGAAGGAAACAGTGATGAGTAGACTGATGGGACTGAAGGCTGATAAATCCCCAGGTCCAGATGGTCTGCATCCTAGGGTACTAAAGGAGGTGGCCCTGGAAATTGCGGATGCATTGGTAATCATTTTCCAGTGTTCCTTAGATTCAGGATCAGTTCCTGAGGATTGGAGAATGGCTAATGTTATCCCACTTTTTAAGAAAGGAGGGAGGAAGAAAACAGAGAACTATCATCCTGTCAGCCTAACATCAGTAGTGGGGAAGATGCTAGAGTCCATTATTAAAGATGAAATAGTGGCATATCTAGATAGCAGTAATAGGATTGGGCCGAGCCAGCATGGATTTACCAAGGGCAAATCATGCTTGACTAATCTATTGGAGTTTTTCGAGGATGTAACCAGGAAGTTAGACAAGGGAGATCCAGTGGATGTAGTGTACCTCGATTTTCAGAAGGCATTTGATAAGGTCCCACATAGGAGATTGGTGGGTAAAATCAGAGCTCATGGCATTGGGGGGAAGATATTGACATGGATAGAAAACTGGTTGGCAGATAGAAAGCAAAGGGTAACGGTGAATGGGTGTTTCTTGGAATGGCAGGTGGTGACTAGTGGGGTGCCACAGGGCTCGGTATTGGGACCGCAGTTGTTTACGATTTACATAAACGATTTAGATGAAGGCATTGAGAATGACATCAGCAAGTTTGCTGATGATACTAAGCTGGGTGGCAGTGTGACGTGATGAGGATGTTCGGAGAATTCAGGGTGACTTGGATAGGCTGGGTGAGTGGGCAGATACTTGGCAGATGGCGTTTAATGTGAACAAGTGGGAGGTTATCCACTTTGGGAGTAAGAACAGGAAGGCAAGATTATTATCTGAACTGTGTAGAGTTGGGTAAGGGAGAAATACAAAGAGATCTAGGAGTCCTTGTTCATCAGTCACTGAAGGTGAATGAGCAAGTGCAGCAGGCAGTGAAGAAGGCTAATGGAATGTTGGCCTTTATTACAAAGGGAATTGAGTACAAGAGCAAGGAAATCCTTTTGCATTTGTACAGGGCCCTGGTGAGACCACACCTGGAGTATTGTGTACAGTTTTGGTCTCCAGGGTTAAGGAAGGACATCCTGGCTGGAGAGGAAGTGCAGCGTAGATTCACGAGGTTAATTCCTGGGATGTCCGGACTGTCTTATGCAGAGCGGTTAGAGAGACTGGGCTTGCACACGCTGGAATTAAGGAGATTGAGCGGGATCTGATCGCAACATATAAAATTATTAAGGGATTGGACAAGATAGAGGCAGGAAATATGTTCCAGATGCTCGGAGAGTCCAGTACCAGAGGACATGGTTTGAGAATAAGAGGTGGTCATTTAGGACAGAGTTAAGGAAAAACTTCTTCTCCCAGATAGTTGTGGGGGTCTGGAATGCACTGCCTCGGAAGGTATTGGAGGCCAATTCTCTGGATGCTTTCAAGAAGGAGCTAGATAGGTATCTTATGGATAGGGAAATCAAGGGATATGGGGACAAGGCAGGAACTGGGTATTGATAGTAGATGATCAGCCATGATCTCAGAATGGCGGTGCAGGCTCGAAGGGCTGAATGGTCTAATTCTGCACCTTTTGTCTATTGCATGAATCGCAAAAAGTTGGTTTGCAGGTGCAGCGGGCTATCAAGAAGGCAAATGGAATGCTGGCCTTCATTGCTAGGGGGATTGAATTTAAGAGCAGGGAGATTAGGCTGCAACTGTACAGGGTACTGGTGAGGTTGCACCTCTGGTGTACTGCATGTAGTTCTGGTCTCCTTACTTGAAGGATATACTGGAGGCAGTGCAGAGGAGGTTCACTAGGTTGACTCCAGAGATGAAGGGGTTAGACTGAAAAGAGATTGAGTCGCCTGGGACTGTACTCCCTGGAATTCAGAAGAATGGGAGGAGATGTTATAGAAATGTAAAATTATGAAAGGGATGGATAATATAAAGCTAGGAAAGTTGTTTCCACTGGTAGGTGAGACTAGAACCAGGGGACATAGCCTCAAGATTTGGGGGAGTAGATTTAGGATGGAGATGAGGAGGAATTGCTTTTCCCAGAGAGTGGTGAATCTGTGGAATTCTGTGCCCAATGAAGCAGTGAACACTACCTTAGTAAATAAATTTCAGACAAAGTTGGATAGTTTGTTGCAGAGTAGGAGAATTATGGGGAAAAGGCAGGTATGTGGAGATGAGTCCATGGCCAGATCAGCCATGATCTTATTGAATGGCAGAGCAGGCTTGATGGGCCAGATGGCCTACTCCTGCTCCTATTTCTTATGTTCTTATGGTCTGAATGAATACTCCATGGTTGTACTGGACTTTATTAAAACAGCTGTAGACAAGGGTGTCCCCACAGAATTATACAAAGTCTTCCCCAATCAGAAGCCCTGGATGAACCATGGATCTGAAATCTGCTGAGAGCCAGATCAAAGGCATTCAAGTCTGGTGACAAGAAAGTTACAAGAATCCAGGCACAACCTCTGCAAATCTACCTCATGGGCGAAGTGACAATTCTGGTCTAAACTTGAATCGACAAAGGATGCTTGACGGTTGTGGCAGGGCTTGAATACTGTCACCTCTTATGAAGTTAAATTAAATGTCATAGGAGTGAGCAGGGCTTTGCTTCCAGATAAGCTCAATGCCTTCTATGCTCATTTTGACCATCAAAACATCATGAACTCCCACACCCCCTATTGATCCTATGATTTCAGTCTCTAGAGCCAACATGTAATCAGCCTTCAGGAGGGTGAACACATGGAAAACATTCGGCCCCAATGGGATACCTGGCCAAGTACTAAAGACCTGTGTGGATCTGGGCTGGTGTATTCACTGAGATCTTTGACCTCTCACTTCAGGTGTGTTGTACCCAGTTGTCTCAAGCATGCTTCAATTATACTTGTGCCCAAAAAGAGCGTGGTGACGTACCTCAGTGACTATTCCCTAATCACAATTCCACAGTGATCAAGTATTTTGAGCAGTTGGTGATGAAATTATTGACTCCTGCCTGAGAAGCGACTTAAATCTGCTCCAATTTGCTTACTGGAGCAACAGGTCCACAGCAAATGCCATCTCATTGGCTCTTCACTCAACCCTGGAACATCTAGACAGAAAATTTAAGAGACTCCTGGATAGGTACATGTCGTTTAGAAAAATAGAGGGCTATGGGTAACCCTACATAATTTCTAAGGTAAGGACATGTTTGGCACAGCTTTTAATGGCCAAAGGACCTGTATTGTGCTGTGGATTGTCTATATTTCTATGTTTCTAAAAGATGGATACATCAGAATGCTTTTTATTGATTACTACTCAGAATTCAATATCATCATTCCATCAAAACTAATCAATAAGCTCCAAGACCTTGTTTTCAAGACCTCCTTGTGCAATTGAATTTTGGATCTCCTTACCTGCAGACCCCAGTCAATTCATATTGGCAACAAAATCTCCGCCACAATCTCCATCAACACAGGTTCACCACATGGCTTACTCAATTTATGCTTAAGACTGTGAGGCTAAGGACAGTTCTTCTGCCATATTCAAGTTTGCTGATGACACAAATGTTGTAAGTCAAGTCCAAGGTGGTGAAGAATTAGCATATAGGAAGGAGAATGAAAATCTGTCTGAGTGGTGTAATAACCACAGCCTTTTACTCAATGTCAGCTCGGCCAAGGAGCCTTATAGACTTCAGGAGAAGGAAAGCAGAGATCCATGCCTCCTGACTTTTTGAATGAGCCTGCCAAAGAGAAACTTATCTAACAGCTTACTTAAGTCCACATACACCACATGCCCTGCTCAACCTTCATCAGGTTGTTTTGACACTTCCTCAAAGAATTCAGTCAGGCTCGTGAGGCCCTCCAAATCCTAACAAGTAGTTCTGATGAAAGGTCTTGGCCCGAAACATCAACAATTTATTCTTTTCCATAGATGCTCCCTGGCCTGCTGAGCTCCTCCAGCATTTTGTGTGTGTTGCTAGTCTATAATTCCCAAGGTTATCACTATTATCTTTCTGGAACAAACAAATAACTTTTGCCACCATCTAGTCTTCTGGTACTACTCCTGTAGCCAGTGAGGATGTAAGAAAATCATTGCCAAAGGTGCAGCAATGTCTTCCATCCCTTCCTACCAACTTGGGATATATGCTGTCTGGCCTGGGGACTTTTCTATCTTAATGTTTTTCAAAAGTTGTAGCACATCCTCTTTATTAATGTTTACATGTTCCATCACCTTAGCCTGTTCTACTCTGTGCAATCCTCTTATTCGTCAAGCTCTCTCTCACTTGGGTTCCCAACCAGGGGTCCACAGACCCCTCGGTTAATGGCAGGGGTCCATGGCATTAGAAAGGTTAGGAACTCCTGCAATACTGAAGCAAAATATTCATTAAGGATCCCCCACCTCCTCACCACTGACCTCAGGCACATATTTTCTCTTTATTATCCCTGATCAGTCCTATCCCACTCTAGTCATCCTCCTATTCTTTACTCATGTATAGAATGCTTTGGGTTTTCCTAACCCTACTCACCAAGGCCTTCTCATGTCTGTTACTTGCTTTCCTTAGTCAATTTTTAAGCTCCCTACTGGCTACTTTATGTATCTTTATGACTCTTGCTTCCTAAAGCTGAAGCTTACTTCCTTCTTCCTCTTGACTTCGTGTTCCCTTCTCTTGTTTACTTCACCCTGTGATCCTTACCCTGCCTCAAGAACAAGAGATAAAAATAGACTAGCTTTAAAAAGTGAGAAAGGGCGTGGGGCCTAGACATACTGTACAGGAGTATAAGTGCAAGTGATGAGTAAAGCGTATGGAAGACTGTCCATCATAAATAAAGGTGTCACAGGGAAGTTAGGTTGCACCTTTATAAAACATTGGCTAGGTCTCAACTGGAGTATTGCATATGAATGAGAGGAGGCTCATTGGTCTGAGTGGCCTACCGCTATTTCTACTATTCTGCTTTTCCCTTTTTTACACTTTAAGGAGAATGTGAGAGGGTGCGAATGCATTTATTGGAATGGTTTAGGCACTGTGACCTTTCAGCGTCAGTTAAACCAGAAGCCGGGGCTGTGCTGTTAGTGCACAGAGATCTGGAGTAGAATTCAGAGTGATAAGCTGATTGTGACTGTTTTAGACGGAGTGAACAAAGAGAAAAGAATGGTTCATTGTCCAGGGAACACAACTTCAAAATGCACGAAAAGTGTGAGGAAATAGTGATTTGATCAGGAAAGTTACTACCTATGATCCTGGTAGAAACAAAGGCAAAATTGGATAAACTAGGGAGAATAATGTGCAAGGGTACAGGGGAACTGATGGGATTGCTTTACAAAGTGCTGATATGAACTTACGGGTAACTCCTGTGCTGTAACAGTTCAGTGATTGTATGTTTAAACATTGAGTCATCTTTAACGTGGATACTTTACCATGAATATGCCTGACGCACAGTGAATCATGCTATCATACAGCACTTAAAGTAATTGTGGCCATAAATCTCTCCCTGATCCTTACCCATTGCTCTGCAGTTTCCCCTTGAATTACTAATCCAATTTCCTTCTGAGGAATGTTATGGCATCTGGTTCCACTCCCCTCTCATGCAGTGCATTCCAGATCAGAATCAGGTTTAATATCACTGTCATTTGTCGTTATGTGGGATTAGTACATTGCAATACGTAGTAAAACTGTAAATTGCAGTAGGAAGTATATATATATTTAATGTTAAATTCAGTAAGTAGTGCAAAAAGAGAAAAAGAAGTAGTGAGGTAGTGTACATGGCTTGTATGTCCATTCAGAAATCTGATGGCAGAGGGTCGAAGAAGCTGGTCCTGTATCATTGAGTATGTGTCTTCAGGCTCCTCTACCTCCTCCCTGATGGTAGCAACAAGAAGGGAGCATCTCCTGGGTGAGAGGGGTTCTTAATGATGGAATGCACCTTCTTGAGGCATCACTCCTTGAAGATGTCTTGGATGCTGAGGAGACTAGTGTCCATGATGGAGCTGACTGAGTTTACAACTTTCTGCAGCTTATTTTGATCCTTTGCAGTGCCTCCCAGTGGGCCAGACACTGATGCAGCCAGTTAGAATGCACTGCACAGTACCTGTGCTGTAGAAATTTGTGAGTGTCTTTGCTGATATACCAATTCTTCTCACATTCCTAATGAATTATAATATAGTTGTGCCTTCTTTGTAACTATGTTGGACCCAGAGATATTGACAACCAGGAACTTGAAATTGCTCACCTTTTCCACTTCTGATCCCTCGATGAGGACTGGTGTGTGTTCTTTCATCTTACCCTTTCTGAAGTCCACAATCAATTCTTTGGTCTTACTGACACAACGCAGGGTTGTTGCTACAATACCACTCAAACAGCTGCTGACCTACCTCACTCTTGTATGCTTTCTCATCACCATCTGAAATTCTGCCAACAATTGTTGTGCCGTTAGCAAATTTATAGATGTCATTTGAGCTATGCCTAGAATTTCTCCTCTTGTTCCTCTTGCTCTTTTGCAAGTTCTATTAATTCTTCTTTATGCAGACCGTTCTGGTAGTAGAAACAGTTCAACCGTAACTCTCTGTTGCCTCCATCAAAACTGTTTCTAATCAGAACTTCCCTGCTCTGGGGAGAACCATCTAAGCTGCTTTGCTTTGCTCACGTGGCTTTCATATAAATGCTAGAGACAAGTAAGGGCTGCTCCAACATGGTGGAACTGGTTGGACAGTTTGGGCTGTAGAAGGAACCAGCAGCAAAAGCAGAGGAGACAAGCAGTGAACAATGGTACCCAAAGGGTTAACAGGTGCGGAGCTTCTTGCTCTCCTCCCTCCAAACGGTAAATAACAGGCTTCACAACACTTTGGAGATTTAAGCTTGTAAAGAGGGATCATGTAACTGTGAATGAGATGTGTTGGTACACTCTTCCTGAAAGCTAAAACAATTGTGGTTCAGACACTTTGCCAGCTGTTCGACTAATGCAATCAAAATATTTATCGAAAGGAACATGCGCTCAAAATTGGCCTTGAATGAGACTGTTTCCACTGGCATTTGATGAATATAGCAGGCTCTACCTCATTCTTTCTGGAGAGTGAAATGTTTATTTTTGCTTCCCCCACCCCCACTCATAAATTGTGCCTGGTCAAAGATTTAACTCGTTTTTTTCTTTCTTCCTTCCTCCCCCATCGCCTCGAGGGTTTCATTTTGTAAGTTTTGCTGGAGCCTTTTACAGAAAATATTATCGAGGGAAGAGAGGGCAGCCAGTGTACCTGGCTTCCCAGTTTTCCTGTCCTTTCTATCGACAAACAAAATATTTTGTTAGGGAAGAGAAAGGCCATCGCAATATAGTGTTTGTCGGAGTAGTCATCTCTGTTTCTTTGTGTTGGCTGCCGATAGCGGACCTCATGTTTATATAAGGAAATCATTATGCTTGGCTCTCTCCAGGCCAGCAATTAACTTTTCCATTGGGATGAGAAAGGAACATTCCTTGACTCTAAGCAAGTTGTTTAGCTGCCACTTGGGGGTATGTCTAATCGTCCCGTATTTGTTCAGCTGGGCCATTCAAAATTTGGTTCCTACGGGGACCAGGCAGTTCTGCTGCTGGTTCCATATTGTTAATTAATTTCAATTTTGATAGTTTCAACTAGCAACCTCTCATACTATAATGACAGCACAGATAGTTCTTCGATGGATCAAAATCGACCTTTGTCCGTGGACAGGTGAGGAAAATCAGATAGGAGGAAGGTGTGATGGGGGAAAGTATTGCATTGGTGCAACCATGAGTCATAGGGTGTCCTTCATCAGAAAACCATGGCACCAATAACTATGGATTCATGGCAGGCTGATCTGCTGAGTTCCTCCAGCACTGTGTTGCTCCACATTCCAGCTTCTGCAGTGTCTTGTGTCTGCTTGGCCAGTCTACCACAAACACTTTTCCCTTCCCTTCACCCACTACCAATATCAAGCCATCACTTTAATTGGATTTCTGATTCACACACCTACTATATCTGTGTGCTCTTAGCTTTCTCCACTGTTAACGTGAATTAGAAGAACAGGAACTCGTATTCCACTTGGGTGCCCTACAACTTTCCCCATGTGTCTGGCTTCCTTTTGCATCTCAAACCCATGCAGATTGGTAGGCGAAATGGCCAATGTAAACTGCTCCTACTGTAAGTGAGTGGAAATATGGGGAGAATAGGTTACATGGGAAATTAGCAGGGAAAGGGCATTGCTCTATGAGTTGGCGTAGACTTGTTGGGCCAAGTAGTTCCTGTATCATAAGGAAATATATAAGTAATTACTGATATCTGTTTAAAGAGAACTGGGTGTGAATTTGCTGAGAAATGTTGGCAGGTCTATGCTGAACTACCAATAGTTACCCAGTAGGTCAGGAAATTTGAGAGGATTCCTGTTAGAATCTTGACTCCATTCCAACATTGGACCTTAGCAGAAGAATGTGGAATTACCAAGTTCAGAAATAGTGAGCCCATACTTCTTAATGGAGAAGAATAGGAGTAAGGAAGAAAGGTACAAAGTAGTCAATTAAAGTTAAGTTAACTTCAAATTAATTGAGCTTTGTTCTGCAATTTAATGATCCTAGATGTTTACTTTTTAATATTTTAAAATTACGTAGCCTGATTGATCTTGGGAGAGTGGCTCTACTGTTGTCATTATTCGTCCCAGCTGTTGGATAAGTTGGGCTTGTTCTATCCCATCCCAGTGATAACATTGGTCTCTGTGAGGCTTGCAGCATGTTCCTCTAATCATTTGTTCACTGAATGTATGTATTGCTGCCGGTGTCAACATTTATTGTCCATCCTTGATTGTCCCAGAACTGAGGCAATTAAAGTGTCGCTCACATTTTTGGGCAAGAGTCTCATTCTAGCCAGATTGGGGGAGAATGGCAGATTTCATTTTCTGGAAGATGTGTGTGTACCAGTTAAGTGTTCCTGTTGTTTTGTGATTACCATTACTGACTGACATTGCAGTGGTGTGATTCAAACTTAAGTCTCCAACTGATAACACTGGCTCCTATCATTCTGAATCAGTTAGTCAGGACAGAATGGAGAAACCTCCTGTTCCATTTTAAGACAATACCAGGGAGCTTTTTTACGTCCTAAAGGTGCAGAAGGGGACAGAGTTTAATGTGCTGTCCAAAAGAACCACCTCTGGAAATGGCTCACTCACTAGCGCTGTCAGAATTGATCTCTGGAAAGGGTCTCAACAATCTCAGAGGGAAGTGTTCTATCAGCCAAGCCAACATATCCAAAGTACAAAAAGCGCTCCTCTTAAACGTATCTTGATTTTTCTCTGGCCAATAATGATGTTAACTTTTTTTTCCATTATGTGCTTTCACTTGCCTTATTTGTACTGTTTTGTTTCAGTCAGCAGTTATGTGGGAAGATGCATAGAGTATACTTTATGGAAGAGCAGCTACATTGGAATAAGCATCTGCTGTTGCCCCAGTGAACGAAGTATTAGTTCCACAGTAATAAAGGCTGGTATTTTTATGGCACTTTTAATGTAATATATGTTCCAAGTCATTTCAGTGGAGTGTTATCAAACAGGTGATGAGGTTGGTTCTTTTCAATGATCCCGACAAAACCAGCCCAAATTTTCTCTCATCATTGCAAAAATCCTCTGGTACTGGGAAGATCTTGTAGATCTCCTATGTACCCTCTCAAGGGCTATCATTATCCTTTTGGTTGTGCTGTGACCAGAACTCTGCACAGTGTACTAATTGTGACCTAATGTTTTGCACACAAATTGAAAGTAAAAACAAAACTCTAGATATTGGAAATCTGAAATAAAAACAGGAAATTTTACAAACATTTAACAGGTAAAGCAGCATCATAATAAAGAGAAGCTTTATACACCCTTGCATGATTCTGGAATTTAAAATCCACTTGCTTTCTTCCTTTTCCAAAACTGATGAAAGGCCATTAATCTCCGTAGATGCTGCCTGACTTGCTGAGTGTTTCTAGCAATCTTTTTGTTTATGTTTTATACAGTTCTAACATGGTTTCACTGCTAATGCATACTGTGCTTCAGACAATAAAGATGTTCAATGTAAGTCTATTATCAAAGTACATATATGACACCATAGACAACCCTGAGATTCATTTTCTTGTAGGCATAGGAGTATATCCAAGAAACACGATAGAATCAATGAAAGACCAAATGACATAGGAGCAGAATTTGGCCATTCATACTATCAAGTCTGCTCCACCATTTCACCATGGCTGATCTCGGATTCCACTCAACCCCATACACCTGGCTTCTCGCCATAGCATTTGATGCCCTGACCGATCAGGAAACTATTAATTTCTGCCTAAATATACCCATGGACTTGGCCTCCACCACAGTCTGTTGCAGAGCATTCCACAGATTCACTACTCTCTGGCTTATAAAAAACTACTCTAATCTGTTCTAAAAGGTCACTCCTCAATTTTGAGGCTGTTCTCTCTAGTTCTGGATAACCCCACCATAGGAAAGATCTCTCTGCATTCACCCCATTTAGTCCTTTCAACGTTTGGTAGGTTTCAGTGAGATCCCCCTACATTCCAGTGAGTACAGGCTCAAGCTTCTAAATGCTCCTCAGATGTTAACCCCTTCATTCCTAGAATTATCCTCCTCAGCACTCCCTCCAATGACAGCACATCCTTTCTGAGATACGGGGCCCAAAACTGTTGACAATACTCCAAGTGCACCTGACTAGTGTCTTATAAAGGCTCAGCATTATCTCTTTGATTTTATATTCTATTCCCCTTGAAATAAATGCCAACATTGCATTTGCCTTCTTTACCACAGACCCAACCTGTAAGTTAACTTTCTGGGAGTCTTGCATGAGGACTCCTAAATCCCTTTGCACCCCTGATGTTTAAATTTTCTCCCCATTTAGACAATAGTCTGCACTATTGTTCCTTTTACCAAAATGCATTATCGTGCATTTCCCAACACTGTATTCCATCTGCCACTTTTTTGCCCATTCTTCCAGTTTGTCTAAGTCCTGTTGCAATCTCATTGCTTCCTCAGTACCTCTACCTATCTATGTATCATTTGCAAACTTGGCCACAATGCCACCAATTCCATTATCCAAATCATTGACAAACAATGTGGAAAGTAGTGGTCACAATACTGACCCTTGAGGAGCACTACTAGTTCACTGGCAGCCAACCAGAAAAGACCCCTTTATTTCCACTAGTTGCCTCCTGCCTGTCAGCCATTCCTCTATCCATGTCAGTATCTTTTCTGTAACACCATAGGATTTTACTTTTACGGCAGCCTCATGTGGCACCTTATCAAATTCCTTCTGAAAATCTAAGTAAGTGATATCCTGGCTGATTGTTACTTCCTTGAAGAACTCTCAACAAATTTCTCAAGCAAGATTTCCCTTTACAGAAACTATGCTGACTAACTTATTTTATCATTAGTCTCCAAGTTCCGTGAAACCTCATCTATAATAGTAGACTCCAACACTTTTCCAATCTCTGAGGTTAGGCTAACTAGCCTATAATATCCTTTCTTTTGCCTTCTTCAGTTCTTAAAGAGTGGAGTGACATTTGCAATCTTCCATTCTTCCAGTAGCATACCAGAATCAAGTGATTCTTGAAAGATGGTGACCAATGCATCAGTTATCTTTTCAGCAACCTCTTTCAGGACTCTGGCCCAGGTGACTTATCCACCTTAAGACATTTGAGTTTGCATAGCACTTTGTAATAGCAATTGCACTCACTCCTTGACTCTCACGGACCTCTGGCACACTCCTAGTGTCTTCCACAGTTAAGAGTGATGCAAAGTAACTATTAAGTTCATCCACCATTTCTTTGTCCCCCCCATTACTATCATACCAGCATCATTTTCCAGTGGTTCAATATCAACTCTCACCTCCGTTTCTCTCTTTATATAACTGAAAAAACTTTTGGTATCCTGCTTTATATTATTGGCTGCCCTCATTTCACCTTTCTGCTTACAGCTTTTTTGGTTTGCCTTTTGTTGGATTTTAAAAGCTTCCCAATCATCCAAATTCCCACTCTTTTTCTATCTTATATGCCCTTTCCTTGTCTTTTATGCAGTCCTTTAATTCCCTTGTTGGCCATGGTTGCCTAGCCCTGCTGTTTGAGAACTTCCTGTTCTGTGGGACATATCTATCCTATCTATCCTACACCTTGTGAACCATTCCCAAAAACTTCAGCCATCTCTACCCTGCTATCATCTCTTCCTCTCCCCCCCCCCACCAATATTCTCCTGCAATCCACCTGGGCAGGCTCCTTTCTCATGCCTCTGTAATTCCCTTTATTCCATTGCAATACTGAGACGCCTGACATATGCTTCTCTCTTTCAACTTGCAGCATGGATTCAATCTTACAGAGGTTCCTCAGGGTTCCTTTACATTAAGTTCCCTGGTAAGATCTGAGTTATTACACCACTCCCAATCTAAGATAGGTTTCCCTGAGTAGGCTCAAGCACCAGTTGCTCTAAAAAGCCATCTCATAGGCATTCAACAAATTCCCTCTCTTGCAATCTAACACCAATCTGAGTTTCCCAATTCCCCCTGCATATTGAAGTCCCCCATTACAGTTGTGTCATTACCCTTATTGCATGCCTTTTCCAGCTCCCTTTGATCTCAACCCCACATCTTGGCTACTATTTAGAGGCCTATATGATTCCCATAATGGTTTTTTTTTACCCTTGCAGTTTCTTAACTCCGTCCACAAGATTTAACCTTCTCTGACCATATGTCACCTCTTTTCAAAGATGTAATTCCATCTCTTACCAACAGAACCATAACACCACCTAATCCTCCTGCCTGTCCTTTCAATACAAAATATATCCTTTGATGTTAAACTCTCAACTACGGCTTTCTTTCAGCCACGTCTCAGTGATGCCCACTACCTCATACCGACCGATCTCTAATTGTGCCACGCGTTCATCCACTTTATTCTGAAATTCTGCGTGCACTTAAGCTCAGCACCTTCAGTCCTGCATTCTTTGCCCTTTTGAGTTTTGCCTCTGTGCTACCACTTAACTCTAGATCTGTCTGCATTTGTACCCAACTATTAGCTTGTCCTTCCTTACATTCATGTTACACCCATTGTTTATTTGTAAACCTGCTGGCTCATCCTTAGCTCTATCATACTGATTCCGAATCCCTGGCCCTTCCTCAACTCTACAGCCACACATTTATCTGCCACCTTATTCTATTCTTATCCACACTGTTGTGTGGCACAGACAGCAAACCTGAAATTACTACCTTTTGAGGTCCTGCTTCTCAGCTTCCTTCAGAATGCTCTGTATTCTTTTTTCTGAAAGGATCTTCTCCCTTTTTCTGCCAATGTCATTGGTACCAATATGTACCACAACTTCTGGCTGTTCACCCTCCCTTTTCAGGATATTGTAAATGCGTTCAGAAACATAACGGTCCCTTACTCCTGGGAAGCGAACCATACCCAATAGAACGGACAAACGACCAATGTGCAAAAGACAACAGGTAAATACAAAAAAATAAGAATAATAAATGCATAAAGCAATAAATATCAAGAGCATGAGATGAAGAATCCTTGAAAGTGGGTTGATATGTTGTGAGAACAGTTCAGTGAAGGGATGAATGAAGTTATCCCCTCTAGTTTAAGAATTTGATAGCTAAGGGATAATAATTCTTTGTGAACCTGGTGATGTGGGTCCTGAAACTCCTGTACCTACTTTCTGATAGCAGCAGTGAGATGAGAGCATGGCCTGGATGGTGGGGTCCTTGATGATTGATACTGCTTTCCTGTAGCAGTGTTCTGTGCAGATGTGCTCAATGATGGATTGGGCCATAGCCACTATTTTTTGTTTAAAGGCATTGGTGTTTCCATACCAGGCTGTGCTCCAACCAGCCAATATACTTTCTACCACACATCTCTGGAAGTTTGTCAACGTTTTAGATGACATGAAAGTAGAGGTGTTGTGCTATCTACATAATAGCATTTATGTAATGGACCTAGGGCTGATTCTCTGAAATGATAACACTGCAGAATTTAAAGTTGCTGACCTTCTCCACCTCTGATCCCTTGATGAGGACTGCCTCATGGACTTGTGCTTTCCTTCCCCTGAGGTCAATAATCAGTTCCTTGGTCTTGCTAACTTTGAATGAGATGTTGTTGTGGCACTACTCAGCCAGACTTTCAATCTCCTAGCTATATGCTGATCCATCACCAGCTTTGATCTGGCCAACACAGTCGTGTCATCAGCAAATTTAAATATGGTACTTATTGAACTGAAATTAACTCTCGTCTAGAACTGGCTGGTTTGGCTTAGTGGGTCAAATGTCTTTGTCCCGGGTTGTAAGTTTCTTTGATCTTGTTATGCAACTGTGATGTTCCCAGTGGTTTTTCAACACGCATCTGACCTAGCTGTGTTCACTAACTGCTTTGGTGATGTGGTTAGTAATTCCCTGTCCAAATCTTTAAACAGAACAATGTGTTTATGTCATTGGGGGTTTCCAGGTGCGGGAAGCAGTCTGGCCTTACTATTGATGTCACTGACGGTGAAATGTTTCCCAACGCATGTCTACAACTACTGGAAGCCACCTTCCGTGGACTTGGGGTAGAGGAATGAAGCCAAGAGGTAATTTTAAAAGCTCTGAGTTAAGCACACGGATGTGCAGGGAATGGAAGGATATGGATATTGTATAGGTAAAAGAGAATAGTTTAATTAGGCTTTTAATTAAATGTTTAATTAGCTTGGCAAAATGTTGTGGACTGAAGTGCATGTTCTTGTGCTGTATTTTTCTAGGTTTTATCTTTGAAATTCATTCTTGAAAGGCCTGCATGTCACTTTCTCAGGCAGTTCTTCTGCCCAGCTTTAGACTCTGGTTGATTGAGAGAAATGGTTGTTAAATTGGACCGAAGATCTGACCCTCTTTTTGTTCTAGCTGTAGTTTCTCTTTAAACTCTCCTCAGCTGGCTTGCAGCTGCAAGGTGCTCTGATTTGATGTTGGATTCGGATGGCAGTCAATCACCCAGCACTCCTGCAAACATTCCAGGCAGAGCAAGCTGATGTCATGGAAAGAGACATTGCATAGATCCAACTGCTGTGGATTAATTACACAGCCCCAGTTGGCCTATGCCGGAACTTCATGTCTTCAATGCAGCCTTTTTGTGTTTTGGCACCTGTCAGCCTTGAGTTGAGTTTCTCAAGGGGAGGTTTAGCTGAGAGTAACCAGACCCTGGCATGTGTTCGTGGGGGTGGGGAAGAGAAATGAATCCCAGAAGCACTGTTGTTTCCGAACTCTTTCCCACCCTCCTCTTTCTTCCTCATTACTGATGTTTTGTTGACATGCAATCCCACATGTACTACCCCTCACTCGGACTACTTTATTTATTTGCAAGCTGGCACGGGGAAGGGCAGGGTCCAATTTGGCCCAAACCGTGTCAGCTGGGGCTGATCCTGACCTCACCAGAAGTCTAGCTGTACTTGTCTACAGCGGCTGTCAGCAATGTTGGGCGATGTATCCTGGGTGATTTTTGTGTTTATTTTCGTCCTGAGGACGGTCAATAAATTAGCGGCAAAACAATAATCTGGAATTTAGCATACTGAATTGTTCCCTGTCTGTTGGGCTGTGTTGTTATCATCTGCACTATCTAAATCTGGATTCACACTTAAGGCTCTGAGGAATCCAGTGGGCTGCATCTCATTACAGACTCTTGTTTATCACAGTTACATTATCAAATCCACCTTCGAGGTACTTCTGTAACCTCAAGGCAAGTTGTGCAGTTTGCAGTTTTATGATAGTGCTGTGTTGATGGCAAGAAGATTAAAGGGTTGATCTCAGAGCACTGTTTCAAGTAATTAAAGGAATAGATGCAGTAGACAGCAAATGTTTCCTGGAACGGAAGAATCCACAACAACGGGTAAGGAAAATCTGACAGTTCCTGGGTCATTTGAATTAAGTGGGGCAGCACTGTTATGTATGGTTGCATGACAGTTAGTGCATCACTTTACAGTATCAGCCAGCACTGATTTACAGCACCGCTGCTGTTCAATAGGAGTCTGTATGTTCTCCCCGTGACCGTGTGAGTATCCAATGGGTGCTCCTGTTTCTTCCATATTTGAAGGAACTACGGTTAGGGTTAGTGAGTCGTGGGCTTGCCATATTGGTGCCAGAAGCGTACTGACACTTGCAGGCTGCACTGCACAATCCTCCCTGATTTCATTTGATGCAAAAGATGCATTTCACTGTACATTTCAATGTACATGTGATGAACAAAGCTAATCTTTAACCTTTAAGTTTATGTTGAACAAAGATATTAAAGACTGAGCTTCAGAGAACTGTTGGAGTTAAGCAGGACATTGGTGAGATCATTCTTGTAGTGTTGTGTGATGTGATCACCCTGTTAAATGAAAGACATCGTTAAACTGGTAAGAGTACAGAAAAGATGTACAAAGATACTACCATGACTTGAGTTATGGGGGAAACCTGGACAGGCTAGGATTTAATTCCTTGGAGTGAGATGTATAAAATTACGAGGAGCATTAACACAGTGAATACACAGAGCCTTTTTCCAGGGAAGTGTAAATAAAAACTAGAGGGCATAAGTTTAAGATGGGAGATGAAAGATTTTAAAAGGGAGCTGAGGGGCAACATCTTCATATAGAGAGTGGTGCACACTTGGAATGAGCTGTCAGAGAATGTGGCTGAGGTAGGTACAATAACAACATTTAAAAGACACAAGGATAAGTACATTAATAGGAGAGGTTTAGAGGGATATAGTCCAAATATGTGCAGATGGGTCTAGCTTGGTGGGCAGAATGGTCAGCATGAGTGAAATGGGCTGAAGGGCCTATTTCATGCTGTATGACTCTGACTCTTGAGATCAGACATGATCTGACTGAGTGTCAGAACCGGCTCAAGGGTCTAAAAGGCCAATATATTTCAGTGATGTCTGAAATCAAAAATCTGGAGGTCTTTTAAAAGTGTATTTTAGTTTGTTCTATTAAGACACAGCTGGTGGAAGTTCTACAAATACTTCATCCTTTTTATATCTCTGATCACATTGCATGCTCTGTGTGGCCAACTATGTGCATAGTATACGGCAAGGGAATAGATATTTGGCTGAAGTGGTTTGTGTTGTTACTCACCTCTCCACCCAACTTCTCCGATCCTAGTAATGCGTCCTTTTTGAAAATATCCTGGAGTTTGTGTAGCACAGAAACAGGCCTTCAGCCTCCACAACCATGCTGACCACTTTGCCCATCTGTACTGCTCCCATTTTCCTACTTCAGGATCATTTCCTTCTACGTCTTGCCTATTTAACTCTCTGTCCAAATACATCTTAACTGCTGTAATTGTATCTGATTCTGCCTTCTCTGACAGCACATTCCAAATATCAAACACTCTTTTGGTTAAAAAAAAACTTATTTCTTAGATTCCCTTTAAACTTCTTCAGCTCTTATTAAGCCTATGCTCTCTGTTTTTGATATTCCTATTATTGGGAAAAGAGTCTGACTATCTGCCCTTTTTAATGCCTTTCATAATCTTATCAAATCACCCTCTGCCTCATTTGCTCCTGGGTAAACAACCCTGGGTATCTAATCTATTCCCATAACTAAAGTCCTCCAATCTAGCCAACATCTTGGTGAATCTCCTCTGTATTCTTTCCAGCACCAGTATATTCTTCTTTTACTGTGGAGAACAAAGGTGCACACAAGATTCCAAGTAGGTGTCCCCGCTTTACCAAAGTTCGCTTTACGCCACTTACTACTTTATTACCTGTTTTCGCTAACCAAAAGAAATCTGAAGAGGATTTTCGCTTTTATGAAAAAAGGCACCTGCTTTAAACTTGTGTTTACCCCAAGGAAGACTACCGTGACCGTGAAGCCTTGGGCGGACAGGTGTGCGCATGCGTGATTTATTTCTACAAATTGGTTTTGGCTAAATCTTCCCAATTCTGTTAAGTGAAACCACACTGTACATACATTATTTCTACATTATATAGGCTGTGTATTTATCATATCATTCCTGCTTTTACTATATGTTAATGTTATTTTAGGTTTTATGTGCTATTTGGTATGATTTGTTAGGTTATTTTTTTGGGTCTGGGAACACTCAAAAATTTTCCCCATATAAATTAATGGTAATTGCTTCTTCGCTTTATGCCATTTCGGCTTACGAAAGGTTTCATAGGGACACACTACTTTTGGATAGCGGGGGAAACCCATACTACCTAATTAGTGTTTTGTAAAATTGCAACATAGCATCCTAGCTCTCACATGAAGTATGAAGATAAGCTTGCCATATGTCTCCATTACCCTAGCCATCTGTGTTGCTACATTCAGGAAAGGGTGGGCTCTCTATTCATTCATGTATAATATAAAGTATGTCTGATTGAGAGGACCGCTGAATCAGGTTTAAAATCACTGGTATATGTTATTAAATTTGTTGTATTCTGGCATCAGTACATTGCTCCAGAATTAGTCCCATTCTCAGGCAGGAGTTGATATGTTTCATCACCAGCCTCTCAAAGCACTTCATCACTGTGGATGCAAGTCCTACTGGATGATAGTCATTGAGGCAGGTTACCATTTTCTTCTTAGGCACTGGTATAATTGAAGCCTGCTTGAAGTAGGTAGGTACATTGGACTGCCAAAGCAAGAGGTGAAAGATCTTTGTGTTGATCAGCACAGGTTTTTAGTACTTGGCCAGCTACCCTGTCTGGGCTGGATTTTTTTTAGTTTCACCTTCATGAAGGCTGCATGCAACTTGGTCTCAAAGACTGATGTTACAGGATCATCGAGGTTTGTGGGAATTCATGATTCCTCCATGTTTTGATGGCCAAAGAGAGCATAGAAGGCATTGAGCTCATCGGGAAGCTAATCTTTTAATCTTGTGCCATAAATGCACCCTACTGTTTGTTAATTTATTTGAGGTAATATTACTTTATGTGTTGTGTATGTGAGTTATCTGTACTGTACTGTGTTGTCCAGAGGAATGTTGTTTCATCTGGTGGTGCACATGTATACGGTTGAATGACAATAAGTTGAACTTAAAGTTGAACTGAACTCTAAATTTCTTTACCTCCCTGTGCTTCTAAAATGCATGTCAATCACTTGAGGTGATAATATATTCTACATTCTGATCAATCTGTGTTTTAAACAAAATATTCTAAATTCTTTATCGGGTTGATGACCAGTTTCATATGTAGCTTTTTCATTGATATTGTCAAGCCCTTCATACTTCTAAGCACCTCTGTTATGTCATTCCATCTTCCTTCTATTTTCCAGAGAAAAGATTCCCTTCCTGGTTTAAATTTAAACACAGTATGTGTTCTCAGTTCCAGTATAGTTATAATAATATATCTCTGTGCATCTTACTCGGTGCCTTGACTTGCTGTTCTTTCAGCTGCATGATAAATTATTTTACAATATAGTCATGATGAATGTACAGGTTGAAGCTGTGTACTTGTCTGGTGTCCCTATTTGGTCAAGGCTGCAAACTTGCCACACTTCCAGTCTGTGAAGGATCACACTTTCATAAGCCACACCCCTTTTAATAGTGCTTTATTTGCAGTAAGATGCCCATCAATGTTTTCCAGGCATGGAGGCCAGAAATGGAAGTGGGTAGAGATCTCTGAGGACATTAGGCCTTGAAGAATGTGCAGTACCAGGGAGAAATTAGACCTATAGTCAAAGTCAAGCTTATTGTCATTTGCAACAAGTACAGACATGTACAGGTATAATTGAAAAAAACGTACTTGCAGCAAATTCTTAAACACATAGCATTCATAAAAAACATATATTCTACATAATATTATACAAGAAAGAACACAGAACAAAGAATGGTTCATTGTGAAAAGTGGTCATTGTGTGAATATACTAACATTGTGATTAAAGCTCTGCTAGTTGGTTCAAGAGACAAATTGTTGAAGGGAAATAACTGTTCTTGAACCTGGTGGTGTGGAACTTCGGTCTTTTGTACTCTTGCCCAATGGTATCTGCATGGAGATGTCATGGCCCAAATAGTGGGGATCTTTAATGATAGGTGTCTATGGTGGGAAGGATGTGCCCATATTGTGTTGAGCTGAATCCACCACTCTCTGTAGCTTCCTGTGTTCTTGTGCTTTCACATTGCCATACCAGACCATGAAACAACCAGTCAGGATACTTAAACAGTACACCTGAAGAAATTTGTTAGAGTGCTCAGTGACATGTCAAACCTCTTTAACCTTCTAAGAAAGTAAAGGCGCTTGCACACTTTCCTTGTTATTCCTACGTGGTGGTCTTGTAATGACATTGAAACTGTGAGGAGAGTTTAAAAAGTGAGCAATTTCCCAGACTGGGTTAATGATTTAGCCAATAAAAAAAATTAGGTATTGATATTAAATTTTTACTTTGATATCCAAATATTTTTAAACTGTCCTGAATAGACTTGCTGACTAAGTCATCACAGCCCTCTTTGATTAGAGAATTTCTAAGATTCACCACTGTCTGTGTGAATAAGTTTCTTCTCATCCTAGTCCTGCATGGCCAGTTCTTTATTTTGTTCTGGATATCAGAGCCAGAGTGAACATCATTCTTGCACTTTCCCCAATAGGAATATTTTATATATTAACGAGATTGCCTATCTTTCTTTCCTCCTGGAATAAAACCCCAGTCCAGCATTTAATCTGAAGGCTTCTTATTGTACTCTCTCCATCAAAAGTACATAATTTATTATAAAGGGAGATTTCTGCTATAGGCTGTATGCCTTTATTCTTGAACTGAAATCCACATGAAGTAAATTCCAACGTGTGTGTGTGTGTGTGTGTGTGTGTGTGTGTGCGCGCGCCCTTAACTCATGGTGGAGTAGTCGGGGCGCCGCCATGTCAAGCTTTTTGCACTGATCTTTTTTGGTGATTGCTCATCGTACGGCATGGTGGAGCCCAGCCTTCTCAAGGTGTTTTCTTTTATGAGGTCAAGTTGCTATCTCAACACTCAACCCACGCACAGATGGAGAGCGTGTAAGGGAGCCGGCTGGATTCGAACTTGGGACCTCTCGCCCCGAAGTCCAGTGCTGATGCCACTATGCCACCAGCCGGCATAAATTCCAATTTGTCCATGTGTTAATGTTCAATGATTAATATACAAGGGCACACAGGTGCTTTCGTATACAGTTCTCTTATTCTTCCATCGTTTTAATTTCCCTACTTGGTATCTATTCCACATTATATGTCAGTTGCTATATCTTTGCCCATTCATCTAGCCAGTTTATATTCCCCTGAAACCAGCCTTGAATCATCAACAGACTTGAATATATTCACATTATCCTTTCATACAAGCACTAATATTAATTCTGAACAGTTGAACTATAGCAGCAAATCCTAGGCATCTCAGGAGTCACAGCTTCTCACTCAAAATAACTCATTTATTCCTACAGCTTTCTCATCTCATTAACCTACACCATTGTTAATCCCAATTCAATGTGTCATAATTTTGTTTACTAACCTCTTGTGTGGGACTTTATTGAAAGCCTTCTAAAAGTTAAAATACACCATGTCATTTTTTCTTTATGTATTCTGCTAGTTTCAACCTCAAAACTCCCAAGACATTTTTTGTTCCTTTTGTAAATCCATGTTGACTCATTAATTTTGATGTGTCCTCCTTTTTAATAATGGATTTTGACACCTTCCTGGCAACACATGTCAGCAATTTCTATTTCCTCACTCCCTTCTTTCTTAAATAATGGGAATATATTTGCTACCTTCCCATCAGTAGGAATGATTCACGAATCTATTGAATTTTGTAACTTGGCAACCAGTGCATCCATTATCTTTGTACACACCTCCTACAAAATTGTAGATTCAAGTCGTCAGCTCATGGGGATTTATTGCCTGTTGATCTCATTGATAGCTCCAATACTATTTTTTAACTACTGCTAATTTCTTTTTGCTTCTATTCACTGTAGAACTGTTCACGGTTTTTGGAAAGTTTTCTGTATCTTCTTGAAAAGGGACACAATATTTGTTTAATTTCTCTGCTATTTCCTTACTGAGAGTCAATCTTAATGGGTGGGAAGACACATGGTCTACAACAGGCCAGATAAATTTTCACAACCAACTGGTAGTTTTATCATCATGATTAATGAGACTATCTTCTGAAAAACAAAAAAAAATTATTGCGGGCGGGATAAGATGGTAGATAGCAAGTCAAGAAATAGTCAAAAGTGATTAGTGACTGCTTTAGACTAGATAAGTCATAAATCCATCTGTCTGTCTGGTGGTGTAGAATTACAGTAGAATTTATGTTGCACAAAACTGGCCATTTGATCAAAGCCACATGAGCCTCTTCCCCTTCCATGTTGTGTAAACTTTCTTTCGCTTTCCCCATATGCTGCTCTAGATTCTAATTCCAAAAGTGTCACTCACCTCAACTGCTCTGCGTTAGCTAGTTCTGCATTCAAACTGCACTTTGGGAAGAAATGTTACTCCTTAGTTTTATATTACCATAAGATTTAGGAGTAGAAGTAGGTCATTCAGATCCATTGGTAAATATAGCAATAAACCTTATTGAAGTTGCTGGTTTAGGATTGAGCAAAATCACTTTATGATCAACATAAAATTCAATAATAGATCTTTAACAGATGAATGGGATGCATCTTCATTTAAAACAGGGGTTTCCAGCCCTTTCTTAATGCTATTGGTGGATGGCATAAGAAGGGTTGGGAGCCCCTGATTTAGAAGAATCTCAGTCTCATGTCAAAGCTTGATGTTTAATGAAGACATTTAGCCTGATTAAGAGAAAATAGAGTGTCATGGTGAGAGTTTCAGTGTACCTTAACAATGGGTGTGCAAATTCTTCAAGCAGCAATGCAAATATGGATTGTTTCCTTCTGAATTTGGCTCTCATCAAGAGATCCTTTTAAATGTAAAGAGTGCTGGTGAAGTCTGATATTTAATAAGCTTTCAGTTTTCATTGCTGCTGGAGGTATACAGAACTGAAGATGCCACTGGTTATGGTTTAACCCCATTTAATGATCACTAAAATCTAATTTCTGAAGTTCAAATTTTTATTTGAGTCTCTTAACTTTGGATTTTGTTGAAAGAGCATCCTAGATTATATGTTGTGGAAAAAATGTCATCTTAGCTCATCTCTAAATAATCCAGTTCTGGTTTAGATTCTTCTTATTCTGGAATTCCTTGTGAGGAAATATTTATTTATTAAATATTTTAATTATTTTAAACATCACAATTAAATCACCTAATCATCCATACCTAAGCTTATGTAATTGATTCTTTCACTGTGTCCAGTAGGTGAATATAGTCTATGTTACATCCCCTAACCTCCTTAAGAGAAAATCAGGCAGAGTTTCTGATTATTTAACAAACTATCAATGTTGCAAAATGGGATGTCCAGGGAGGGGTAGCATCTCTGGTGAAGAGGCTTGTTGTGTCCATTCCGGGGCTGCTCACTCACCCTTAGTCCGCACTAGATATGCATCAGTGCATCAGTGAATGGGGGCTTCAAATAGCTGTTTGCATGCAACAGTGTCTACAGTGGTACATTGCTTCAACAAGTGAGCTTAACCAGGTCAGTGCAGCCTGAAGTTTCCTACCCCTGTGAGATAGAGACATGCCTGTCCTAGCATGCAAAGCCCGGTCTGGCGGACTGAGCGGATGAGATGCAATTGCCAGGAAGGCAGTACTTCAATGTTACATGGAGAGCAAAGACCATGACAAGGCACAGAAGACATCATGGTCATCCATTGCAACCAAAGAAGATCCCAGTCAGTGACACTTGTTTGTACCATTGGACCTGAACTACCAAGACTGAGAGAGTGGAACTGCCCCAGTACAATGGCTTTTCCACTTTAAAAACTCTCTTGCACAGATTTCCTGTGCTCGTCGGGCACGATAGACACGTAAATAACCCAGTTATTTAAGATGCACACGTAAAGTATGCATGAGTCAGTTAACAAGAGTTAAGGACCCTGAGCACAGAACGACACAAAAAATGTATGGCATAAGGAGTATCTTAAAGAAACAAGTAGATGCAGTTACAGATGTCTATAATGTATTGAAGGAAATCATGGCTACACCAGGATACCAATTAGTGAACATGTGTACAGCTTTAAATCCAGGAGTTAACGAATGTAAATCTCGATAATTTCTTGTCATGTTGAGTACTTTATTAAGGTTGAAAGCTTGTCTCAGTGGACTAGAAGCTGGATAGGAAGAAACAGTTGTTTTTATTTTATCTTTCAATATCATTTGTGTATAGTACTTTCTGTATCTAACCCAGAGAACCTGTAGGGAAAACAACACCAAATCTCTGAAGTACAGAGGTCTCACTGAAATCAATTGGGTTAAAATGTTGTAAGAACACAAAATTTGTAGACAGTTTTATTGTATAGCATATGGCAGAGTACAGTAAGCTAGAAGTGGTGTTAACCTTCAAAGAACATGCTTCAGGAAGACACAAGTGCCTCTGCCCCAATGAATTCGGTGTGCGTATCTGCAAAGAAGGAAAGGTTTCAAAGATAATCTATGATAAATAAGCTTCTGTTATTAAGAACAGTAAAGTTGACTGCACAGAAATGCTTTTTACTTAAACAGTGACGTTGCAGAAGAAACAAAGAGACATTAATTGTACTTTCATTGGTGGTATCAATTTTTCCTCATGGAACTATAGGCAATCCATAAGTCTCTGAAATAGTCTTAACAGCTATGTTCCATAAATCATGGTATACTTATTATTAAAATCTCAATTATTATCCTTTTTGCCATTCAAAATATTTCATTTGGATTTACCTTCCAAGGCAATGCCATGGACTTGCCTGTAATGGGATTGCTGGGATTTCAGGGGCTGAGTGAGGGGAGTCAATGTTCCCATCTTAATGCTTTCTTTAAAAAATGTTTATGAGCAAGCAGCTCAGTTCCAGTCTCTTTAACTTACCAGGAGTGTGGCAGACACGCAGGTGGTGGCCATAAATGCTAGAGATTACAACAGATGTTAATATCATTATGTGCTTGTTGAGAAACAATAGCTGAGAGTGAACATAACTTGCATGCACGATGATGCAATCACGAAGTTTGCAGAGATTCTTTATGTCATAAAAGGCTCTTAAAAACATTATAGAGGGCATTCTGAGTGGTGGCACCACAGCTGTTAAGGAGGCTCCCATGCGCATGATCGCAAAAGGCCGCAGAAGGCTGTAGACTCAGTGAGCTCCACCACAAGCACAGATCTCTTTAAAAATCTATGCCTCAGGAAGGCAGCATCATCATTAAGGATCCTCACCATCCAGGAAATGGCCTCTTCTCATTACTCCTGCTGGGGTAGAGGCTTAGGAGCCTGAAAACTGACATTCAACAATTCAGGAACAGCTTCTTACCGTCTGTCGTTAGATTTCGGTCCATGAACCCAAGAACGCTATTTCATTATTCCTTTTTTTGCACTAATTAATTTTGTAATTTATAGTAATTTTCAAGTCAAGTCACTTTTATTGTCATTTCAACCATAACTGCTGGTACAGTACATAGTAAACATGAGACAATGTTTTTTCAGGACCATGATGTTATGTGACACAGTACAGAAACTAGACTGAACTACGTTAAAAACAACACAGAAAAAAACTACACTAGACTACAGACCTACCCAGGACTGCTTAAAGTGCACAAAACAGTGCAGGCATTACAATAAATAATAAACAAGACAATAGGGCAATAAGGTGTCAGTCCAGGCTCTGAGTATTGAGGAGTTTGATAGCTTGGGGGAGAAAACTGTTACATAGTCTGGTCATGAGAGCCTGAATGCTTCGGTGCCTTTTCCCAGATGGCAGGAGGGAGAAGAATTTGTATGAGGGGTGCGTGGGGTCCTTCATAAGGCTGTTTGCCTTGCGGATGCAGCATGTTGTGTAAATGTCCATAATAGCAGAAAGAGAGACCCCGATGACCTTCTCAGCTGACCTCACTATCCGCTGCAGGGTCTTGCGATCCGAGATGGTACAATTTCTGAACTAGGCAGTGATGCAGCTGCTCAGGATGCTCTCAGTACAACCCCTGTAGAATGTGATGAGGGTGGGGGTTGGGAGATGGACTTTCCTCAGCCTTCACAGAAAGTAGAGATGCTGCTGGGCTTTCTTTGCTATGGAGCTGGTGTTGAGGGACCAGGTGAGATTCTCTGCCAGGTGAACACCAAGAAATTTGGTGCTCTTAATGATCTTTACGGAGGAGCCGTCGATGTTCAGCGGGGAGTGGTCACTCCATGCCCTCCTGAAATCAACAACCACCTCTTTTGTTTTGTTCACATTCAGAGACAGGTTGTTGGCTCTGCACCAGACCATTAGCCACTGTACCTCCTCTCTGTAAGCTGACTCATCGTTCTTGCTGATGAGACCCACCATGGTTGTGTCATCGGCGAACTTGATGATGTGGTTCGAGCTATGTGTTGCAGTATAGTCTTGGGTCAGCAGAATGAACAGCAGTGGACTGAGCACACAGCCCTGGGCCCCCCCCGTGCTCAGTATGATGGTGTTTGGAGATGCTGCTCCTAATCCAGACTGACTGAGGTCTCCCATTCAGGAATTGTAGGATCCAGTTGCAGAGGGAGGTGTTCAGGCCCAGTAGGCTCAGCTTTCCAATCAATTTCTGAGGGATGATTGTGTTGAATGCTGAACTGAAATCTATGAACAGCATTCAAATGTACATGTCTTTTTTGTCCAGGTGGGTTAGGGCCAGATGGAGGATGATGGCAATGGTGTCATCTGTTGAGCGGTTGGGACGGTACGCAAACTGCAGGGGGTCCAGTGAGGGGGGCAGCAGGTTCTTGATATGCCTCATGACGAGCCTCTAGAAACACTTCATGATGATGGATGTGAGTGCAATGGGACAGTAGTCATTTAGGCAGGACACTGGAGACTTCTTCAGTGTCTTTGCACAGTACTGTTGCTACATCAAGTGACATGTCATATAAGACAGTGAAAATAAATCTTCTTCTTCTTCTGATGCTCTGGATTGAAATAACTCTGAGAGAGGAACTCTGATAGAAAGTTACTCTGGATAGAGGAACTAGGTGATGCAGTGACTTTGAGACCCTTTGTGCTCTTAAGTTGAGATTTGTATATAACCAGATTGATGAAATCTTCCACAGATGTTGCTTGACCTGCCAACTTCCTCCAGCAGATAGTTTTGTTGATCACATTACAGTTACCTTTCTGTGGCTTGTTGGAATGATTTGATTGGGACTGAATGGTAAAATTCCCTGTAAATTCCCTATGGTCCCATTAAATTCAGAAGCTATTTGAGAAAAACCACTACAATGGCTTGTATTTGTAGTAAAAAGGATGTCTCAATTGTGTATTAAGGGGGATATTATGTAAAGCTACTGAACACAGTCTCAGAAATGTTTGATAAGACATAATAAAGGGAGTTTTATTTAGCTTTTGCTGTATTTGAACAAGAATCTTTTAGTGGAACCATGACTACAAAATGTGATGTGCCCAGATATGTGTCCTGATATTGTTATTATTCATTAGAATAAAAGGAATGACTTGCCATTGTTAAGTGCATAATTTTGATCCCTTTCTATAAAGAACTTGCTTTAGAATGAATGCACCCCATTTCAGTTGATTTATTCAAAAGCAGAAAACTTCAGGTGCTAGAAATCAGAAATAATAACAGAAAATAAAGCAAGTGTAGATGCTGCTGGCAATATCAGTATTTATTGACTATCCGAGGCTGCCCTAAACAGGAGGAAGAAGTGTCGACTGCATTTGTGGATCTGGTGCTAAATGCAGGGAAGACCAGGTGTGGACGGATTATCTAAGCAAACACTAGCAAAGTGCTGCTTTGCTGAAGATATTCTCCTTTGGTTGAGTTATGAATCCAATCTGGTTGTCCTTACAGGTGGCTGTTGAAGCAGGTGAGGCTGCACTTGAAATATTGTGTTCAGCTTTGGTCGCCCTATTATAAGAACAGTGTTATTAAACTAGAAAGAGTGGAGAAAAGGTTGTGTGAAGGTATTTCTAGGACTTGGCGAAGTGAGTTATAGGGAGAGCTTGGACTGGATAGGATTTTTTTTTCTTCTGAGCATTGGTGTCCAAGAGTGATTTTTTTCAGAGGTGTAAAAATTATGAAGGGCATGGATGGGATGAGTGCACTCAGTGTTTTTACCCAGCACTAGAAAGTCAAGAACTAGAGGACATAGGTTAAGGTGAGAAGAGAAAGATTTAATAAAAACTTAAAGGACAGCTTATAAACACAAGATTCAATAGATGCTGGAGATCCAGAACGACACATTAAAATGCTGGAGGAACTCAGCAGATCAAGCAACATCGATGGAAGGGAATAGACAATCGATGTTTCGAGCTGTAACTCTTTATCAGCACAGTAAAGGAAGGTAGAGGAAGCCAGAATAAGAATAAACAGGTGGGGGGAGGAGGGAGGAGGGAGGTCTTAGCCCGAAACTTTGACTATTTATTCTTTTTCATAGATTCTGCCTGATAAGATGATGAGAAGCATTGATTGTGTGGGTAGTCAGAGGCTTTTTCCCAGGGTTGAAATGGTTGCCACAAGAGGATACAGTTTTAAGGTGCTGGGGAGTAGGTACAGAGGAGATGTCAGGGGCAAGTTTTTTACTCAGAGAGTGGTGAGTGCGTGGAATGGGCTGCTGGCAACAGTGATGGAGACAGATACGATAAGGTCTTTTAGGAGACTTTTAGATAGGAGCTTAGTAAAATAGAGGGCTGTAGATAGGCCTAGTAATTTCTAAGGTAGGGACATGTTCAGCACAACTTTGTGGGCTAAAGGTCCTGTATTCTGCTGTAGTTTTTCTATGTTTCTATCTGCTGAGTTCCTCAGACATTTTGTGTGTGTTAAAGGGCAACATTTTGTTTTACACAGGACATATCCCAAATGAAGTAGTTGAGACAAAGTAAATTCATTATCCAAGTACATATATGACACAATATACAGCCCTGAGATCCGTTTTCTTGCAGGCATATGGAACACAGTAAGTCCAAGAAACACAGCAGGATCAACAAAAGATCACACCCACAGGACTGACAAACAACCAATGAGCAAAAGATGACAAACTGTGCAAATACTAAATAAATAAACAAATAAGTAGATAAATAAATAAATAAACATTAAATACAGAGAACATGATATGAAGAGATATTGAAAGTGTGTCCATAGGTTGTGGGAACAGTTCAGTGATGAGGTGAGTGAAGTTATCCCCTCTGGTTGGAGGGAGGAGTGGGGAGGAATAGGGTGGGAACAGTTCAGTGATGAGGTGAGTGAAGTTATCCGCTCTGGTTGGAGGGAGGGGTGGGGAGGAATAGCTATTCTTGAATCTTGTGGAGTGGGTCATGAGTTTCCTGTACCTCCTTCCAGATGGCAACAGTGAGAAGAGAGTATAGCCATCCTTGATGATGGGTGCTGTTTTCCTTGTGACTGCGTTCCATGTAGATGGTCTCAATGGTGGAGACAGTTTTATCCGTGATGGACTGGGCTATATCCATGACTTTTGTAGGCTTTTCCATTTAAAGGCATTACAGTAGTACCTTAGAAGCAAGACGTTAAAGATATCAGGGAATGCTCCTGCCAGTTGATCAGCACAGGTCTTGAGTCCTTGGTCAGATACCCTGTCTGGGCTGTTTGCTTTCCGTGGGTTCCTCCTCCTGTAGGGTGCTTTCACGACGGCCTCAGAGTCTGATATTACAAGATCATCTGGTGGTGTGGGAGTCTGAAAAGTTGCCTCCATGTTTTGACAGTCAAAGCCAGCACAGAAGGCATTGTGTTCATCTGCGAGTGAAGGCTTGTTGTTACCTATGTTGCTTGGTTTCACTGTGTAAGAGGCAATAGCATTCAAACCCTGCCACAGCTGTCACGCATCCTTCAGTGATTCAAGTTTGGTACAGAATTGCCACTTGGCACATGAGATGGCTTTCCAGAGATCTTATGTGGACCTTTTGTATCTTACTTGGGTGGCAGACCTGAATGCTAATGATCTGGCCCTCAGCAGGTTGCAAATCTCATGTGCTGAAGCAAGATGGTGCTGGAGAATGCTGACTTTGTGTGCTGCCCTTTGTTTTGGGCCATAGGGCCTGTTCTCGTAGTGCATGCTCTATGAAAAGCAAAATGTATTAGAAAGAGGAGCCATTTCATAAGAGAATGTTTGAATTTCTGTGTGAATTCCACTCTTATCCTCCCACCTTCTCCCCTTTATTTTGATTCCTCAAAGATCCAGTAAACTGTCAATATCTTTAGTTATACTCAGTGACAAAGCATCTGTAGCTCTCTAGCTTAAATAATTCATTGTGCCATCATTAAACAAAATTCCCTGTTTGTGTTTGGTTGAGTTAGCTGATGTTTGTTCCCAGACCCTCCCCTCCAACCTGGATGTACAGCATCTTATGGTACCTCAGATGCTGAAATTATTTCGTCCAATAGGTTGCCTTTGGAACAGGAGTAAGACATTTAAGGGCCTTTTTACCCTGAAAGTTATGTTGCTATGCTAGCTGTAGGTCACTGAAGCACTGCTGTATCCAGCAGAGCATACTCCATCTCTTCTGCAGACCATGCTGGTTTAATGGTTCTTCACACCTCCCTACCCCCTGCTCTGTTGTCCTGGTCACTCTTGCATGCACCCTGCTTGAATGAACTTGGATGCACTACATGGAACCTTGCCACACATTACTGAAAACACTGTTCCTCTCTTGATCAAAGTAAGAGGTTAGAAAGAAAATTAATTAAGTTGCTGGCCTCAAGCTCCCCGTGGGTGTCTGTTCCCTCCAAGAGATTACAAAGATGCTTTCTATCCAGAAATGGAATCAAACTCATTAACCTCCCTTGACTGGTGTATTGACCTGTCGTACCAGCTAGAAGGTTAATAATCAATTAGATTTGGTACTCAGTTTGCACTTTAACAGAATCAGGTAAAGTCATACTTTTGTGGTGGAAGTTTGTGTTTCTCTACCATTATGACTGATGCCAGCAAAAATATTCCAGGAGGCCATTGGATAGTTATGGCTCTGGTGGCTTGATGCTAAACAGAGTTGTCACCTCTCTCCTTGTTTCACTGCTTTTAGGGCGATAGGGAGATCAGTAGGATTGCACGTGTGAGTTTTTAAAATATATTTAGTGTATTGGTGGATTTCACTGAATGCCACCTTTCTGAGGATAGTCTTTTGTCATATGCACCTGGATCCTTCTTTCCTTAACTGCAGCTTCCATTTTAACCTCTCTCTCTGTCTTGTTCCCTGCTTTCTCTTTACTTAAATTCTCTTACTTCCCTGCAACCTTCACCACTCTTTACTGTGGATCGCAGTTTCAGAGCTAGCACTGAGTTGGGAGGTTATTGATGTCATGTGTACCAGTGAAAATCTTGTCTTGCATACAGATCAAATCAATACACAGTACATTGAGCTAGAATAAGGTAAAGCAGTAACAATGCAAGAAAAAGGTTTAGAAACAAAATACGTTCATTGACTGGAAGGTTTTAACATCGCAGTTCTACAGGATCAATTCTGGCCCCTTGCAGTAAATATCAATGAAAGGTGATGCAGAAATTCACCCTGGAACTCATGATGAGGAAGGAGGCAATACACTACAGAGATTTTAATAGAACAATCATGGTGGTAGAGAGTGGCAAATGGGACCGGTCCAGAGTGGTGTGAAGTAATGTGTTGACGAAGAGAAACAGACAATGGAAGAGTGAGTACACACAATGAACAGTGGGGTATTGAGAAGTACAGAGGCTTAATGTTTCCCCAATCCATCATGAAGGCAGGGCAGATAGAACAGATGATTAAACAAGTTTACAGAATATGTTCCCATATTGCTGAGGGATAGTAGAGGTCATGCTAGAACTGGTTGCAACTGGTGATTGTGTACAATTCTGATTATTAAATTATGGCAAATATGTGATAACACAGAAGAGGGTACAAAGAAGAATGTAAAGGGTGTTGCCAGTACTGGAGTAGTTTTGTTTTGAGGAAAGATTAAATAAACTTGTTTTGTTTTCTTTGGAACAGAGGAGGCTTAGGGCATATTTGATTGAGGTTTAGAATATTATCTCAAGAGTAAATAGAGTGAATAGAAAGCTCTGATTCTCTCAGCTGACATATCAATTGCTAAGGGTGTTATTTTCAAACCAGTAGGTAGAATGATTAAAAAACAACTAAAGATTTTGTTTGCTTCAGTGAGCAGTGAAGGTATTGAAAGGCTGGTGGAAGCAGAGTGCTTAGATAAACACTAAACATGCTGTACCCACAAGCCAAGCTCAGAAGTGTGCATTCCTGATGCTATTGGCTTATTGGGCCAAATTGTCTCCTTTGTGGCTTTGAGGGAAATGAAGGAATTTTCCAATAAAGTATTTGGAAAGCACAGGGGCATGGGTTTGCTGTTCCATCTTGCTTGCATTGTGGATACTTATCTAACTTTACTGACTTGCTTTCAGGCAATTGACAGCTGGTGTTCTATTCTAGGTACCCTACAGGGATGCTAGCAAGATAGTGGTTTGATTCTTCCTTTTGTTGATATTCTTTGTTATTTTTCCCTGTATCTCTTAACCTTACTATTTTGACATATCTCCCCTATTGCTAAAGTACATTTGCTAAGGATGGCAACTGCATTACAGCTGAAATGGGAAACTTGGTATGTGAGATATTGCAGTTCTAATGTACCCCTAATTCATCACCCATAGACGCATGAGTCATAATCTCAAAGTGACTCACTGCCATTTTCAGCCATAGCTAAAGAGTTCAGAACATTAGCAGGCTATTCAACAGTAGGATGGCTAATGTGCAGGTATGGATCCTGTTCTCATTGTGGAGAAATGTGATAGTGTTACTGGATAGTTATTAGATGCTTGAACAAAAGCTGTTTTTATTCATCTCTCTCGGCCATTTCTAAATCTTGACTCAGATCAGCTAATGCAGATAGGGTTTGGGACCTTTTCCATGAATGGAAAAACTTAGTCTGGGTACTGGACCAAAGAGCCTTTGATGAATATCTCTTGGCTGGTGGCGAGCCTAACGGACTGGTGTTGATGTGATCTGTTGATGTGTTGATGGTGTTGGTATTGATTGTATGTCACAAGCAATACAGTTTTGAGGGGTTGGGGGGGAGGAAGATGATAGAAATATGCTGACTCCTTGTGCGTAAATATTTCAGCATTCTCTGGCTCTCACAATATCCTCAGGATTGATTGCTTATCTTTGAAGTGGAGTCAGATCCACAGAACTGAAGAAGATTAATCAAACAGCAATGTTCTGGGGAATTAAAGGATAATGTAAGAATGAAAGGGATACTCCAGAGAAAACTGCAGAAATTGTGAGCCTTCATGTGCACACCATAAAATCAGACATGATTGCTTTGCTTTCAAAACTCCCTTGAATTTCTCAGCATTGCTGGTTCCCAAGCCAATTCAGCACATGGTAACACCCTGATCTGGTACAGGCTTAGGCAGAAACCTGATTTACCTCTGTGCAGAGAACTGTATTGTCTGATTGTGTACCTTCTCACACAAGTTGCATCCAACCTCTCTTGACCCCATAACTTTAAGGTGAATGAATTCAGCCTGTTTTGACTTTGGAGCAAAATTACTCTGATTGAATCCTGTACTCATTTTGGCAATATTGTTGATGTTGATAGATTGTATTTCTTAGACTTAAGTAAATACATCTTCATGCCACATGACACACAAACAGAACTGACCTCTTGTAGAGAGTGAATTCTAATGTCATCAAAAGGAGATTTTTCCCACCTCAGATAAAAACAAAAATGCTAGAAACACTCAGCAGGTCTGCAGCATCTGTGGCAGGAGAAACATAGTGAATGTTTCACATCCTGTGTTAGACTTGCAAAAGGCCTCAGTCCTGAAGCCTTACTCCTACTTCTCTTTCCATGGACACTTCCTGACCTGCTGAATGTTTACAGCATTTTCTGTTTTTATTACATATTTACAGCATCTGCATTTTCTGTTTTGATTTTCCTTCTTAAATATTTTGATGGTACTTTTTGACTCTCAGCCCAGGTACATTTATGGGTGGTGAGTGGCTGTAATTAGTTTCAACTCCACTTCAAAGATTTGCAGTCAATCCTAAGGATATTGTGAGAGCCAGAGAATGTTGAAATATTTATGCACAAGGAATCAGCATATTTCTATGTCAATATATTTCTATCTTTGTCTCTTTCTGTCTCTATCTCTCACTTTCTGTCTCTCTCTGTTTGTCTCTGTGTCTCCCTCTCTGCCTCTTTCTCTACTTCTATCCCTCTCATTATCTCTATTTCACTCTCTATTCTCTCTATCTCCAACTCTATGTCAGCCTACAACCTCACTTGCTTTTGTTTCTAATGTAGACTTAAGTGTATGTTATAATGGTACCCACACCTCCAAGTTGGAAGGCTTTATTTCAGAGGCTTGGCACAAAGTTCCAGGTTGAAGTTCCATTGTAATACTGAAAGAATGCTACAGTGTGAGATACGAGGGCTAGATCTGTGCTGCTCTGGACTGGAGATCAAGAGACCTGCAAGTAGTCCAGGTATAAAATCTGGAAGGCTATTGCACAAGCAAAGAGGCAATTCTGGACAAAGCTGGCAACACAAACAGATGTTTGAGAGCTGTGTAGGACTTTCATGCTATCAACTCCTACAAGGTGGCTCAGACAGGCATACTTTATTGATCCCGAGGGAAATTGGGTTTTGTTACAGTTGCACCAACCAAGAATAGTGTAGAAATATAGCAATATAAAACCATAAATAATTAAATAATAACAAGTAAATTATGCCAAATAGAAATAAGTCCTGGACCAGCCTATTGGCTCAGGGTGTCTGACACTCTGAGGGAGGAGTTGTAAAGTTTGATGGCCACAGGCAGGAATGACTTCCTATGACGCTCCGTGTTGCATCTCGGTGGAATGAGTCTCCAGAGAATGAAACACCTGTGCAATCACATTGTCAAGCTCACCAATCATACAACAGAGGTAGGGCTCATCACCAATAATGATGAGACAGCCTGCAGAGAGGAGGTGGAAGAGCTCAAGGCCAAAGGAGAAGTTATTGAGAGTTAGAACCAGCTCTGCCAACTGGAGGAATGTGGTGGTGCTGAGGAACTGGTGGGGTCTGATGTTCAAAAAGTAGTGGAAGGCTTTGAGGCCTTCTTGATGTGGGATGGAGGTGTATAAGGATTGAACATCCATGGTAAAAATGAAGTGGTCAGGGCTGGGGAATTGGAAGTTATTGAAGAGGTGAAGAGCATGGGTTGTATCCTGGATGTAGGTGGGGAGAGACTGAACTATGGGGGATAAAATGGAGTCCAGGTAGGCAGACACAAGTTCAGTGGGGCAGGAGCAGGCTGAAACTATGGGTCTGCCGGGACAGTCAGGCTTGTGGATCTTGGGGAGGAGGTAAAACCGAGCTGTGCGAGGTGTGGGAATTATGAGTTTTTTGGCTGAGGGAGGAAGGTGTCCGGAGTTGATGAGGATGGAGATGGTGCAGGAGACAGTGGTTTGATGTTTTTTGGTGGGGTCCTGTCGCAGGGGTAAGTACAAGGAGGTGTCGGAGAGCTGCTGTTTGACCTCAGTGAGGTAGAGGTCCGTCTGCCAGACTACTACGGCACCACCTTTGTCTGCAGGTTTGAAAGTGAGGTTGGGTTTAGTGCAGAGAGAGTGGAGGGCAGTGCGTTCAGAGGGAGTGAGGTTAGAATAGGAGAGGGGGTGGTGAAGTTGAGAAGGTTGATGTCTTGGCGACAGTTAGAGATGAAAATGTCGAGAGCAAGTAGAAGACCCAATGGGGGTGTCAAGGAGGAAGAGGAGCGTAGAAGATGGGAGAATGGGTCATCACTGGGGGGAGGGGGGAATCCTTGTTGAAGTAGTAGGCTCGGAGACATAGGTGGCGGAAGAAGAGTTCAGCATCATGGCGGGCACGGAACTTGCTGAGTTGGGGGCAGAGGGGGACAAAAGTGAAGCCCTTACTGAGGACAGAGTGTTCTGCCTCAGATAGGGGAAGGTCATTCCACTCCTCAAATAGGAAGAGAGGCAGAAGAAAGAAAAATATAGGCCAGTTAGTCAGACCTTAGTGGTTGGGAAGATGTTGAAATAGTTATTATTAAGGATTAGGTCTCAGGGTACTTGGAGGCACATAATAAAATAGGCCGTAGTCAGATTTTCCTCAAAGGAAAACCTTGCCTGACAAATCTGTTGGAATTCTTTGAAGAAATAACAAGCAAGATAGGCAAAGGAGAGTTGCCTGATGTTGTGTATTTGGATTTTCAGAAGGCCTTTGACAAGATGCCACACATGAGGCTACTTAAATAGTTACTAGCCCATGTTATTATAGGAAAGATTCTAGAATGGATAAAACAGTAGCTGATTGGCAGGAGGCAAAGTGTGAATGAAGAGCTGCTGGTGACTAGTGGTATTACACATGGGTTTGTGTTGGGATTGCTTTTTATCTTATATGTCAATGATTTGGATGAGGGAATTGATGGTTTTGTTGCAAAGTTTGCAGATGATATGATAGGTGGAGGGGCAGATGGTTTTGAGGAAGTGGAGAGGCTACAGAAGGACTTAGACAGATTAGAAAAATGGGCAAAGAAATGGTAGATGGAATGGGAAGTGTATAGTCATGCACTTTCGTAGAAGTAATGAAAAGGTAGACTATTTTCTAAATGGAGGGAGTTACAAAAAACTGAGGTGCAAAGGTCTTGGGAATCCTTGTGCAGGGTTCCCTAAAGGTTAATCTGTGGTGAGGAAGGCAAATGCGATGCTAACATTCATTTGACGAGGACCAGAATATAAAAGCACGGATCTAATATTGAAACTTTATAAAACACTGGTGAGACCTCACTTGGAGTATTGTGAGCAAGTTGGGCTCCTTATCTTAGAAAAGATGTGCTGAAACTGGAGAGAGTTCAGAAGAGGTTCACAAAAATGAGGTCACCACACTTTTTTCTGAATTCTAGTGAATTCAGGCGCAGAGCCATCAAACACACTTCATATGACAACCCATTCAATCCTGGAATCATTAGTATCTTCAGACTGCCAGACCCGGTCCATTTGCTTTCAGTGACACCTAGTATATATATATATACACCGTAACGAAGCATTTCTGCAGTTATTGTGCTGGCTTATCATTGTTGTATGTGGTTTGTACGTTCCAGAAACCAATTTTGGTCTTGTTCTTGGCAGTGTTCATCACGCCAGTAACTTCCTGTCAGTTTTTGCAACTATCACCCATGCAAGTCCTGGTGGAGACTCAATAATAGTGTTGCACACAGATGTAGAAGGGTTCTCCATTGCTGGTTCTATGACAGTTTTGTTTTACCAGTCAGGGTTGTTAGCCCTGAGTTGAACTCCCAAACCTGGAGGACCAGTGGACCACTCTTAGTCTGGCCTCTACCCATTGACCTGTTTGGCATGGGTGATCTTATTAAGAGCCAAAGCTTAAAGCCCTGACTCTTGTCAGCATACCTTTCTGGGTCATTGAGGCGTGCAAGTCTCCAAACCACAATAAGCTTCCAGTCCTCTTGGAAGCCCGTGTTTTACTATCTCTATACCTGCACCCATGTGGCTAAGTGTAGCTACAATGGCATCTACAAATTCACTGATTCCACCCCACTGTTATGGCAGAAATCACAGATGGTGATGAGACAGCATACAGGAGTGAGATAGGTCAACTAGATGAGTAGTCTTGTAACAACAACATTTACAAGACCAAGGAATTGATAGTGGACTATTGTAGTCTATAGGAATGGGAAGATGGTTGAACATGTACCAATCCTCATCAAAGATTATGTGATGGAAAATGTGAGCAGCCTCTTGGATGATCTAGCCTGGTCCCTGCACATTGATGCAATCAACCTGAAGGTATACCAGCCTTCAGTTTAGAGGTTCACTTTGTTAGAGGTTTAAAAGATTTAGCATGTTGCCAGATACTCTAACAAACTTGTACTGATATATGGTGGAAAGTATTCTAATTGATTGTATTATAGACATGTATGGAAAGTCTAATGCACAGAAAGGCTACAGAGAATGTTAGACTCGGCCAGTTCCATCATGGGTACAGCTCTCCCCACCATCAACGATATCTCCAAGAGGTGATGCCTCAGGATGGTATCATTCATCGTTGAAGATACCCACCTTCAGGGCTATGCCCCCTTTTTGTTGCAAGCAGTACAGGAGCATGTAGATCTACACCTCAGGATTCAACAACAGCTTTTTCCCTACTGCCATTTGGTTCTTGAACCAACCTGAAAAGCCCTAACGTTACCTGTAATATTTCTTTTATCTTTCAACTTGCTATGTTTGTCTCTCAATAAAATGTCCTAAGTTTATTTAACTTATTTTTATCTTGTAACTTGGGTATAATTTATATTAATTTAAATCTGTGTCAACTTATGCTTGTAATGTACTGTTCTGCTGCAAATGTCTAAAATATCCTGGGGATACCGTATATCCCTATGACAATGAACTTAAATTTGAACTGAAGTGCATGAGAACTTCTTACAGAGGCTGTTGAACGTCTGGAATTCTCTACCCTGGAGGGTTGTGGAGGCCAGATCATGGGGGGTGTTTAAAGAGGAAGTAGATAATGTTATTGTTTTCAAAAATCATGGAATTGAAAACCATAGGAAACTGGCACAACAGAGGAGATGAAGCCTGGGGCAGATCTGTCATGAATATATTGAAAGGCATAGCAGACTTGAGGGGCTAAATGGCCAACTGCATTTAACTGTATCAAAATACCTAGCCTCTGTAGTCTGTTGTGTCTCTAATTTTACCTTTGTTAAGATGACATTTTAACAGCAGACTACCTGGTATATAAAGGATCCTACACTGAACTTATGAAGGACAGTAGATTACAATTCCAGTAGTGCAATGGCCAGTAATTATCCATCATTCAAATCACCAAAAACAGATTATCAGACCATGATTGCAGTTTTTGCAAGGTAGCTATGGGCAAATTGGCCAGATCATTGCATTCATTACAAAGTGAGTCTGGTAAAAATAGTACTTCGTGGTATGAGATGATTTGGAGATGTTAGAATTTGCTAAGTAAATTGAAATCATCCTTCAGACACATGTGAAAGGCTTTTTTGATTGTTGACTGCAAGGGCTGCGTTCAGGTTCACCCTGTAGCCTTGGATTCACTGAAATCGATAAGATCTTTTTTTTGGCACTGATTTACATTGAAAATAATTGGGAACAGGCATAGAACAAGAAAAAAAAACATTGCTATGTTGGAGTGGGGTTGGTGGGAGTGTTGCATGAGATATTTTTCTGTGGATGAAGTGAGGGCACTTTGTTGGGGAAGGGCATTCTTATGATGCAGTTTGATGTTAATAGTAATGTCTGCATTAGGATTACATTCTATCCCTAGTACAGGCTGGGTGTTAAAGTTTGAACTAAAAATCAGCAAATGCTGGAAATGTAATTAACATTTTCAGGTTGGTGATCTTCCATGAAAACTGGAAATTACTTGAAGAAGGGCCATTGACCTGAAACATTAGCTCAGTTTATCTTTCCCTAAGTGCTGCCCGATCTGCTGAGTATCCCAGTATTTTCAGCATTTATTTCAGATTTCTAGTATTGCTATACTTCTCTATTAAAGAATTCCTGATCTAGCACTCAGTAATTGCATTGAGCCTGGAGTTGTCTTAGCTTAAAGATGCCAGGCCACTTGGTAGTCATCTTGTCCTTCTGTCCCAAAGTGAAGGGCCCAGTGCAGCCTTTAATTGTATGTGGTGCACGGAGGGAATCTATTTAGCAATTCAACTGTGAAACTGCTATCACTATTGCTTGACTTTAACAGGATTTTAAAATATGATGCCCATTGATTATGCAGGAGGCTGTCTACACACTTGTATGGACTGTACCAGCTGGTTCATCGATGATTATAATTGCTGTAGTTAGCCTGCCAAGTTTTGTACATTTCAGTGGGTGATATTTAACTGTGTACAACTGTTCACTGAACTATTCTGCTCATGTATACGTTGGTGACTCATTAGGCCAACATTTATACAATGATGGGAGGAAAGTTGATCCATGAATTTTGTTATGCAATGATGGATTTCCAAAGGATTTTCCCCTTTCTCTCAGGCTGTTCTACACTTCATATGCCAGAGCTAAAAGTGGCATCATCAAGGCCATTAAATCAATAATATTTTATCTAAGAGGATTGAAAATTGACAGGGAATGACAGTAAATAAAAGTTTATGGATCTACTGTAAACAAGAGTTTGTTGCTCGAATTTCTAGTATCTGCAGATTTTCTCTTGTAGTAAACAAGAGTTAATGGAGATGCAGTAATCAGAGTTGATTCATTGGGATCTGTTTTAGATCTTTGCTGCTCACAATGCTTGTGGGTGATATGGGGCAAGATACCAGAAGTTTATACCATGTTAACAAATTTATAAAGGACAGACACTGTATGACTGTAGAACAAAAAGAAGATTAGTGGTAATCTATGAGGTTTAGAAGAATGAAGCATATGAGTAAAACAGGAATGGGATAGGACTCTGACTGCTCTTTGTTTCGAGTCCTGATGAAGGGCCTTGGCCCAAAACATTGACTGTTTTACTCTTTTCCATAGGTGCTGCCTGGCCTGCTGAGTTCCTCCAGCATTTTGTGTGTGTTTCTTTGAGTAAAAGAATAGTTTACTGTGGATATAAATGTAAGATAATGCATGAGGAAACACTCATAGTTTGCAAAGTGAAAGGTGCCTGTAAAGGACAAAATGGGTGATTTTTGATCATAATACATGAAAGATCTGTCACTTGTAAAGCTGTAGACTTTAAAGCTGAAGGTTATTGGCATCATTTTGATATAAACGAGTTTCACAAATTATTGTTAGTGCTCTCTTTCATTATATATCCCTCAAACTACACCATTTGATTGGGTCACCTGTAGATGTCTGTGGTCGCTTGGTGTGTGTACTTAATAACAATGGCAGGTACAAGTACTGCGTGTGTAATTTTAGTTGCCATAATTTTAGAAGATATTGTATCCTATTTCACATTATCCATTAATTGAACTTGGTGAAAGTCATTGTTTATTTTGTCCATTAGTGTGCTTGATCTTTTATTAGCTTATATGTCTAATCATGGACACATTGCACTTTGGATCATATGAACTCCTTTTTTGTCCTCCTTATGGCTCCATGGTTTTGTTTCTACTGCCATTATGTTACCCCTATTAAGTACAGCTGTTTCACCTTCTTTTTATCTCTTTTGTCATTATGTAATACCCAGCAATGGCTCAGTTCTGTAACCATGACTCCGTACTCTCAACATGTTTGTTTCCTCCTCGCGCACTTTGCTGTCAAGCCCCATTTATCACATTTTGTGCATCACTGTACAGAGAATTTTATCACATTTTTCCAGAATTTACTTTTCCTTTATGGTTAATTGTCTTTTTAGATTCCTTTAACTTTTTCTAGCCATCAATGTCCTCCCTTCTTTCTGATGCTTTCTTTTCTTTGTTTATATTTTAGCTAGCTGCATTTCTTCAAGGTCCTTCACCATTTTGTGCTAGCTTTAAAGCCTTTACCATTCCTCTATTCACCCCATTTGCTAAGACATACGTCCCATCCAGTCAGGCCATCAACACAGCGCTTTCCTGACATAGATTGGGGGACTACTTTGTCAAACACCACAGCTCCATCCATAAAAAGCGGAATTTCCTGGAGACCAACCATTTCATTTCCCATCCCCATTCCAGTTCCAATATTTTCATGGCCTGTTCTTCTGCCATGATGATACTACTCTCAGGTTGGAGAAGCAATATCTGATATTGCATCCAGGTAGCCTCCAACCTGATGGCATGAGCATAGATTTCTCCAATTTTTTCTCCTCTCTCTTTCCCTTTCTTCATTACTTCACTCTGGCTTCTTAACTTTTCTCCTCACCTGCCTATCAGCATCCCCTGGTATCTCCCTCCTTCCTTTCCTCCTATCAGATCCCTTCTTCTCAATGCTTTGCCTTTTCCACATCACCTTCCAGCTTTTTACTTCATCTCCCTTCCCCAACCCACCTGCCTTTACCTATCACCTTCTAGCTTGTCCTCCTCCACTCCCCTCCCCTCCCCCACCCCACCTTCTTTATTCTGGCTTCTTCTCTTTTCCCATCCTGATGTAGGGTCTCGGCCTGAAACATCGATTGTTTATTCATTTCCATAGATGCTGCCTGGCATGCTGAGTTCCACCAGCATTTTGTGTGTGCTTCTCTGGATTTCTAGCATCTGCAGTATCTCTTGTGTTCAGCTCTTTCCTGTCCCACATTCTGTCCTTTGTTGTTGTCCCATAAAATTGCCCTCTCTCCCAGACCCGTCCCTTTTAACAGTAATTTTCTAACTCTGGCTGTGCTTGGACAAGAATTCGGAATTTATTACCCTCTCGAAGCCATGCTCTGTAACTTTTTCAGCAGGAATTCCTCCATATGTCTACCTATTTTACTTGTGCATAGGTAAACCATGGCAACTGAATTTATTCATCGCTTTCCTGGTTTCTTTCCAAGCTCCATGAAGTTTCCTCTATCTTGGCATGTGTTCTTCAAGATTCTCATTTTTATTTGCAGTTACTATCTCTTCCCCTTTCAGTGCCACACCATTCTGCTCTTCCCACACTCCCCTCCTCTCTCCTTTAGCTACAGTGCCTGGTCTGCAAGGCTCTACATAATCCCAGATACCAGCTGCACAAACTATTTTTAAATATTTATGTTGCCACCGAAGAATTTGGGGAGTTACTGTATTCATGAGACAGAGAGCAGATCTCAAATGCATGTTATTTGCATTGGAGAAAATCTTGCGAGGTTTCAATAATGATGGTAAATTGTAGAGGACTAAAGCTGGATTTATTGAGACTGTGAGTACCTGCCCTCACCCAGTGTGCAGTCACTGTGAATCTAAGTACCAAGGAAGCTTGGGGTTTTTAACTGAGGTTGTCTCAGTGAACCCTCTGAATTTACAATTGTGTTGCATGCAGTTTGAGGTTAATCTCATAGAATAAACCTTGGCTCAGTGTGATAGCGCACATTATGAAAGTGATTCATTTGGGAAGAGAAAGCAACAACAGTTTGAGCGGAAGAAGAAACATTAAATCAAATATGACTTTCAAATAGTGAAAAGTATTCAATTGTGTAGCACTTTTTTTTAGCATTATGTAATTGAATGTTGAATTTTTTTCTAGGTTGGTGACCATTGTGTCATTGTGAAGATTTGATTGTCCACTTTGTGATGAGTTGGCCTTGAACTGCTGATTCAATTTCTGAGATAGTACCATTCATCTCATAGCACTGCTTTTGATACATTGAACAAGAAATTGGGACACGCTGGTCCTCATTGGATATTCCTAGCCCAGGGCTAACATGGGACATAGAGCAGCCCACCGTCACACTTCAAGGGCATCCCACCCTCACTGCATTTGTTCACATTTTCATGCTCCATTGTTACTTCTCCCAACTCTTAACTTTTTGAACAGGGCCAACTGAGCATTTGATTACTGACCTTCCTGACTTGGGCTCCGAATTGATGGGAAAAATTTGCAGTGTTCTAGAACTTACAGGCAAATGTGGAGCTAAAAGCTGCAATGTTCCACCTTGGTTGGGCATGAAGGCATAATACAATGGACCTTAGTAGGTTACTATAATAGGGCAAAATTAATTTGTGTTATTAAGAACATTCCCATTTGCCCAAATCAAAAAAAAACAATATTTGCAATTAAATTACATATTAACAGCCTTCCTCTTTCATCTTGCTCACCATGACCCCTGCTCCAGATCCTGTCTTAAGGTTAGCCATTATTGTTTGAATTAATTTCAGAAGGGAAGAAAATTGTATTCTGTGGTTAGTTCATTGACTAATTTCCAGTTTGCAATTTGGACAGATCCCACAGGAAGGCATTCTATTGAACTTGGTCAGTGAGTGCAGAACTTAGGCAATCTTTGACAAAATTTACCACCCTTGAGCAAATTTGATTTTTCTTTCCTGCTGAGTTAGTTTTGATGTTAGAATCATAAAGCACAGAAGGAGATTGTAGCAAGGATATAGAATGAGGGTTATTGTCAAAAGAACAAGAAGCCATGTGAGGGAAAAGTTATTCGTGCAGCAAGTGGTTAGGATCTGGAATGTACTGCCAGTGGGCCAGGGAAAGCAGATTCAGTTCTGGCATTCAGAAGTACTTGAAAAGAACATTAGGCAGATGATGGCTGAGTGGGACTGTCTATATGTTTCATAATTGTAGCATAGACTGATAGGCTGGATGGCCTTCTACAGCTCTAGAATATCCCTGTGATGTATCTTTCAAGCATCTCTTTGAAATGGTTGTGCAGTTAGTTTTATATTGCTGTTGTGTTAACCAGATTGCCCAAGTATATGTCATATCCTTTTGAAATTTATAGCTGGATCTGCATCCTCCTTTTCAGATAGGAGCAATCCAGGTTATCACAATAGTCCTCCTATTCTTCCCTGATTATCTTTCCATTTATCTTAAATTTGCTTTCTCTAGTCAGTGTTAGTAGAAAGTCTCTCTTCTGTACTGATAATAGTGAGAAAATCTTATCTTAAGATTCCAGGCAAATTAACACCTGAGGTTATCTGAAATGCTGTGCGTCATCAGAGTTCTGCCGAGATCGATCCCTTTGATTGTGGAAATCTTGTGTGTGATGGGGATAATGACTAAGGCAATGAACAAATTGAACCTTCACTGGTCCCTACAAATACTGGGCAGAGCAGAGCACCCCGCGTTTCCAACTGGGACAACTGGGAGGAGTTTAGTCTTGGAGAGAGCATTTCCCAATGGAGTTTGTTGGACAGTGTATGTTCTTGACAACTGAAGAATGCAATCCATTTCCCTGTGAAGATAATGGCTTTTTAATGTTCCTGAACCTTCCATCCATGTTCATTGTTCTGAATAGTTTTTATTTTTGATCATCCTTGTGAAACTCATGCCAGCCAAGCATTACATTATTTTTTAATTATTGGTGATTTTTTAAGCGATCTTAAGTGAATTGAACTTAACTAAAAGGCTTTGAATGTGTTTTGTTTTTGAAATAGTTTGCTGTTGACTCACACAAGTAAGTGCTGTTGACTCACACAAGTAAGCAAGAGCGGCTTGGCTCAGAGCACATTAAACAAAACTGGTCCGAGTTTTCTGATGCTTGGTTAATTTCTTCACACTGGGTTAGAGATGTTGCATGCCAGGTTACCCTCTGGACAGCAACTTGTCACTGAACACATGGAGGTTAATTGTACATTATGTGAACCGAAGCAACAAAGTTTTTCATTAAAATATGAGTGTTTCATCATTGATTTTTCTGTATCAAACTCATTGTTTGTCTGAGTTGTACCTGTCATTAATGAATGTCTACCTTAAATGTAAGGAGGTCAGTGCAATTTCATCCAATAATTTTACTACTGTGTCCAGGTTACAACACGGTTCTGCTCCTGTGAGCTGTTCATAACCTGAACTATTGACAGGTTGGAAATGCAATCAAAATTAGAGTTCACACACAGCAGAGGAATCAGAAATAGAATCAGTTTTAGTATCAATGATAAACTTGAACTTTTACAATAAAAAAATAAAAATTACTATAAGTCACAAAATAAATAAATACTGCAGAAGAGGAATAACAGTTTCTAAAACATTGAGTGATAGACAGGGGTATAGTTCCACTGACTTCCCTTTCTTGAAGAATGCGCATGCATCCCTGCAACAGCTACTGGTCAGTCAAGTGATCATTTATATGTACAAGTTATAGATATGTGGGCAACTCTGACCTGGAGAGCACCTTCACCATGCTGTACTGCATGTAAGTCACACCATGATGATTTGTTGTGGCATGTATTGCCAAGTTTCCATGCAGGAAGTTGAGTATTGATTAGGGTTAGTTACCATGGATTTATGATTAAGAAATCATGTCTCACAGATCTGATTTAGAATTTTTGAAGTGATCAAGATGATTGATGAAGGTGGGGAGGCAGGTGGACTTCAGTAAGGCTTTTGCTGAGATCGCAGATGTTAAGCTAGTTTGGAAGCTGAGATCATGTGAAATCACAGAGATCCGAAGTGAGCCGGCCAATTGAATACAACATTGGTCTGGTGAAAGAAGACAGAGAGTGGTAGTGGAGGGTTGTTTATCAGATTGGCGTTCTATGGCCAGTTGTGTGAATGGTGCTGGGTCTTCTGTTGTTTGTCATTTATGTTAAAAGTTCAAAGTAACATTTATTATCAGAGTACATGCATGCCACCACCTACAACCCTGGGATTCTTCTTCCTGTGGGCATGCTCAGCAAATCTATAGAACAGTAACAGTACAGGATCAATAAACGGGAAGCTTAACAAATGCAAATACAAATTAAAAGTAATAAATAATGAGAGGATAAAATAACAAGATAAAGAGTCCTGAAAGTGAGATCATTGATTGCGGGATCACCAGAAATAGAATGAGTGTAGTTATCCTCTCTTGCTGCTCCATTGAGTACTGGCTTATGAATCTCTGGTTTCCCTCTCCTAAAGTCTATAATCAGCTCCTCGATTTTGTTGACATTGAGTGAGAAGCTGTTGATATGACACCACTCAGCCAAATTTTCAATTTCCCTCTGTATGCTGATTCACCACCTTTGATGTGGCCCATATCAAACTTGAATATAGTGTCACACAACCATAGGTGTAAAGTGAGAAGAGTACGTGGCTAAACACCCACCCCTGTGCTGCATCTGTGATGGAGATTGTGGAGGAGAAGTTTTTGCCACTGACTGGGGTCTGCATATGAGGAAATATAGGATACAATTGCACAAGGGGGTATTGAGGCCCATGTCTTGGAGTTTACTGATTAGATCTGAGGGGATGATGGGTTTAAATGTTGAACTCTAATCAATAAAGAACATCCTGATATATGCATCTTTGCTGTCCAGGTGTTCCAGGGTTGGGTGAAGAGCTAATGTCATGGCATTTGCTGTGGACCTGTTGCTTCAGTAGGCAATTTAGAGTGGATCCAAGTCGCCATTCAGACAGGAGCTGATATGTTTCAAATTCAGCCTCTCAAAGCACTTCTTCACTGTGGGTGTATATGCCACTGAGCAATAGTCATTGAGGCAGGATAACACACTCTTCTTGGACACCACTATGATTGAAGCTGCTTGACGCAAGTGGATACCTCACACTACTGAAGCAAGAGGTTGATAATATCACACCAGCTTGTTAGTCAGCACAGGTCTTCAGTGCTCGGCCAGGTACTGTGTCCAAACCAGATGCTTTCTTTGGATTCACTCTCTTGAAGGCAGCCTGCATGTCAACTTCAGATACTGTAATCAAAGGGTCATTGGGAGATGTGTAGGGTGTACAATGGTTCCTTTCTGTTCTGGTGGTCAAAGTGAGCATAGAAGGCATTGAGCTCATCTGGAAGTGAAACTCTGTTGATCCCATGTCACTCGATTTAACTGTGTAGGAGGTTATGACATTCAAATTTTGCCTGTGAGGTGGCTTTCTGGAGATCACCTCTGCACCCCTTGTAGCAGTCTCGATCTTAAGACTTGAATGCCTCTGATCTGGCTCTCAGCAAACTGCAGATTTCATGGTTCATCCATGGCTTCTGATTGGGGCAAACCTTGAATAATTTCATAGGGATATACTCATCTACAGCTATTCTAATAAAGTCTGTTACAACCCTGGTGCAGTCATACAGATCCTCAGATGAGTGCTTGAACATGGCGCAGTCCACTGGCTCAAGGCAATCCTATAACCATTCTGCTGCTTCTTAGATGTCTTGATCTCTGGAGCCTTGCTTTTTAGGCTCCATTTGTATGCAGGTACCAGGTCTGCAGCATTTTGGATGAGAGTGGGAGTGGGATTATTTGTAAATTTGGGGATGACACTAAAATTAGTGATATGGTGAACAGTTTAAAAAGTTGTTTAAGGCTATAACAGGATTTAGATCAACTGGGAAAGTGGGCAAAAGAATGGCAGATGGAATTTAATTCAGACAAGTATGAAATTATGCATTTTGGGAAAGAAAACCAGGGTAGGGCAGACAAGTGAATTACAAGATTTTGAGAATACAACTACATAGTTCTCAGAAAGTGGTGACACAGGTGGAAAAGGTGGTAAAGAAGGCAAACGGCTTCATTGGACACATTGAGTACAAGAGTTAAGGCATCATGTTACAACTGTAAAGGATGTTGGTTGAGGCCATGCTGAGAATATGCTGTGCAGTTGTGGTTATCATGCAGTAAGTAGGATGAGATTAAATTGGAGAGATTGTAGAAAAAAATCACTTGGATGAGGAATTTGAGTAATAAGGAGAGACTGGATAGACTGGGATGTTTTCTCTACAGCGAAGGAGGCTGAGGTGTGATCTTACAGAGGTTTATAAAATCATCTGGCTTAGAATTAAAGTGAATGGTCACAATCCTTTACCCAGTCTAAAACTAGAGGTCATTAGTTTAAGTTGGGAGGGGTGATTTAAAGAGGATCTGAGGAGCAGCTTTTTCACAGGGAGATTGGTGGGTTGAGCTACCATAAGTGGCGGTACCAGCAGGTACAATATCTGTATTTAAAAAATACTTAGACAGGTGCTGTACATGGATTAGAAAGTTTTAGAAGGATATGAGCCAAATACAGGCAAGTGGGACCCCTGGGAAGGCACATTGTTGGCATTGTTGAGTTGGGCTGAGGGTCTTGTTTCTATGCTGTATAACTGGCTCTATGACAGTGAGCTATGAGATTTTGCTACATCTGTCTATTAAAGTATTTGTTCCATTCTGTTGCTGTATACAGTCCTGTTCATCATACACTCTATCATTCAAAACATTTTTAAAGCAAGTATCACCTTAGGTTCTTGAGCTTGGATGCTTAAGAATTTTCTACTTTAAGAATCTTGGTAGATTTCATCTTGGTATGGAATTGGTCCCAGGACTGGTACTTGAAATTGGGTGTCAATCACAACGAGGTTGCATCACTTTAATTATGGGAATTATGAAGGTTTCTGGTAAACTTTAATGTCACTGCTTATGTCTGTTTGTTCTGTAAATATTTTCTATACTCACTGTACGTTATTGATTAAGTCGAAGATTAGTGGCTTGGAGAGTTTATTGTGCCATATCAAGGCTGCAGGATTTTATTAATTCGGATAAACTTTGATTGTATCTCTACTGATAATCCAGTTCCCTCATTCTCCTTCAGTAAGACATACACTTGGACAGTTTGCACCTAACTAACCATCTTAACCTATTTTTCTTGCAGTGGTACTCACTGACTTCTTTCTATCTATCTATTTATTTAACAGGGCCTTTCAGCCCTTTGAGCTGTGCTGGCCAGCAACCCCCGATTAACTTAACCACAAGACAATTTACAGTGACCAATTAACCTACCAACTGGTATGTCTTTGGACTGTGTGAGGAAACCCACAAAGTCATGGGGAGAATGTAGAAGCTCCTTACAGATGGCAGCAGAAAATGAACCTGCATTGCTGGTACTATAAAGCATTGTGCTAACTATTACGTTACCATGCCCTCCCATTCAACAATTTTGGACGTACAGTCAGTCAGTAAGTGCAGTTTCCTCATATTTGCCATGTAAGGTCTTAACTTTCACTCTGATAATAGCCCAAAGTTTGGCTGATACCTTGTCAGTAGCAATAAACACCTTTGTTTCAGATACTTGGATGGGTTATTTTGATACCGTCTTATAATCCAGTTTTTGGTAGAAGTAGTAGTATTTGTTATTGTTTCTTTGTTTTGCACGCCATCCAAATAGATCACTTTATCTCATCAGTGCGGTGAGGTAGTACTAAGAAACACAATACCAGAGCAGAATGTAGTGCTACAGTTCGACAGAAAGTGCAGTACAGCCAGACAAGAAGGTGCAAAGCCATCAAGAGGAAAATTGTGAGGACACTAGTCCATCTTATGGTACAAAGGGACTGTTCAATAGTCTTATAACAGTAGTATAGTAGCTGCCCTTGAGGTGGTGGTATATGTTTTTGTGCTTTTGTATCTTCTGTCCTATGGAGGTGGAAGAAGAAAGAACCTACCTATGTACTATTTGTAACTTCCTGTGCAAATGCATCACTCTGAGAAAGGTATTAATCTTACAATCTCACGAAGGTCCTGATTTCAGACTGGTACATTTCCACAAGCACATCTACAATGTCTATATTGTAAATGTTGTCATGAGTATTGGAAACTCTTTGGTGGTTTGGCCTTGATCCATCAGTTCTGAGTATATTTGTTTTATAGCAAAGTTTACTTGTGGTGGTGATTGTCACAGATGTATTTCTGTCAGATATTTCATAAACCAGACCATTTCTAATATCTGTACCAGATTTGTGCTGAGTTCAGTCAATTCACAACAGCAAGCAACAAGCTTGGGATCTTCCTGGCTCTGTATTCATTAGAAAATTGTGTTGAGCCAGTGATGAATAAAGGGACTGATTGACAGATATGAACTGAGATGTCATGGGGTCACAGTTATGAAGGAGTTACAAGTTCTTGATACTTAAAGGGTGCAGTACACATTCTTGCAATGCAGGAAGAATGTGGTCTGTGAAGAACCTGTCTCTAACCCATTGAAGCTGTTCGTTCTCTGCCTCTGAATTGCGATAAGTCAAAGAACAAAAACTTTACACTTCATAATAGGAATGCTGTTGAACTGTGCTTTACATTCAGGCATTAATTACCAGGAGTAAAATGAAATTATTTTACACCCCACCCCCATTAGTTTCATCCATTTATTCTGTGCATCTCCTGCAAAAGTGCATGTGCCTGGTGATCTTTCATCTGCAAATAATGGGTACGGCCACTCCTTTAGAAATAAATGTTTTACTTGGCTGATGACCTAAGAGGAGTGGATGTCACCTGCTACATACCTAACGATTGATTCTTGGTGTCTATTAGCTGATATCATGACATATGTCTCTTAAAATTGAACAAATTGGAAAGGTTCTTGCTTTGATCATTGCTAATTTGAAACCAATGCAATAATCTCTGTGAACTGACAGTGTGATCACTCTTGAAATTGAAGTGGGTCGACTGCTTCGTCGAGCACCTCCGCTCCATCCGCCACAACAGACAGGATCTCCTGGTTGCCACCCACTTCAACTCTGCTTCACATTCCCATTCCGATATGTCCATACATGGCCTCCTCTACTGCCATGATGAGGCCAAACTCAGGTTGGAGGAACAACAGCTCATACACCGTCTGGATAGTCTCCAGCCCCTTGGTATGAACAGTGAATTCTCCAACTTCCGGTAATTCCCTCCCTTTCCCTTCCCCCATCCCACTTTCACTCTGCCTCCTCTTCTAGCTGCCTATCACCTCTCTCATGATTCTGCCTTCTTCTACTACCCATAGTGCTTACTCCTTACATTCCTTCTTCACCTCTCCTGCCTAACCCCTCCCTGCTTCCCCTCCCCCACCCCTTGATCTTTCCTCTGGTTTTTCACCTGGCACCTTCCACCCTCCCCCCACTTTCTTTATAGGGCCTCTGCCTCCTCCTTCTTCAGTCCTGATAAAGGGTCTCGGCCCGAAACATTGACTGCTTGTTTCAACGGATGCTGCCCGACCTGCTGAGTTCCTCCAGCTTGTTTGTACGTGTTAAGCACCTCAGATGTGATACAACTCTGTTTAATGTGATTTGGCCATTTCTGCTGTAAGGCTATCTACTTGTTATATTATTTCATCTTTCCTCTCTCCTCAGAGGCCACTTGATCTATTGGACATTTGCAGCACTCTGATTTTGGTTTTTAGCCACAGTTATGAACTGATTTCACAGCTTTGCTGTTGCCTCCCTCACTTTTTCCCTATCTTGTTCCCTCATTCCTTCTCTCCCTCTCTCCCTCCCTCTCTCTCTCTCTCTCTCCATCTTCTCCTCTCCCACCTCTCCCTCTCCTTGTCTTCCCTTCTCCACCCTCACCCCCTCTCTCCCTTGCCCTTTTTCTCCCTTGCTCTTTGCTCACCCCCTCTCTCCCTCTCTCCTTCTCTATTCCCCCTCCCTCCTTCACTTTAATGCTCTCCCTCCCTATTTGTCTCTCTACTTCTTGTGTATCAAGCAGAAGACTTTATGCGAAAACAGTATAAAACCACAACAACCTTTGCCAGTTTCGATTTTTAAAAAGTTCAGTGTTAACTGTTTCTCTCTCCACAGCTTCTGCCTCACCTGTTAAGGGTTTCCAGCATTTTCTGTTTTTATTTCATATTTCCATCATTTGCAGGCTGTTAGTATTTCCATACCAGGGAATAAAGAGAATTATAGAAGCATGAGAGAGGTGGACTGGAGGAGGATTCTGGCGGGGATGAGAGCAGAGCAGAGATGGCTGAAGTCGCTGGGAACAGTTCACAAGGCACAGGATAAATGACCCACAGAGGAAGAAGTTCTCAAATGGCAAGGGTAGGCAACGGTGGCTGACGAGGGAAGTTAAGGACTGCATAAAAGGCAAGGAAAGGGCATATAAGGCAGCAAAAGTGAGTGGGAAGTTGGATAATTGGTTAGCTTTTAAAATCAAACAAAATACAACTAAAAAAGCTATAAGGAGGGAAAAGATTAAATATGAGGGCAGACTAGCCAGCAATATAAAGCATAATACCAAATTTTTTTTCAGTTATATAAATAGTAAAAGGGAGGTGAGAATTGATAATGGACCACTGGAAAATGATGCTGGTGAGGTAGTAATGGGGGGCAAAGAAATGACAGATGAACTTAATGGGTACTTTGCATCTGTCTTCACTGTGGAAGACACTCTCAGTGTGCCAGAGGTCCATGAGTGTCAGGGAGCAGGAGTGAGTGCCATTGCTATTACAAAGGGAAAGGTGTTAGGGAGGCTCAAAGATCTTAAGGTGGATAAGTCTCCTGGGCCAGGTGGACTACATCCCAAAAACCTGAGAGAGGTTGCTGAAGAGATAACAGATGCATTAGTCATGATCTTTCAAGAATCACTTGATTCTGGCATGGTCCCACAGGTCTAGACAATTGCAAATTTAAGAAGGGGGGAAGGCAGAAGAAAAGAAATTATAGGCCATTTAGACTAAACTCAGAAATTGGGAAAGTGTTGGAGTCTAGTATTAAGAATGAAGTTTCAAGCTACTTGGAGACTAATGACAAAATAAGTCAAAGTCATTATGGTTTCTGTAAAGGGAAATCTTGCCTGACAAATCTGTTAGAGTTCTTCGAGGAAATAACAAGCAGGGTGGGCAAAGGAGGGGCAGTGGATGTCATTAATTTGGATTTTCAGAAGATGTTTGTTAAGGTCCCACACATGATGCTGCTTAACAAGATAAAATCCTATAGCATTACAGGAAAGATACAGGCATGGATAGAGGAATGGCTGACAAGCAGGAGGCAGCGAGTGGGAATAAAAGGGGTCTTTTCTGTTTGGCTGCCAGTGACTAGTGGTGTTCCTCAGAGGTCAGTATTGGGACTACTGCTTTTCACATTGTTGTCAGTTATTTAGATAATGGAATTGATGGCTTTGTGACAATGTTTGCAGAGGATATGAAGGTAGGTGGAGGGGTAGGCAGTGCTGAGGAAGCATGCGATTGCAATAGGACTTAAACAAATTGGAAGAATGGGCAAAAAGGTGGCAGATGGAATACAGTGTTGGGAAATGTGTGATAATGCATTTTTGTAAAAGAAACAATAGTGCGTACTATTATCTAAATGGGGAGAAGTTTCGAACATCAGAGGTGCAGAGGGACTTAGGAGTCCTCATGCAAGACTCCCAGAAGGTTAATTTACAGGTTGAATCTGTGGTGAAGAAGGCAATGCAATGTTGGCATTTATTTCAAGGGGAATAGAATATAAATGCAAGGAGATAATGCTGAGCCTTTTTAAGACACTAGTCAAGCTGTACTAGTAAGTATTAACAACAGTTTTGGGCCCCTTATCTCAGAAAGCTTGCATTGTCATTGGAGTGAGTCTAGAGGAGGTTCACGAGGATGATTCCGAGAATGAAGGGGTTAACATATAAGGAGTGTTTGGCAGCTTTGGGTCTGTACTCACTGGAATTTAGAAGAATGCGGTTGGGGGGTGGATCTCATTGAAACCTACCGAATGTTGAAGGATTAGTTGAGGTGGATGTGGAGAGGATGTTTCCTATGGTGGGGAATCAGAGCTAGAGGACACAGCCTCAAAATTGAGGGGAAACCCTTTAGAACAGAGGTAGGAGGAACTTTTTTTAGCCAGAAGAGTAGTGAATCTATTGAATGCTCTGCCACAGACTGCATTGGAGGCCAAGTCTGTGCATATATTTAAGGTGGAAGTTGATCGTTTCCTGTTCGGTCAGGATATCAAAGGATATGGCCAGAGGTCAGGTGCTCGGGGTTGAGTGGGATCCGGGATCAGCCTGGATGGAATGGTGGGGAAGACTCGATGGTCTGAATGGCCTAATTCAGCTCCTATGTCGTATGGTCTAATCAGGCACACCACTGCTTTACTGATGTGTATCCCATTTTCTACCCTATGTAAGCTTGCTGTGTTAATTGGTTGCTATAGAATTTCCCCAAATGTATATAGGTAGCAGACAAAATCATGGGGATTGAAAGCCTCGAGAGAGAATAGGTTGCAGAAAAATAAGTTAGGTAATGGGACCGCTGGGGATACTGTGAGAGATTCTGCAGGCTCAGTAGGCTGAATAGCCTTCTACAGTATATCCTAACACAGATTTGATGAACTTTCCTCCATCCTGAAATCCATGTCATTGGTTGTAGATTTATTGATATTGTTAACTTTAATGATCATTCTGAATATTCCAGTGTGTCTTTCATTGGGTGACAATTTATCATCTCATTTACCCCCTCTCTTGATTTTTAACTTTGCATTTCAGAGGGGAGATGCAGTCAGTTGATTTTCCCTAACTAGTATGACATAGAATTTTAGTCTGTTGTAACTTGATTTGTTGACGTGGTCAGTCATTTCCCTGGAGGTATCATCACACATCTGTCATACATACATCTATCAGCACAAGTCTAAAGTGTCCACCTTGGTGTTTTTTAGTCCACCAACCAACCCTTAATAAATGTATAATTAATAAATGCCTGTGTAAATGTACATCATTTTATTATACACCATTATGATATTCCTCCTGTTTATTTATTCTAAAATACTTTTAATTCACAAAAAGTATATACTGTATATGGGAGAACACATGTGGTGTTTATAGAAGTGTTTGAATTATGTGAAGTATGGATAAGGTGGTTGGTAAGCCTATTTTCCCCCAGGATAAGAGAGTCCAAAACTAAGGGGCATAGGATTAGGGTGGGAGGGGAAGAATTTAAAAGAGACCCGAGAGCAATTTTTTAGACAATAGACAGTAGGTACAGGAGTAGGCCATTCAGCCCTTCTAGCCAGCACAGCCATTCATTGTGATCATGGCTGATCATACACAATCAGTACCCTGTTCCTGCCCTCTCCCCATATCCCTTGACCCCGCTATCTATAAGAGCTCTATCTAACTCTTTTTCATGCACATAGGGTGGTGAATTGTATGGAATGAGTTGCCAGAGGAAGTGGTTGAGGCAGGTACAATTGTATAATTTTGAGAAGCATTTGGATAGGACCATAGAGGACTGGGGCTTGGAAGGATATGGGCAGAACACAGGAAATTGGGACTGGTAGGGTGGGCACCATTATTGGCATAGACTTGTTGGGTCAAAGGGCCATATCCTTGCTATATTATTGTAGGACTCTGTGTCTTTATTTGTATTTGTTGTGCCATCAAGTCAATATATTTTACTTATAGAGCATTAATGCCACTCACATTTCTTCTTTAAATAATGCACCCATGATATGCTTGAGAGACTTCAATATCCAGTGGCAGTAGGGCTTTAAACTGTGGCCCTGGGTATCCTCTGAAGAGATTCCAGATTGTCCTGGAGAGTGCTCAACCCTCTATGGAACAACTGGAGATGATCTAAATTCCAGATAAAGGAGGAAACAAAAAATGAGGCTGGAATTGCAGTTACTGTAAAATTCTTAAAGTATAGAATCCTGTCCTCATTGTTGTAGACACTCACTGAGATGGGAGGAGTTTGACTCACGATAGACTCTGACCATGTTGCTGACCTAAATGCCTTGTTCGGATAAGCTGGGTGGTGAGTTTTGTTGATGAGCAGAAATTGCTTCGCTTGTTGAACCTTTGATGAAGCTCCAAGCCGTGCTGGGTGGTTGTGTAGATTGGTGGGTGGGGCCCTCCGGGGATGCTGTTAGTGGGTTGAGCACTGCCCTGAACTGACCTCATGGGGTCCAGCTGCACATTTATCAGCCGTTCACTGCACTGAGTGGCTTCCAAAGACACAGCATCAAAGTTGGGCACTGAGATTTGCGTTAAAACTTGTCATTTTAGGGATTGCCCTCGTGAAGGTCAACTTGATTTCTAAGTCCTGAATATAATGCCTCCACATTGGCTGCAGTGGTCCCCAGCTGCCTAGATCCTCTGGATTTTCACATCACTCATTAAGATGCTCTTTAGTACTCACTACCTTAACCCAGCTTTTTCTCAATACCTTTAATGGTGTGTTGCCAATTATAGTTTGATGGTTTTTCCTGTGGTCTACTTGCACAGGATACAGTTCAAATAGATGCTAACTTTGTACCTCTTTCTACAGACACTACCTGAACTGCTGAATGTTTCCATCATTTTCTGTCTTTATATCAGATTCACAGCATCTGCAATTATTGTTAATTTATATTGGGATAAAGCTTGCATATATGAGGCATATTTTGCAACCAAAATCAAATGACATTGAACCCATATTTTTAAGTGTAATTACTGATCAAGTACAGGAAACAAGACAGGCAATTTGCAAACAGTAATGTGATAATAAGTAGAACATTTGTTTTAGTAATATTTGTTGAGAGCTAAGTGCTTGTAGGGTCTTGGGGAAAAAACTCCCCTGCTGATTTTCAGAATAATGCTGTAGAACCTTTAACACTCATTTGAGACAACAGATGGGGCCCGAGTTTAGTGTTTATGAGTACTGAAGCATTCCTTTGCGCATAATAATGCTGAAGCAGAGGTCTGGATTTTATCTCAAAGTTTCTGAACTGAGACTTGAATGCACTCTCTATTGGAATCCACTCCTTTCTTATTCGAAAGGAAAAGATGCTATGTGCTAATTAACTGGCTGGAGTGTTCACCAATATCTTTAACCTCTCATTTCGGCAGACTGAGGTACCCACCTGCTTCAAGCAGGCTTCAGTTATACCAGTGCCCAAGAAGGACATGGTAACCTGCCTCAATGGCAATCATCGAGTAGCATTTATATTCACTGTGATGAAGTGCTTTGAGAGGTTGGTGATAAAACATACCAACTTCTGCCTGTGAAGTGACTTGGATCTGTACAATTTGCCTACCTACACAACAGCAGATGCCATTTCATTGGCTTTTCACTCAACGCTAGAATATCTGTACAGCAAAGATGCTTACATCAGAATCCTCTTTATTGACTGCAGCTCAGCATTCAATACTATCATTTTCTCAGAAGTAATCAATAAACTTCAAAACCTTGGCCTCAATACCTCCTTGTGCAATTAGATCCTCCATTTCTTCACCTGCAGACACCAGTCAGTTCAGATTAGCAATAACATCACCTCCACAATCTCCATCAGCACAAGTGCATCACAGGTCCATGGGCTTGCCCCCTGCTCTACTCACTTTATACTTATGACCGTGAGGCTCCAAATATTAAGTTTGCTGATGACACCACTGTTGTTAGCTGAATCAAAGGTGGTGACAAATAAAAATATAGAAGGGAGGCTGAAAATCTGTCTGAGTGGTGCTACAACAATAACCTCTCACTCAATGTCGCCAAGGCCAAGGAGCTGATTATTGACTTGAGAAGAAGAAAGTCAGAGGTTCATGAGCCAGTCCTCATCCGGGGGGGTGGGGGGAGAGAAATCAGAGGTAAAGAGGATCAGCAACTAAAAATTTCTTTGTGTAATCATTTTAGAGGATCTGTCCTGGGCCCAGCACGTAAGTACAATCACAAAGAAGGCATGGCAGCACCTCTACTTCCTTAGAAGTTCACAAATATTTGGCATGGCATCTAAAACTATAGATGTTTGGTGGAGAGTATATTAATTGGTTGCAGCACAGCCTGGTATGGAAACACCAATGCCCTTGAACAGAAAATACTACAAAAAGTAGTGAATATGGCACAGTCCACTATAGGCAAAGCACTCATCACCATTGAGCACATCTACGTGGAGCACTGTTATCAGTGTGTAGCATTCACCATGAAGGATGGCCATGCTTTCTTCTCGCTACTGACATCAGGAAGAAGGTATAGGAGCCTTCGGACCCTTGCCACTAGGTTCAAGAACAGTTATTACCCCTCAACCATCAGGCTCTTGAACCAGTGGGGACAACTTCACTCAGCTTTGGTTGTCCCATCACTAAACAGTTCCTACAACCTATGCACTTACTTTCAAGAACTCTTCATCTCATGTTCTTGATATTTGTTGCTTATATGTTTATCATTATTATTTTTTTTCTTTTGTATTAACACAGTATGTGGTCTCTTGCACTTTGGTTGTTTGTTAGGTGCCGTCTTTCATTGATTCTATTCTTGGATTTACTGAGTTTGCTCACAGGAAAGGAATCTCAGGATTTCATATGGTAACATATATGTACTTAGATAATAAATTTACTTTGAACTTAGAATTTTAGTTGGGGGATGTAGAACAGCTTGAATATTCATGCATTAGGGAGAGAAATTACTGGAAGAAATTATGCATACTTTAATAGCTTGCATCCTTTTCTATCGGAATACTCCTTTAACTGTGCTGTGCCTTCTGCTCAAGTGAGAGGAAGAATGTGCTGTTCTTTTAGGTTAGAGCTGTGTAAACAATCAGGTGAAACTGGTGGTGCTGACTCTGTCCACTGGGTGTGAGTAACTCTGAAGGTCTTTACACATGAGAGATTAGTGTTCCAAACCCTTGCAGTAAATGCAAGATCTTCCCTCTGGGTGCTGTTGGAGATGATCAGATCAGGAGAGAGAAGTCACTTTTTGCTGATGGCATGGGCTCTCCCATTCCAGCCCAGGGACCTAAGATCAGTTGTTGTGCTGACAGATGGTAAATTAATTCATGATTGTCACATGTACAGTGAAGAACTTGTCTGGTACACGTTTCATACAGATCAATGTTTGACAACAGTGCATTGAAGTAGTACAAGGTAAAACAGTAGCAGAGTACAGAATAAAGTGTTCAAGTTACAGAGGAAGTGCAGTGCGGGTAGGCCATAAGGTGCAAGGCCATGGCAAAGTAGATTGTGAGGTCACGAGTGCGTTTTCCGCACTGGTCTTTTAACAGTGGCGTAGAAACTGTCCATGAACCTGATGATACGTGATTTCAGGCTTTTGTATCTTCTGCCTGATGGGAGGGAGAAGGAGGAGATCTAGGGTGGGTGGGATCTTTGATTATGCCAGCTGCTTTACCAAGGCAGTCATAAATGTAGACAGAGTCTATGGAGAGGAGACTTTCATCCATGATGTGCTGAGTTGCGTCCACAACTCTTTGCAGTTTTTGCAGTCATGGACAGAGCAATTACCATATCAAGTTGTATTGCATCTGCTGGGAAGCTATGGAGCATTGATAAATAAACAGGTGAAGTTCAGAGGATATGCTTAATTTTTGTAGCCTCCTGAGGAAGTAGAGGTGCTGTTGTGTTTTTTTGGTCATGGCTTCTATACGGTTGGACCAGGACAAACTATTGGTGACGTTCACTCCTAGGAACGTGAAACTCTCCAGCTCTTGAATTCAGCAGTGTTGCTGTAAACAGGAGCATATGCAACCCCCTTTTCCTTCCTGAAGTCAATGACCAGCTCCGTTTGGTATGTTGAAATTGAGGAAAAGATTGTTGTCATGACAACATGTCACTAGCTCTCTGCCATCTTCCTGTATTCCAACCATTGTTACTTGAGACATGGCACATATATTGATGTTGTCTGCTAACTTGTTGATGGAGTTAGAGCAAAATCTGGCCATGCAGTCCTGAGTGTCTAGGGAGTAGAATAGAGGCTGAGGATACAGCCTTGTGGGCACTAGTGTTGAGGGTAATCAAGGTGGACGTCTTGTTGCCTACCCTTTTTGTTTGCACTCTGTGGGTCAAGAACTCACCATTAGTGTTGAGTTTCAGGTCTAAGAATGTGGAAGTGAGTTTACTAGGAATTGCAGTATTGAAGATGGAGCTGTACTCAGTAAATAATGGTCTAACATAGGTGTCTTTACTGTCCAGAAGGTCCGGAGATAAGTGAGGGGCAAGGAGATGGCATCTGCTGTAGATCTGTTTCGGTGGTAGGTGAATTGCATGGTTGTCAGGGAGGTTAGAGTTATTGTGTGCCATGACCAGCCTCTCAAAGTACTTCACGATGGTGGACGTCAGAGCTCCTGGGTGGTAGTCATTAAGGAACGCTATTTCCCCATGTTCTCCTCATACTTCATTTCATTTGAATGTGCAAGTATATCTCCTAAAAAAGAATATTCTCATTGCTCACTGGGTAAATTTGTTGAACCACGTATTGGCTGCCCTTTTTAACCTAGAGACTAACTGTGACTGTATGTCAAAAGATTTTCATCTGCTATAACATCTGTGGGGATATCCAGATTGTTTCAGAGTCACTCCGGGCCAAATGTTGTCAGTAGAGCCATTGCTTCCAAGAGTAATTGCTGACATTTGGCCGTTCCCACTTGAGGTCCTAGGCCTGCTTCAGTGGTTGAGTCCAGATTTGCTGAGAATATTTAGTATTTTACCTTACTGATCCTACAGTGGAGACTCTGGACCTGGAACAGAGCATGTGTGTAATTTTAAATACTTTTACCTTAGTACAGTCAACATACACAAAATGCTGGAGGAACTCAGCAGGACAGGCAGCATCTATGGAAAGAGTATAGCTGACGTTTTAGGCCGAGACCCTGCAGCAGGACTGGAGAAAAAAGATGAGGAGTCAGGGTTAGAAGGTGGAAGGAGGGGAGGGAGAAACTCCATTGACAAGTTTGCTGACGATATCAATGTATGTGCCATGTCTCAAGTAACAATGGTTGGAATACAAGAAGGTGGCAGAAAGCTAGTGACCTGTTGTCATGACAACAATCTTTTTCTCAATTTCAACAGACCAAATGGAGCTGGTCACTGACTCCAGGAAAGGAAAGGGGGATTGCACATGCTCCTGTTTACAGCAACACTGCTGAATTCAAGAGGGTTGAGAGTTTAAATTGATGGCCTCTTCTGCTGTTGCGATGAGGCCACACACAGGTTGCATGAGAAACAGCTTATATTCCATCTGGGTAGCCTCCAACCTGATGGCATGAACATCAATTTCTCGAACTTCTGGTAAGACCCCCCCCCTCACCATTCCCCATCCCCTTTTCCCTCTCTCACCTTATCTCCTTCCCCGTGCATCACCTCCCCTCTGCTGCTCCTCCCCCTTTTCTTTCTTCCATGGCCTTCTATCCTCTCCCATCAGACACCCCCCCCCCCTTCTCCAGCCTGTTATCTCTTTCACCAATCCCCAGCTCTTTATGTCACACCCCACCCCCAGTTTCACCTTTCACCTTGTGTTTCTTTCTCCTCTTCCCCCACCTACTAACCCTGACTCCTCATCTCTTTTTCTCCTGTCCTGCTGAAGGGTCTCGGCCTAAAACATTGACTATACTCTTTTCCATAGATGCTGCCTGTCCTGCTGAGTTCCTCCAGCATTTTGTGTGTGTCCTTGGATTTCCAGCATCTGCAGATTTTCTTTTACTTTAGTACAGTGTTTTTATTGCATTATGAATATTTTTATTTCATCCTATTTATTTAATAATTATATGCATCACTTATAATGAATATCAGAGACACTTAAAAACTATTTAAAAAATCTTCCAGCACTGATGGAAGATAAATTTCATTCCTTTCTCTTACCTCAATCAAAGATCATTAATGTGATACCATGTCACATGAGGCTGAATCACTGCTGAGGACTCATTACATCTTAGATGTCTGCTTCCCTAGTGCAGAAGGTCCGTGAATTTGGATCATGTTAGGCCTTGGTGACTTTAGGTGGGCTGGGTCCATGGGTGGCAAGTATTGTCCAATTATATCCCTGGATAGCACTTCTGAATCAGTGTTAAGACCCATCCCAAAGCAGAAAGATGCAGTCCTCATCTGATGCGCTATTAAGCAATGTCTATCAGGTAGCTGTAAAAGATGTCACGGCAATATCTTGAAAACAGGTAAATAGGTTATTTTTTTCATGGTGAAGGGCAACACTGCAACTGCTGGAATTCTGAAGTAAAGCAAGTGTAAATGGTCTAAGTGCTCTGCAAGCCAGTCAGCATCTGTGAAGAGGAAAGAGTATTAGTGTTTCAAGCTCAGTGTCTCTGTTATCTCATTCTTGTTTGTAGAAGCTCACTTTGTGCAGTGCAGCTGCTACTTATACTTCCAGAGTAACAATGACCGCATTATAGTGCATGATGAGTACTGAAAGTGTGAACCATACCTAGAAATAGAATTAATTAATTGGAGCATGAAAACAGAACCTTTGGCCCAACAAACACCTATTTTACACTGATATAATTTTATTCCTTTCACAATCACACTGACCTTTCTACATGCTACTACTCAGCTGCAATTTAGGAACAGTTTACAGTCAGCAACTAATCTACTATGCTGCTCCTCTTCAAGATGTAGGAAAGAATCAGAACACCCAGGAGAAACCCACACGGTCGAAGAGAGAGCATGCAAACTCCACACAGACAGCACTAGAGAGTCAGGACCAAACCCTAGTCACTGGGACTGAGAGGCAGTTGTAATATGTAAAAAAGTGGTAAAAGGAACTTGCATTCTTGGTTCTTGTGTTAAGGTTCTAGTTGGCTTTACTTTAGGACTAATGAGGCATTAGTGTCACCAGATCCTTACAAAGAAACAATCTGGCCACTGTAGGGCTACTGATCTTCTGGATCGTGCTGAAGCCTCCTGAAGTTTCTTCTATGAATATCCCAAAAATTACAGAAGCTTTTTTATAGATTTATCTGTGCTGTTTGAAATATTAAGCAACCTGATTTGATGTGCTTTGGTAAATGCTTACTGCAGACCATGAAACTGCAAGATGTACGAATGGCTTCTGGTATTTTGTCCAAACCAGTCCCTTCCTTTCAGCTTTTCCTTAACTACTTTGAAGCTACCATGTCCTGTGGTAGTGAGTTCAACATTCTCGCCACTGCCTAGGCAAAGAAATCAATCCTGAATCTCTGAAATGTTTCTGGTTTTGGTACTCCCCTCCCGCCCCCCCCCCCCCCCCCGGTCCTTCTACCTTTGTTGGTACATTTGGTTCTAGAAGTGTAAGCTTGGGCCTGTTGCAGAAAGGAAGGTGCTGCTCAGGTGTTAGACATTTCTCTAAGCATGCCATGCACCATAGCTTGGTGAAACAGAATTAGAAACATTTGCAGAGTTCTATTACTCTGTGATAAGCCCTTGAGATTTTTTTTATTTGGAAAGCAGACAAAGAGAGTTGTGTCAGCAGGATTTTTACAAACTGCTGTAATTCAGTCAGCCAGAACCTAGAGAATTTTACAGGAAGGGTGTAGGAGGCAGGACAGGACCAAATGTATCCCTTGAATCTTGGCAAATGGGTATACCCCTCTTGGGTCCAGTTCTGCCTGCAGCCCTGCACATTTAGACAGTGAGCAGGAGAGAATTTATTTTGTACAGATGGGCACCCAAGCACCTATTATTACCAAGACGTGGTCTGGGATATATTAGATGCAGGATCAAACATAGCCAGGGACATGTTAAAAGCATTTCTTAAAGCAGATTTGGATGCATTACATGTGGTGTAAAACATAGTCTGGCATATGTTTGGTGCCCAGAAAACATAAGCTGAGATATATTCTGTGCAATGTTATAGAGTGTCTTTGATATGTTATTGAAAGTTAGCATTGACTTAACTGATACTGTATTTCATTTTCATAGACGAGTGACAAATCTCAATTAAGAGGTAGTGGCTATGTGAATCAACCATAAAAGTGGTTGGTTGATAACCCACCGAAGAGGAAGAAGTAGTAGCTAATTCTTTTTAACTGAGAGCAAAATTAGCAAGCATGAGATATTTCTGTGTAAATCCCATCACCTCAAGTGGAATGTTGTAGAGTAAACCCCCAAAGAAAGTAGCTTGAGTAGCTACTCTCCAATGTGTAAACATCAGCACATGTTGAAACATGATTTCTTCTGAGGTAAGTTCAAAAATTAAAACAAGAAATCTCTTGGAATTGTTTCAAACACATAAGCAGCTGGGACTAAACTTGCCAAAGTCTGCTTATAATATCCAGACTTGTTTTCTTAAAGAAACCTCTTCATTTTTTTTTGCAAGTTGGATCTTGTGTTTTGTTGGAGTCTTGTTTATTCTCAGGTTGTGGGACAGGACTGTGGGACAACACAATGAGTCAGCAGCTGGACACTTGCAATTGTCCAGGGGATAGAGCAGCTGACTTCTTGGCAAGACTCACTAATTGTGGTCTGTGGTGACACCCAGAATGGCTGAGCTGCACATTTTCCCTGCAAGACCGTGTTGTGCCTCTGTGGAGGAATCTCCTGGTGAATCCCCACTAAGTTGACCTGGATTTCAATTCCAGTTTTTTACTTCTCCCAAAAAGTTAGATGTCAAATTGTTATGAGTGAAGCGGAGAGGGAATACTGTATATTATAATGCATAATATATGACAGTAGTATAGGACAGTTTTTAATGGGGCTGATGCACTATCAATTACTCTAAAAGACTGGAAGTAGAGTAAATACTGAAAGGCTTTTATTAACAATAAAATGGATCCACGTCCATGCTGTATGTCTGTCCTGGACTGTGGGAGGAACAGTGACACAATCACCTTTATCCAGGGGTCTGTGGGAGGAGCCACAGGAGCAGTCAGCAGAGGGGCGTGACCAGGCATGTCCAGACAGATAACCCAGTTACAACCTATATACATGGTTTCCCACGTTCACCCTTACTTTAAAAAAAAAAGAGTCCCACGGGGTGAAGTGACTTGACAATATTTAAAACAAGTATATTTACAGTTTAAGTCTATCAGGTGGTCGAGTCCGTTGCTGTGATCTATGTAGCACCAGTGGTGATTGCAGTGGTGATAGTGGTTGTGCTGGCTTCAGCCTAGCTTGAGGTGCCAGCACGTTAGGCGCCGGTAATCCCTCGTGCGTGTGCGTCATGCCCGCTATGGGAGTGTCATGTGGTGTCTGTGTAGGGCTTGGCGTGCGCTGAATCTCGTGGGTAAATATATTGGTGCGTACGGGGTTAATGGTCACCATGGAGTGTTCAGGGTAGGGGCCTGGTGCTCCTGTGGGCGCCAGGTCGCTGATAGAGACTGTGTCGTCCCGCCTGTCAGGTAAGACCACGTAGGCATACTGGGGGTTCACATGAAGTAGGTGAACCCTCTCGACCATCGGGAAGTATTTATTACTTCTTGCATCTTTCCAGAGCAGCACTGGCCCTGGGGATGTCAGCCAACCTGGTAAGGTGGTCCCGGTGGTCGACTTCCTGGGAAAAGAAAAGAGTCGCTCATGAGGGGTGGCATTGGTGGATGTGCATAACAGGGAGCAGATGGAGTGTAGTGCCTCGGGGAGGACCTCCTGCCAGCAAGAGACCGGCAGTCCCTTTGACCCAAGGGCTAAGATTATGGACTTCCACACCATGTCATTCTCCTTTTCCACCTGTCCATTCCCCCGGGGATTATAGCTTGTGGTCCTACTAGTTGCAATAACCCGAGCCAGAAGGTATTGGCACAGCTCGTCACTCATAGACGAGGACCTTCTGTCACTGTGCATATAGCATGGGTATCTGAACAGAGTGAAGAGCTGGTGCAGGGCTTTTATGACTGATGTGGTAGTGGTATCAGGGCAGGGGGTGGTGAAGGGGAACCATGAGTACTCATTGATTACGTTAAGAAAGTACACATTGCGGTCGGTGGAGGCAAGGGGGCCCTTAAAGTCGACACTCAGTTGTTCAAAGGGGTGGGTGGCCTTGATTAGTTGTGCCTTTTCGGGTCTGTAGAAGTGTAGTTTGCACTCTGTGCAGACTTGGCAGTCCCTGGTCATTGTCCTGATCTCCTTAAGGGAGTAAGGCAGGTTCTGGGCTTTCATGAGGTGGAAAAGCCAGGTGACCCCCGGGTGGCAAAGATCTGCATGTAGGGCATATAGCTGGTTAATATGCCCACTGGCACATATTCCCTGGGATAGGGCATCAGGGGGCTCAGGCCTGTACATGATGTCATAGTTGTAGGTGGAGAGTTTAATTCTCCACCTCAAAATTTTATCATTTTTGATTTTGCCCCGTTGTAGGTTGCTAAACATAAACATGACTGAGTGCTGATCGGTCAGCAGGGTGAGCTTTTTGCTGGTGAGATAGTGCCTCCAGTGCCTAATAGCTTCTACTATGGCCTGGGCTTCTTTCTCCACTGCGGAGTGCCGAATTTCAGAGCCTTGAAGGGTATGGGAGAAGAACACCACCGGTCTTCTTACCTGGTTGAGGGTAGCAGCCAGCGCAAAGTCAGAGGTGTTACTCTCTACTTGGAAAGGAATGCTGCTTTGGCAATGTCCCTTTAATGTGGCTGAAGGCCGCTCGGGCCTCGGCTGAGAGGGGAAATGTGGTGGACTTGACCAGGGGGTGGGCCTTGTCTGCGTAGTGAGGGACCCATTGAGCGTAATAGGAAAAGAAGCCCTGGCACCTTTTGATGGCTCTGAGGGTGTTGGGAAGAGGGAGTTCCAACAGGGGGCGCATACGGTCGGGGTCAGGGCCAATGACTCCATTCTCCACAACACACCCAAGGATAGCAAGTCGGGTAGTTCCGAACACACACTTATCCTTATTATAGGTAAGATTGAAAGCTTTGGCCACTTGGAAAAATTGGAAAAATTTTTGGAGGCTGTTGTCGTGATCCTGCCGGTCGTGACCGCAGATGGTGATGTTATCCAGATATGGGAACGTGACCTTCAGTTGGCACTGGTCCACCATCCGGTCCATTTCCCTCTTGAAGATAGACACACCATTCGTGACACCGAAGGGGACGTGCAGAAAGTGATAGAGCCTGCCGCCAGCCTCGAAGGCAGTGTCGGGGCGGTCCTCCGGGCAGATGGGGAGCTGATGGTAAGCGGATTTCAGGTCTACGGTTGAGTACACCTTGTACTGTCTGATTGACCATATCCGTGATGCGGGGTAGAGGGTACGCATCAAGCTGCGTGAACCTATTGATGGTCTGGCTATAGTCTACGACCATCCTTTTTTTCTTCCTGTTCCGAACAACGACCACCTGGGCCCTCCAAGGACTTGTGCTTGCCTCAGTGACCCCTTCCCTGAGCAGCCGCTGCACCTCCGACTGAATGAAGGCCCTGTCCCCCGCGCTGTACCTCCTGCTTTTAGTTGCCACAGGTTTACAGTCGGGGGTCAGGTTGGTGAACAGCGGTGGGGGAGGGATCTTGAGGGTGGAGAGGCTGGAAGTGGTGTCTGTAGTGCGGCTGTTGGCATGGTGTTGGGTGGGATGTGCGGGTCGGGGGGGGGTGGTGTGTGTGTGTGGTCAGTAGTGGGGTATGTGATGTATTCCTACAGAACTGAGGATTTCCAGTGATTGGTGGGAGGGGCCCATCATACTCCATTGTCACACTTTTCAGGTGGCTCTGGAAGTTGAGCCCCAGTAGCACAGGGGCACACAGTTGAGGCATGACCAGTAAGCCAAAGTCCCGATATCCTGTGCCCTGCACCACTAGCATCAGTACACAACACCCCCTCCCCGGGTGTCTGTGGAATGCGATCCAGAAGCCATGGTGACCCTCTGGCTTACCGGCTGTGTCACAAGTCCACAAAGCTGCACCATGTCCAGGTGGATAAAACTCTCCGTGCTGCCCATGTCAAACAGGCAGCTAGTCCTGTGCCCCTCCACCAGGATGTCCATCATTGACCTTGCGAGCTGGTGGGGAGCGCTTTGGTTGAGGGTCACGGAGGCCAGAGTTGAATCGCTGTCTTGGTCCAGCGCGGTGGGGTGCCTGGTAAGCACCCATGGGTCGTAGGCGGTGCGAGGTGGCGCCGACCAAGATGGCCACCCTCATGTCTCGCACATGTTGGCAGCGTGCAGGCAAGATGGCAACCTCCATGCCTCGCTCGCAGCGCTGCTCGATCCCGCTCGTGGTTTGGACTTACAGGCCTTGGCAAGGTAGCCCTTCTTTCCTCAGCTGGAGCAGGTAGCTTCTCGGGCCGGGCAGCGTTTCCAAGGGTGCTTCTTGAGTCCGCAGAAGTAACACTACGCAGACTCGCGACTGGAAGCAGCCGCGGTTGATTCGCCGGCGGGTTGTGGGGACTGCAGCGTCCCCGAGGCTGCCGAGAGATCGCGTGCCTGGAGAGCTTCAGAGTTGTGCAGAGTGGCCTCCAGCGTGTTGGCCAGCTCAGTCGGTGAATGTAAGGTAAGATCGGTATGTTCCAGCAGCTGCTGGCGCACGTACACTGACTTGGTCCCTGTGCCAAAGGTGTCTCTTACTAGGAGCTCCACATGCTATTTGGCTGTCATCCCCCAGCAATTGCAGGCCCGGACAAACTCAGCGCTCGACTCTTCGGGCCCCTGCCGCCGCGTTGTTAAGTAATGTCTTGCATGGACAGTATTTACCAGCCGCAGGTATTGTCTTCTGAGGATGCTCATTGCGCCATCGTAACTTGGCTGGTCTCTAATCATTGAGTAGACCCGTGGACTGACCCTGGAGAGGAGAACTCTGCGCTTCACAGTGGACTCGGTCGCTTCAATCTCCTCCAGGTATGATTCGAAGCAGGCTAGCCAGAGTTCGAAAGCGTTTCTGGCCTCAGGTGTTTGTGGGTTGTCGGGTCTCAGGATGTGTTTCATTCCTTAAAATTATTGTTAATAAAACTAATGCACTATCAATTACTCCAAAAGACTGGAAGTAGAGTAAATACTGACAGGCTTTTATTAACAATAAAATGGATCCACGTCCATGCTGGATGTCTGCCCTGGACTGTGGGAGGAGCAGTGACACAATCACCTTTATCCAGGGGTCTGTGGGAGGAGCCACAGGAGCAGTCAGCAGAGGGGCGTGACCAGGCATGTCCAGACAGATAACCCAGTTACAACCTATATACATGGTTTACCACAGGGCCAGAGGGGACAATTTGTCAGTCATTTGGAATATAATGTAAAGAGATCAAACTGGAGTTTATGATTTCATAGCCTTCTGCAGTACATAGAAATTACTATCTATTTCATGTTCCAATTTGATGTACAGTGAGATGACATGGTAGCTTAGCAGTTAGCATAACACTTTACAGTTTTAGCAATTGGAAGATTGGGGTTCATTTCCCACTGATGTCTGTAAGAGTTTGTACATTCTCCTTGTGACCGCATGCATTTTCTCTTGGTGCTCTGGTTTCCTCCCACATTCCAAATAGGTGTATGAGTTAGGGTTGGTAAATTGTGGGCATTCTACATTGGTACTGGAAGCATAATGACACTTAAGGGCTGTTGCCCAGCTCAATCCCGGACTGTGTTGGCTGTTGATGCAAGTAATGCATCTCACTGTATATTGCGATGAAGCTAAGCTTTAGATCTTTCCTTTAAGTAACAAAAGAATGTCCTGAATTAAAATAAATGTGAAATATTGTGGGCATTGGAAGTCTGAAATACAAACATAAAGTGAAGGAAATACATGGCATGTCAGACAACTTTTGAAGGAGGAGGAGTAGTTAACATATTAAACATATTAGGCAGCACAGTGGTATAGCCAGTCTAGCAACTGCCTCAAAACTTCAGGGACATGGGTTTAGCCCTGATCTCAGATGCTCTCTGTGTAACATTTACATATTCTCCCTGTAAGTGTATAGTTTTCCTCCGGGTGCTCAAGTTTCCTTTCTTGTCCTCAAAGACGTGCACCTTTGGGGATTAAATGCCCACTGCAAATTTTTTCTAGTGTGTAAGTAAGCAGTAGAAACTGGAGAGAATGGAAATGTGGGATTAATGTCGAATTAGTGTAATACCTGACTTGAAAAGGCACTTCCATAGCTTTGTTGTCACTGTGTCAAACACCTGGAACTCTCTACCTTCACCACCATCATCTATTCAAGGGCATTTAGTGATGGGTAATAAATGTTGGGCTTTGTGGATGCACAAAAAAAATTGCCCCTCTGCATCTAAACTGGTTGTCTAAAAGAGTTAATTGCCTAGTTCCTGATCTCTGGCTCTTTCACAATAACACTCCAAAACAGTTACTTACCCAGTTTGTGCTGTAGCCTCTGAGCTGTAGGAACCCGGTTTAGAATCCGGCCTCACATGTTGCCTGGACAGAGTTTCCCTGTTCTGTGTCTGACTGTGCCAGTTTCCTCACACATCTCAAACACGTGCTGTAAATTGCCCCTCGGTGTAGGTAAATGACAAAAAAAAGCTTACAGGAGAAAGTGATGGGCATATGTAGAGATACCGAGGAGCAGATTGGGAGGCATTTTGGAAAGGAGCAAAAATAACAGGGTTGTTATTATGGGTGACTTTAACTTCCCTAATATTGATTGGCACTTGATTAGTTCCAAGGGTTTAGATGGGGCGGAGTTTGTTAAGTGTGTCCAGGATGGATTCCTGTCACAGTATGTTGACAGGCCGACTAGGGGGAATGCCATACTGGATCTAGTATTAGGTAACGGTTAGGTCAGGTCACAGATCTGTCAGTGGGTGAGCATCTGGGGGGGACAGTGATCATAGCTCCCTGACCTTTAGCATTATCATGGAAAAGGATAGAATCAGAGAGGACAGGAAAATTTTTACTTGGGGAAGGGCAAATTATGAGGCTATAAAGCTAGTACTTGCGGGTGTGAATTGGGATGATGTTTTTGCAGGGAAATGTACTATGGACATGTGGTCGATGTTTAGGGATCTCTTGCAGGATGTTAGGGATAAATTTGTCCCGGTGAGGAAGATAAAGAATGGTAGGGTGAAGGAACCATGGGTGACAAGTGAAGTGGAAAATCTAGTCAGGTGGAAGAAGGCAGCATACATGAGGTTTAGGAAGCAAGGATCAGATGGGTCTATTGAGGAATATTGGGTAGCAAGAAAGGAGCTTAAGAAGGGGCTGAGAAGAGCAAGAAAGGGGCATGAGAAGGCCTTGGCGAGTAGGGTAAAGGAAAACCCCAAGGCATTCTTCAATTATGTGAAGAACAAAAGGATGACAGGAGTGAAGGTAGGACCGATTAGAGATAAAAGTGGGAAGATGTGCCTGGAGGCTGTAGAAGTGAGCGAGGTCCTCAATGAATACTTCGCTTTGGTATTCACCACTGACTTGATGACGGTGAGGACAATATGAGTGAGGTTGATGTTCTGGAGCATGTTGATATAAAGGGAAAGGAGGTGTTGGAGTTGTTAAAATACATTAGGATGGATAAGTCCCCGGGGCCAGACGGAATATTCCCCAGGCTGCTCCACGAGGCAAGGGAAGAGATTGCTGAACCTTTGGCTAGGATTTTTATGTCCTCGTTGTCCACGGGAATGGTACCAGAGGATTGGAGGGAGGCGAATGTTGTCCTCTTGTTCAAAAAAGGTAGTAGGGATAGTCCAGGTAATTATAGACCAGTGAGCCTTACGTCTGTGGTGGGAAAGCTGTTGGAAAAGATTCTTAGAGATAGGATCTACGGGCATTTAGAGAATCATGGTCTGATCAGGGACAGTCACCATGGCTTTGTGAAGGGCAGATCGTACCTAACAAGCCTGATAGAGTTCTTTGAGGACGTGACCAGGCATATAGATGAGGGTAGTGCAGTGGATGTGATCTACATGGATTTTAGTAAGGCATTTGACAAGGTTCCACATGGTAGGCTTATTCAGAAAGTCAGAAGGCATGGGAACCAGGGAAGTTTGGCCAGGTGGATTCAGAATTGGCTTGCCTGCAGACGGCAGAGGGTCGTGGTGGAGGGAGTACATTCAGACTGGAGGGTTGTGACTAGTGATGTCCCACAAAGATCTATTCTGGGACCTCTACTTTTTGTGGTTTTTATTAACGACCTAGATGTGGGGGTAGAAGAGTGGGTTGGCAAGTTTGTAGACGACACAAAGGTTGGTGGTGTTGTAGATAGTGTAGAGGATTGTCAAAGATTGCAGAGAGACATTGATAGGATGCAGAAGTGGGCTGAGAAGTGGCAGATGGAGCTCAACCCGGAGAAGTGTGAGGTGGTACATTTTGGAAGGACAAACTCCAAGGTAGAGTACAAAGTAAATGGCAGGATACTTGGCAGTGTGGAGGAGCAGAGGGATCTGGGGGTACATGTCCACAGATCCCTGAAAGTTGCCTCACAGGTAGATAGGGTAGTTAAGAAAGCTTATGGGGTGTTAGCTTTTATAAGTTGAGGGATAGAGTTTAAGAGTCGCGATCTAATGATGCAGCTTTATAGAACTCCAGTCAAGCCACACTTGGAGTCCAGTTCTGGTCGCCTCAGTATAGGAAAGATGTGGAAGCATTGGAAAGGGTACAGAGGAGATTTACCAGGATGTTGCCTGGTTTAGAGAGTATGGATTATGATCAGCAATTATGGGAGCTACTCTTTGGAGAAAAGGAGGATGAGAGAAGACATGATAGAGGTGTACAAGACATTAAGAGGAATAGACAGAGTAGACAGCCAGCGTCTCTTCCCCAGGGCACAACTGCTCAGTACAAGAGGACATGGTTTTAAGGTAAGGGGTGGGAAGTTCAAGGGGGATATTAGAGGAAGGTTTTTCACTCAGAGAGTGGTTGGTGTGTGGAATGCACTGCCTGAGTCAGTGGTGGAGGCAGATACACTAGTGAAGTTTAAGAGACTACTATACAGGTATATGGAGGAATTTAAGGTGGGGGTTATATGGGAGGCAGCGTTTGAGGGTCGGCACAACATTGTGGGCCGAAGGGCCTGTAATGTGCTATACCAGTCTATATGTGCAAGCTAATAAGTTCCAGGGATGCGGGGAAATAAGGGGAGATAAAATTGGATTGATGAGATTGCTCCTCTGGACACAGCATGAATTTAATGGGCCGAATAATGAGCTGTTTCATTTTGAATTGGCATCCTCCATCTCTTAGTGCCCTCCAAGTCTAATTTAAAAAAAATCTCCTCCTCTCACATCTCGTTTGTCAATCATGTTCTGTAAACTCTAGTTACTGATTCAAATAAAACTGATATAAAAAAAGTCTGTCCTCATTGCTCCTTTAAAACTCATTATCATTTTGAATGATATTACTGGGTCTCCGGTTGAACAACAGCACACTCAGTTTCTAGCTCCTTCCACATTACTGAAGGCTTCCATTCATAGTTTTATTCTCAGCAAGGCCTTCTTCGCATGTGATGTCCCAAAATGGCAGCAATAATTCAGCTGGGGCTTAACCAGTTATTTGTAAAAGGATTAATGTAACTTCCCTGCTTTAGGAATCATTGTCATTATTTAAAAAACCATAAGAGCTTGCATCCTTTTTTAAAAAAAAAACCAGCCTGCTAAAGATCTGAAGTTGTGAATGCAATGTTCAGGCAGAGTGATTGTAGTAAGTTTAATCAAAAGTTATTTAAGTAGAATTTAGCACAGATTTTATTAAGTGACATTTGGTTGTGTTGTGAAGAAACAAGAACAACCCAACTGGACAGAGGTACTTTTCAGATATTTTCCCTTGACATAAAAAGCCAGAGACATATAGATTGTAAAATCCACCTTCTACTACAATAAAATTTATTTATCTATAGGTGGAATGTAGAATTCTTTAATTTTCTAGCAGCAGTAGTTGCCAGGAAAAGCATTATTTATTTTCTGGTGCAGGGAGCGATACCTGCTGAAAGCAGAAAGTGGGGTGGGAGGGTGGGGAGAGGGAAAGAAGTGATTGGTGGTGGGATCCCATCGGAGATGGCAGAAGTTTCGGAAAATTATGTGCTTGACATGGAGACTGGTGGGGTGGTAGGTGTTGTAAAATGTATGGTCATGCACTTGGGTAGAAGAAATACCTGTGCAGACTACTTTCTAAATGGGGAGAAAATCCAAAAATCTGAGAAGCAACAAGGGACTTGGAAGTCCTTGTGTAGAACACCCTAAAGGTTAACTTGGAATTTTGAGGAAGTGAGGAAGGCAAGTGCATTGTTAGCATTCATTTCAAGAGGTCTAGAATATAAGAACAGGGATTGATATTGAGGCTTTATAAGGCACTGGTGAGGCCTCACCTTGAGTATTGTGAACAGTTTTGGGCTCTTTATCTGAGAAAAGATGTGCTGGCATTTGGAGCAGGTTCAGAGGAGAGTCACAAGGATGGTTCCGGGAATGAAAGGGTTATCATATGAGGAATGTTTGATGGTTCTGGGCCTGTACTGGCTGGAATTTAAAGGAATGAGGGGAGTATCTGATTGAAACCTTTCGACTATTGAAAAGCCTAGGCTTAATAGATGTGGAAAGGATGTTTCCCATGCTGGCAGAGTCTAGGACAAGCTGGCACAGCCTCAGGATAGAGGGCATCCATTTAAAACAGATGCAGAGAAATTTCTTTAGACAGAGGATGGTGAATTTGTGGAATTTGTTACCACAGGCAATTGTGGAGGCCAGTTTGTTGGGTGTATTTAAGGTGGTGATTGATAGGTTCTTGACTGGCCATGACATCAAAGAAGGCCATCAAAGGAGAGAAGGCCGGGAAACGGGGCTGAGGAGAGGAGAAAAGGATCAACCATGATTGCATGGTAGAGCAGATCCCAATGGGCCAAATGGCCTGATTTTTCTCCTTTGTCTTATGGTCTTATAAAATCCATGTGGACTACTTCAATACCCTGCCCTCATTGATTCTCCTTGTTCTGTCCTCAATAACTTTAATCAGGCAATTTATTGATGCTTGCCATTTTAAAAGAATATTTGTGTTTGTAGGTTCCTTTATGTTGTCAACACGCATGAGAGATGGTGCTTTTATTGAAGGCAGTCACAGAACTAAACTGCTGCATCAGAGTGTCATAATGTACCTAAAGTTCCACATGACACGAAGCTGGTTTTAAAGGTTCGCTATACAGTACGTGTTCATATTCCCATGGTTTCCATGACCAGAGTTAATTGAAATGGCCTGTAATAGTCAATTTATCTCTTCTTTCCTTTATTAATACAAAAGTTTGTTAGAGCCCTTCAGTCCTCAGGTATCATTCTTATAGTCAAGATGCACTGAAGAATTATGGGCTATGTAATTGCTTCTTTACATCTTTTAATAGCTTAGCATGTATTGTATGCATGTCTCATAATTTATCCCATTTCAAAGCTGATTAATCTTTTAATGCTTTTAAAAGAATATATATACTTATCCAACTTAATATTCTTACGTAACTGAGTGATGCCATCATTCTATTCTTCAGTGAAAATGATCAGAAAATATTAACTAAGAAACCTGCCCACAGGCTCTACCTCTACACCAAATACCCTTTTCCTGAATAGGTTCTTGATTTTTCACTTAATCATGTTCTTGCTCTTTCTGTACATACAAAGCATCTTTAGATTTTCCTTGCCTATAATTTTTAATATCATCTTCAGTTTCTTAATTTCCATTTTTATTTCTAACCTGCATTATTTTGTATTTTTCTTGGCTTTCTGTACTATTAACTTATTGGTGTTTCAGCAAAGCTTCTTTTGTTTTGTTTTCTCTGGGCGTTTGGGGACTAAATTAAGATTGATCCACCCACTACCTTTGTTGAAGTATCTTTGCCCTGAACCCCAAGATTGTCCACTTTGGCTCTCATTGCTCTCAGATCGATTTTAGCTTCAAGTAGTTGTTCCCAGTCCACTTTTGTTAAATTGTTGCTCAGTCTCATAGATTTGACCCCTTGCCCTGATTAAGAACATTTTCTTCAATTTTCTTTGCTACCCACAAACATTCTCCTTTTGTCTTTGTTTGTAGGCTGATTAAAACAAATATTCTTCGATTAAATTGAGGCCTCTTAAGGTAAGAAAGGTAAGCCTTTGTTCACAGTCCCTCCACTTTCTCACCTCACCCACTTTTTTTTCCTACCAACTCCATCTCCATCTTCCCCTCCCTCACCCAGATATTCCAGATATTCCTCCCTCCAGTTCACCTTCTCACCTCCTTCCCTTTACTCCATGTTCAGGCTGCTGTTTATTTATTAACAGCTCAGTGTTAACACCACAAGCCCGTCAGTCCAAATCAACAAGTTTCAAAACTTGGGCCTCTGTACTTTGCTTTGCCCCGGTTCCTTGAATTCCTTGTTCAAGGACCACAGTTAGTGTGGATTGGAAATAACATCTGCTCCTTGCTGACAATCAACACCGACCCACCTCAAAGGTGCTGCTTAGCCTGCTGTTCTACTCTCTCCACACCCATGACTGTGTGGCTAAACACAGCACAAAAGCCATCTATAAATTCAACTGTGATACAACTGTTGTCGGCAGAATCTCAGATGGTGATGAGAAGGCATACAAGAGTGAGATAGATCAGATGATTAAATGATATCACAGCACAACCTTGCACTCAACATCAGTAAGACCATGGAATTGATTATAGACTGCAGGAGGGGTAGGGTGAGGGGATATACCAGTCCTCAACGGGTCAGCAGTTGAAAGGGTAAGCAGTTTCAAGTTGTTGGTTATGAACATCCCTGGAGATCGATCTTAGGCCCAACATATTGATGCAATTGCAAAGAAGGCATGCCAGCAGTTATATTTCATTCAGAGTTTTTGGAGATTTGTTATTTCTACAGATGTACTGTGTAGAGCATTTTGACTGATTGCATCGCCGTCCTCTGAGTTGATTACAATGCAGAGGATCAGAAAAAATTGCAGAAAGTTGTAAACTCTGCCAGCTCCATCAAGGATACCTTCAAAAGGTAATGCCTCAAAAATTAAGAACCCCCACCAGGACATGCCTTCTTTTCATTGCTACTTTCAGGGAGGAGGTCTAGGAGCCTAAAGGCACACAGTCAATGTTTTAGAAATTGCTTCTTCCCACTCTACCCACATTTTTAAATGGGCTAAGAAACTGTCAATGTTCTCTCAATATTTTACTCTCTTTGCAAAATATATCCTGATTCTGATTGCTGTCCTATCAGATCCCATCTACTTCAGCCCTTTTGTCACTTACACCTATCTACCTCACAACCTCTTACATCATTCCCGCTCTACCCTCTCACCTGAATCTACTTATCACCCACCGGTCCATGCCCCACTCCTTTTCTTATTCTGTTGGCTGGCTCTCCTCTGTCCAGTCCTGATGAGGGATCTCAACCCTAAACATCAACTGTCCATTTCCCTCTCTGAATGTTTCCTGACCCACTGAGTTCCTTCAGCATTTTATGTGTTGCTCTTAAAGTACCTATTATCTTTTATGCTTACTGTTCTGTTCAGTTCAGTTCAGGTGCCTTGCCGTTCGGGGTGGGCAATCATGTCTCTCCATCCATCACAGTCCCTGACCCTCTGAATTGTAGTTGTTGCCTCCCCTGTTTCTAACCATGATGTTAATCCATCTATCAAGGACATTCTTGCTATTGAGGGAGTGCAGCGTAGGTTCACGAGGTTAATTCCTGGGATTGTGGGACTGTCATATGTTGAAAGATTGGAGTGACTGGGCTTGTATACACTGGAATTTAGGAGGATGAGAGGGGATCTGACTGAAACATATAAGATTATTAAGGGATTGGACATGCTAGAGGCAGGAAACATGTTCCCGATGTTGGGGGAGTCCAGAACCAGAGGCCACAGTTTAAGAATAAGGGGTAGGCCATTTAGAACAGAGTTCAGGAAAAACTTTTTCACCCAGAGAGTTGTGGATCTATGGAATGCTCTGCCTCAGAAGGCAGTGGAGGCCAATTCTCTGGATGCTTTCAAGAAAGAGTTAGATAGAGCTCTTAAAGATAGCGGAGTCAAAGGGATATGGGGAGAAGGCAGGAACGGGGTACTGATTGTGGATGATCAGCCATGATCACATTGAATGGCGGTGCTGGCTCAAAGGGCCGAATGGCCTGCTCTTGCACCTGTTGTCTATTCTCTGTCTGCCTCTGCTTTTTCCTTCCAGCTTTCCAGTTGAAACTGAATGTTCTAATGTCTCTCTTCGCATGATGTGTCCAAAGAATTTTGATTGCTGTTCTCTGATTTTTTAAAAAATGTACATTTTGTTTTCATTCTCTGTAGAGCTTCTTCGTTGGTTATCCTGTCTGTATATGATATGCATAGCATTCTTCTGAGGAACCATGTCTCTGCTGCATTGATTCTTTTTTTCCATTGCATTTGTGATGGTCCTTGACTCACAGCCATACATCAATATAGGAAGAATGTGACAGCTGAGAGTTCTGAGGCGGATGTCAATTGCTATTTTCTTGTTCATTAGGATGTTTCTCATTTCTGTAAATACTGTTCTTGCCATTGCTATTCTTGCTTTTATGTCTGTTTCGCATTTGCCATCAGATGTTACCCATGTGCCAAGGTACTTGAAGTTGTGAACTTGTTTTAAGATTTAATTTTCCAGTATGATCCTACAGTTTGGGATATCAGGTTTCTGTACGCTTACTGTATCCCAGAATAATTGAAACCCCCTACTACTACTGCACATTGAGTTCCTAAGTTTCCATCAGACTATTTGAAGGTGTGTACTGTACTCCCAACATTTTGATTGCTCTTTTTTTTTTGCATTTTTGTTCAAACAGTTTAGCTTTGCAGCTGGGAGCCCTGCAGTTGTTTTCTCTTAGGGAATTGATCCAATTACTTACTGAAAGTTGCTATTGAATCTGCACCCACCACCCATTCAGTAAGCACATTCCAAATGAAAGCAGCTTACTATCTGCCAGAAGATTGATTGTAAACTGCCTTCCAAATTCCTTTGGTGGGGGTTCATGTTAAATAGTTCAAAGCATTTGCTGGCACTTACTTTTTTTAAGAGAAATGGGCAAAAGTTCAGTTAGAGAGCATGGTATTGAGATTAACAGAAAATACGAGAGATGGGGAGGTACAGGGAGCGAATTCCATAGATTAGGGATTTGGGCAGCCCAAGGCACAGCCAACAATGAAAGAAAGGAATGTCAAAGTTGCTGGAATTGGCAGAGTGCTGAAATCCTGGTGGGTGGTTCTCACAGTTTGGGAATGGTGAGGAAATTGGAAGCAGGCATTTAGAAATGAGGCTTGACAGACCAGGAGCCTGAGTGCATCATGAAGCCAATTGCCAACAGGTAAATGGGACGGTGCTGGTTGCAGGCAGTAACAAATAAACTTCGTTTATTTTCCTGTGGTGACCAATCTTTGCTGGATTTTCACTACTTCATTTGCCAACTATACTTCAGCTGTCTCAACTCCAGGCTCATGTTCAAACTCCAAGACGTCTCACAAGTGGGTTATGGCTTGAAAGTATTCTAAATCACCACTGCCTGAGTCAGTTTCATGAATACAATCAGCTTTGGATCAAAAGCAGCAGGTGTAATGATACGAAGTTCCATGAATTGGAGCAGAATTGTTACAAGTAGTAATCACTGCTGCTAACCAGAGTAGGAGTTTTCAGCATTGCTCCAATCCTCCTCCATTTTTCTGTCTTCCTTCCCTTCCAGAATGGAACTGTGACATCATGTCAACATTTAAAACTGAGGGCCAGGCATTTTTAAATAAAATAATCTCTTAGTTCCCTGCTGACTCCAATCTCCTGTACTCTTCCTCACCCATTTGTCCACTTTTTGGCATGAATCAGAAGTGAAATTTTGGCCAAATTTAGCCCACTCTCTCGGCATTAAATGTCTTGCTATCATTGTTGCAACAGGGATTTGTATGGAATTCTTCGATGGCGTAATCGGATGCACAGTGTGATACCATATTCTTCTTTACCTCAGATAGTCAGTTTGCACAACCACTCCTCCCTCCCCATTATCCTCAACATGACTGCCCCCCAGGGCTGTGTGCTGAGCCCACTGCTATACACTGTTCACACAGGACTGCATGACGAAACACCTGGATAATCACATTATTAAGTTTGCCAGTGACACGACAGTGGTGGGGCTCATCACCAACAAAGATGAATCGGCCTACAGAGAGGAGCTGGAAGAGCTCGAGGCCTGGAGCCAGACAAATAGCCACTTATTGGTAACAAGACAAAGGAGATGGTTATCGTTGTCTGGAAAACCCACACCACTCACACCCCTCTTTACTTCACAGCACAACAGGGGAAATTTCAGACTCCTGGATGTGCACATCTCATACAACCTCTCATGGTCCCAGAACATATTCTACACAATGAAGAAAGCTTGCCAGTGCCTCTGTTTTCTGAGGGGGTTGAAGGGAGCTGGACTGAGCTTGTCTTTACTCATGACCTTCTACAGATGCACAGCAGCGAGTATCCTAACATTCTGCATCACTGCATGGCATGGAAACTGTACTGAAGCAGACAGGCGGGCTCTACAACAGGTAGTCAAAACTGCCCAAAGCAGTTTGCAGTGATACCAACCTACTTGCCATCAAGGATATATACAGGCAGTCCCCAGGTTACGTATGAGTCCCGTTCCTGAGTCCGTCTTTAAGTCGGATTTGTACGTAAGTTGGAACAAGTACATCCGGTATTATTTAGCGTCAGTTAGTCAAACATTTGTCTCAGTATATAGTATATATTTTACCTTTCTACACATATAAAACACTTAAGAAACATATGTATTCCAATAATTAAACCACTGCGTTGCTTAGTAATAATTGTAGTTTTCATCGGGGCAGGGCCTTTTACATGCTCTATTATTCTCACTTAATCCTTTAAAATTGTTGTGATCGCTGACCAACTGTAGTCTAATGCTTTTCCAATGACTGATGGTGTTTCGCCTCTTTCCAAACACTTCATTATTTCCATTTTATTTTCAATCACAATCGCTTCCCATCAACGGAACAGAAACACTGTGGGCGGTGGGTCGCGACCTCTGCTGGCTCCTGAGGTTTGCTGGGACCTAAGGACCACTGCACTGAATTCCCTGGGTTCAAAGGTCCACCGCACTGAGACAGGTTAAATGGGACAAGTGGGGGCTGTACTGGGTTTGGGTACTGTATTTCATCCTCCACAATATTCTGCGTGGGAACTTAGACTGGAGGTGGCAGTATTTTTTTTAACGAGGTCGCATTGCAAGCTCGACATCAACCCAGCATGGATGGTACAAGAGTCACTGGATCGACATCAACCAGGCATGGGAGTGGTCTGTCACTGGATTGAACTCGGGAACATCCGTTCTCGAGCCCAGCGCTGATCTCACTGCACCACCAGCCAACTGGAAAAGGGGCAAGGCGGGGTCAGGGTGAATCCTGCTAAGAAAAATTTAAGCCAAATACAAAGTTACATACTCAACACAGTGTCAACGGCAATGACTTAAAATGGCAGATGGCTTTCTCCTTCCTTGGTTTGTAAGTACGAGTTGTCCGTAAGTCGGATGTTCGTAACTCGGGGTCTACCTGTATATTGAAATATGCCAGAAAAGACCAGCAATATCACGAAGGATCTCACCCACTCTGTTCATGGATTGTTTCTCCACGCCCATCAGGCAAGAGGCTATATTGTATTCATGCCATGACCATCAGACTCAAAAACAGTTACTTTCCCCAGCAGTAAGACTGATCAATACCTCCACCCACTAACCCACCCCGCCACATCCCTCATCATCACTACTTTATGATATCCTGACAGAGGTACCTGATGTACAGACACTCCTACACCTAGTGTCACTTTATGGACATACAATCAACCTATGTATATACAGTACTGTGCAAAAGTCCAAGGCACATTTATACACCTAGGGTGCCTAAAACCTTTGCACAGTACTGTAATAATTTTATGTATTGCACTGTACTGCTGCCACAAAACAAAATACATATTTCATGGCATACATGAGTGTCGATAAACCTAATTTTGATCTGGGTCTCTGTTGTGGATTGAGAGTGGGAAGGGGGCAGGGAGAGGGGAATCATGGTTGGGAAAAAGGGAAGAGAGCGGGAAGCACCAGCGAGACAGTATATAATGATCAATAAACCAGTTGTTTGGAATCAAATGATCTTGCCTGGTTTCTCAGGGCTGGATGTGTCTGCACACACACCACCCCTCCTCCCAGCACTCTTTCTCTGCCACCTGTCCCATACCCCTCCCACGGCGTTTCATCCTCGCCAACCCCAATATGCTTTGCTTCCGCTAGAATTGCAAATCGCCTCCACTCCACATTGACAAATATAGTACTAGCAAAAGTCTTTGGCACCCTAGCTATATATAAGTGCCTATAAGTTTTGCACAGTACTGTAAGTTCTCTTATGTACAGTGGATTCCTATTAATTGGGCCTTGGTTAATCAGAGCAATGACCTATTTGGGAGAAATTAAACTAATTGAGAAATTGCTGCAATTCCCTTCATTTATTTGGGGCACTCTGTCACTTAATTGTGCAGGAAACTGTTGCTAATCAGTTTCCAACTAGTGTCAATCTTGTGCACTTGTGTGTCTGTTAGGCACTACCCTGCACTTACAGCAAGCAGTTTTTAAATAGTATTAGTTGCATGTGTTTGTATTGAAATGCGGTGATTTTTGATGCTGATCGTTGGTGGGAAATAAGCAGTATGGCAATTCAGAACTGTTTTGCTCACTGCAGTTTCAAGCATTCAGGCTTGGAAATGCCAGAAACGGCTGGGAAAAGAAATGAAACGATTTCACTACTTCAATAAGTTAGAAACTATGAAGAAGGTGGCTGCACTGATTTTGTTCATTTACAGTCAATCTAAAGAACACGTCAGCGTATACTGGATGAATTCCTCTGTCAATAACTATTAGGAACTAATAGGCAATTTTATAGTACTGTAGTACTATTTGTAGTGTTCTGATTTGTTCTGTATTTCATTTAAATACATTATTTATTACTGAGTCTGTCTCTTTTTATATCTTTCTAAATATTTCCATGGAACTATGACTAACTGGGGCAGCTGCTTAAGTAGGCCCACATATACTGGTCCCAAGATGTCCCAGTTAACTGGAATCCACTGTATTTGTATTCATTGTGTTCTTTATTGTGTTTTCGTGCTGCATCCGATCCTTTACACTTGTGTGCTGGAAATGACATGAAGAATCTTCAATTTTCAGCGATTTAGGAGTTAAGATGAGAAGAAATATCTAAACAGAAGGTAGTGAACTTGTGGATGCTTGGTCACAAGGCTCAGGTGGCTGTATTGTTGGACATGGTGTCAGGTGATGCAGGATAGGATAGGCAGGTGTCAACTCTGAGGCAGATGTGGGCTGTGTAGAACCAGATGAGGGTGTAATGTTCCCTTCTACCCTTTGTATGATATGTGCATGACACTGGGGTCATTACCCGGTACGTGGTTATATAGTAGCCGACTTCTGAGATGTGCGTGAAAGTGACACAATACCACAGTGGGTGGAGCTGCTGACTAACTGCTCCAGTGACCAAGCTTCTACTCTGACCCCTGTTGTGACCTGTGTCACCAGGGAGCCCAGTTTAATCCTAGCTCGGGCGCTGTGTGTCTGCAGTTTTCTCTTCCTCCCTGTGGGTTTCCTTCAGCTGCTCCAGTTACTTCAGCTTCTTCCCATTTCGGAAGGACATGCAGGTTGATGGAATAATTGGCCACTCCACTATAAATTGTCCTTGGTGCGTAGGTGGGTGGTAGAATCTGTGGAGAGCTGATGGGAATGTGGAAATGAAATAGAATCTGTGTAGAATTACTGCTCGGTGGTCAGGAGTGATGTTGTGAGCTGAAGGACCAGGTCCCTTCTGTCTAGCTGTATGACTTGTACAGCATCAGACAGGAAAGGCTGTATTTTATTCTGTTCTGTAGGTATGTAGATGCTACTCTCTAAGTTACACGTGGCTGATACAGAATGGAGTTCTTTTTATACTCGTGTACTGTAGAGACCGAGCGGCTGGCAATGAGGCATACACATGAACTGTAGAGTATCTGATAGGAGTAAATTGTCTGTTCTTACTCAGTGTTTACTGTAGATGCAGCAGAGATAGCATAGAGGCATGAACAGGTCAATGGTACCAGACAGGAAGAAGCCGAAATGTGTCATTTCTGAAGTGAACGGAGCAAGCAGGTGGCCCAGCAGAGCTCTTGCCCTGTAACCATGTGGGGTTGGACACCAGTAAATCTCTTACTGACAGTGGATTAAATAAATGGAAACAAGCAGTGCCTGAAACCCACCTTATCTGATGTAACCAGACCAAAGCCTGCGTTTACTCACATACATTTCCAAACAAGCTTTGTCAGATAATTCATCAGCTTTTTAAAGTCATATGCACCAGCAAAAATAGACACAGGCTCCCCAAACCCTCACGAGTTGTTTGTGTCTTTTGATTAAAAATAAAGAAAGAAGGAACAGGCATTTTAATCACAGCTTTTGTGACTTTGGGATATGAAAAATGTTTTAAACCCGATGTGCTACTTGTAGGCAAGTAAACTAAAGTGTGGCAGAGGTGTTTGTGCAAAGTTAGGCTATGCCTTCAGCAGACAAGGCCTCAAGCTATGTGGTGACCAGAACAGCTTCCAATAAACCCAGGCAATGGAAGCTGCAACTCTAAACCTAGCTCCAGCTCCTGTTACATGGTGGATCCATCTACTAAATCCTTTTACAGGACTTCCCCACTGCCTGTTTTCCCTAATCAACTCCCTCTTCACTTTTCTGCCTTTCCACTCCAGCCCCACCTGCCTGTCTCCCCCATTTACATCTCCCTCTCTGTATTCCTGCCTGCTCCCCCATGTCTGTCTACCCCCATTCATACCTCACCAGCCCTACCTACCTGTCTCCCCTTCCCTTCCTGCATCTCTTTCTGACCCCCGCTGCCCACCTCTCCTTCTGTCTCTCTCTCCCACTTCCCCAGCCTTTTTCACTTCCACCTCAACCTGTTTGCCTTTCCCCTCACGCCCACCTGTACATCTCTGTCCACAGTGGGAGAGAGGTTAAGTGTGGACTTTGCTGAGTCTTCATTAAACAGAGGACAAGTAGCAGTGCTTTTGAAAATTCTGCCATCCATATCTAATTTGAGCCAGTTTTACTCACCCTTGGCTGACCTAGTGAGAGTTAAAGTTAAGCAATGCTTCAATTACAAAACCTTGATCCTAATTTTCAAATCCTACTCATTTAATCCCTCCCACTTTGTAATGCAATGCTGTCTATCTAGTTCTGGCCACTTGGTGTTCCTTGAATACATTTGTCCTGCCTTTGCAGACCACCTTCTTTCTCAATGTCTCCTCTTTAATATTTCTCTTCCTTTTAAATGCCCCTTAAAACCTCCTTTGTATAAAGCTCATCTGTCATTTCATTTCCTGTGCTGTGGCATCAAGTTTTGTTTGGTAACTTTCTTGTTCAGTGCTGGGAACACCTTGCAATGTTAATGATGTTAAACACCTTTTGTTATTGCTGTATGGATTATATAAATTTAAAGATTAGGAGTAAACCCCTCACCAGAAAGCAAACCCTGGGCAAAGACATCTTGTTTGCTATATTTTGAGAAGCATGTTAAGCCGTGATGTGGAAACAGCTGAGCACACTGGCTGGATTTCTTGTTGTTGGCTGCATGTGTTGTGGTCACACATGCGCCCCATTTTTAAACCCACATTGCTTCCACCCTTCCTCTTGTTTTGACACTGATAATTTCAGGCTTTGAGTGATCACTATTCAGCTGCGCGATGTGGTTCCAGTGAGCCTGTGCCTAACATATTTGTTTGATTGCATGCAAAGAGAGTTTTCATTTCTCTTAATTCCCTGCAATTAACTCTTAGCAGAAGTTCTGTAATGTGTGATAAAACCTCCAAGCAAGGTGCTTGCACTTTCTAATGTCTTCTCATTTTTGCTAATAATCTTGTAGAGTGCCTGAGCTATCCTGTTACATTAAAGATGCCATATAAGTGCGAGTTGTTGATGTACCACAAATTGGTACGAGATAAAATTGGATATTCTCCGATTGGTTCCTGGTGACTGAGGGTCTGCAAGGTCTATTGTCTAGGTTTGATATTTTAATCAAGGACCCTGGAGTGCTCATGGGGGAAATGGAACAGCCATTTAGCTTTGTTTTTCTAACTTTTAACAATTGAGGAACTGATGACAGAATATATAGATGTTCTATTTCATATTGAAAGTTTGTATCTGCCCTGACCGAATAGTGTAGAGGGAATATAAATTATTTTATTTTATTTAGAGATACAGCAGCCCTTCAAGCCGTGCTGCCAAGCAACCCCTGGTTTAAACCTAACCTAATCGTGGGACAATTAACCTGCTAACCTGCATGGAGGAAACCGGAGCTTCCAGAGAAAGCCCATGCATTCTATGGAAAGGACAAACAAGCTCCTTACGGAGGCTGCTGGGATTGAACTCCAAGCTGTGATAGCATCGTGCTAACTGCTACACTACCATGGCGACCAAATTTTAATCTCGAACTTGGCTTATTGCAATTGTCATAATGGAACAGAGGAGGGTTAATTTGCATTTGCCTATTTTTTTTTCTCTCTGGCTTGGAAGTATTTAGAGAGCTTTCCACTCTCTCCACAATGTGACTTTCCTGGGATCGTTGACGTGAAGACTGACAAATTACTCATCTGGTAGGGATTGATGCTGACATCTCATTTCTGAATTAGTGAAGTATTTTGTTCCCTGAAACCAACACCTTGACTATCATGAATTTCATGAGCTGAAAGAGGAGGTGCATGCAGTTATGTTGTGTGATTAAATCTTTATGTGATTAGTAGTCACAGTCAATAATATGCAGAAGTTTAAGAACTTTTGCAGCGAACTGCCATCCTTCTTGCAGTGAAAGCCCTGACTGTCTTATATGCAACAAACCATGTCCTGGTATAGAGTTGTTCAGCACATATCAAGCACATGGATATCCAGCTTAGTTTGACAATGCACATCTTCACAGGAACTCTTCCACCAAATGTCTCAGCTCCATTTCTGAGCAACATCATTCCTTTTTCCATTAAAGCTTCTTTTGGTATGTGAATAGCAAAAAAATAGTTAAGACCAAAATTGGGCCATTGAAGACAGAAACAGGTGAATTTATTATGCTGAACAAGGAAATGGCAGATGAGTTGAACAGGTATTTTGGATCTGTCTTCACTAGGGAAGACACAAACAATCTCCCAGATGTAATAGTGGCCAAAGGAACTAGGGTAAAGGATGAACTAAAGGAAATTTATATTAGGCAAGAAACAGTGTTGGATAGACTGTTGAGTCTGAAGGCTGATAAGTCCCCGGGACCTAATGGTCTGCATCCCAGGGTACTTAAAGAGGTGGGTCTAGAAATCGTGGACGCATTGATAATCATTTCCCAATGTTCTATAGATTCAGGAACAGTTCTTGCTGATGGGAGGGTGGCTAATGTTGTCCCACTTTTCAAGAAAGGAGGGAGAGAGAAAACAGGGAATTATAGACCGGTTAGCCTGACGTCAGTGGTGGGAAAGATGCTGGAGTCAATTATAAAAGAGGAAATTACCACACATTTGGATAGCAGTACAAGGATCAGTCCGAGTCAGCATGGATTTATGAAGGGAAAATCATGCTTGACTAATCTTCTGGAGTTTTTTGAGGATGTAACTATGAAAATTGACAAGGGAGAGCCAGCGGATGTAGTGTACCTGGACTTCCAGAAAGCTTTTGATAAAGTCCCACATAGGAGATTAGTGGGCAAAATTAGGGCACATGGTATTGGGGGCAGAGTACTGACATGGATTGAAAATTGGCTGGCTGACAGGAAACAAAGAGTAGTGATTAACAGGTCCCTTTCGGAATGGCAGGCTGCGACCAGTGGGGTACCGCAAGGTTCAGTGTTGGGACCACAGCTGTTTACAATATACATTGATGATTTAGATGAAGGGATTAAAAGGGATTAGCAAATTAGCTATGAAGGGATTAGAAAATTGGCTGATGACACAAAGCTGGGTGGCAGTGTGCAATGTCAGGAGGATGTTATGAGAATGCAGGGTGACTTGGACAGGTAGGGTAAGTGGGCAAATGTATGGCAGATGCAGTTTAATGTGGATGAATGTGAAGTTATCCACTTTGGTAGCAAGAACAGGAAGGCAGATTACTATCTAAATGGAATCAAGTTAGGAAAAGGGGAAGTACAACGAGATCTTGGTGTTCTTGTACATCAGTCAATGAAAGCAAGCATGCAGGTACAGCAGGCAGTGAAGAAAGCTAATGGCATGCTGGCTTTTATAACAAGAGGAATTGAGTATAGGAGTAAAGAGGTCCTTCTGCAGCTGTACAGGGCCCTGGTGAGACCCCACCTGGAGTATTGTGTGCAGTTTTGGTCTCCAAATTTGAGAAAGGACATTCTTGCTATTGGGGGAGTGCAGCATAGGTTCACAAGGTTAATTCCCGGAATGGCGGGACTGTCATACGTTGAAAGATTGGAGCGACTGGGCTTGTATACACTGGAATTTAGAAAAATGAGAGGTGATCTGATTGAAACATATAAGATTATTAAGGGATTGGACACACTGGAGGCAGGAAGCATAATCCCATTGATGGGTGAGTCCAGAAGTAGAGGCCACAGTTTAAGAATAAGGGGTTAGGCCATTTAGAACAGAGATGCGGAAGAACTTTTTCACCCAGAGAGTGGTGGATATGTGGAATGCTCTGCCCCAGAAGGCAGTGGAGGCCAAGTCTCTGGATGCATTCAAGAGAGAGTTAGATAGAGCTCTTATAGATAGCGGGGTCAAGAGATATGGGGAGAGGGCAGGAACGGGGTACTGATTGTGTATGATCAGCCATGATCACAGTGAATTTGTGATAGATGTCATTCTGAAATTGCATCTTTAACTCACATGTTTTGGTCGTGTTCATTTTTGGAGAAATATTGGAAAGATATTTTTGATATTATTTCTGTGGTTTTGAATATTGATTTACAACCTCATCCTATTACCGCAATTTTTGGTTTACCAATGTTAGATTCACAGCATTTATCTTCTTCAGCCCGTCGAATGATTGCATTTCTAACTCTGATGGCTAGAAGATCTATATTGTTGAATTGGAAAGAAATTGATCCTCCCACTGTATTTAATTGGTTCTCTCAAACTATGTTATGTTTAAATTTAGAAAAAATTAGAAGTGGTACTTTTGAGGCTTCTATTAAATTTGAAAAGTTATGGAGACCATTTATTCAACATTTTCATATGATGTAATATGACCCTGTGCCAAGTACATTTGATTTCCCGCTTTTAGCTTATGTATTTTGAGAGGACCGGAAGTGATGGCATTGATGAATACTTATTTTTGTGAGATATTATAAACAGCCCACTTTTTTTTTTCTTCTTCTCTTTTGTTTGTTTTTTTTTCTTTTATATTACTTATTAGTTATAGTTATTAGATTAGATTAGTTAGTTTTGCATTATATAAATTTTTTTTTGTTTTTTTTTCTTTCTTTTTTCTGTTTTTTTATATTATACATTATGAAATATTTAGATTTACTATGTCCATACATATATCTTATGGCTTACGTCTTGGTAAACTTATTTATATTGTAACTATTATGTATGTTTTTTTTTCATATGTAATGGAATGTGTATGTTGGTAATTTCTTTATCAATATATCATCTGTATTCTGTCCATATTACTAATATTAATAAAAAGATTTAGAAAGAAAGAAAGATCAGCCATGATCACAGTGAATGGTGGTGCTGGCTAGAAGGGCCGAATGGCCTACTCCTGCACCTACCGTCTATTGTCTATTATCAGGAGAGAGAGTGCTTGAAAAAAGCTGCTTTCACTGATCAGCCTACCTGTTGTTTGCCTTGTATCGCAGTGCCCTTTGTGGGTGAGACCATCGTGCCAGACTGTAACATAGGAGGTCTTGTGGCAGGAAGAATGGCATCAGTCTTCTCATCTGTATTTACTTCCTGTTTAAAATGGCACTACTGAAGATGTGTGATGGCTTACTGGTGATTTGAAAGCAAAGGAATTTGATTATAAATATTATTAATAACAATTTTTAAAGTAAATTGTGATAAACTATCACCGCAAACAATGAAGAGGCGAGCAAAAGCAAAGCAAATTTACATATGTGCCCTGCTGGTGCACTGCAAAATCAATGCACTTGAAGTTGGAGGCATGCTGGTTGGAGTGAACTGTTCGGGGGGTGGGGGGGGAGGAGACAGTTCAGAGGAGCTCGGATGCCCACCCAGCTGGCCCGAGTGCGAGGGTGGATTGTTCTAAGTACCGAGCTGATTTGGAGAGGTCAAGTATGGCTTCTTCAGAAGTGAAATCCAGGTCTGAACCAAATTACTGGGCAGCGTGTACTAGGCCCAGAGTGATTTGCTGCAGCAAGGCCCGGGTCCTAATGTGAGGCACAGTCTGCTATATAGTCGATCTAAATGCTGGCCCAGATATACTGGAAGTCAGAGTGTTAGGTGAGGTTGGATTACTCTGAGCATTGAGCCAATTTGGAGAGGTGAAGAATGACTTGTCTGGCAGTGAAATCCAAACCCAGGGTGATTCACCATGGCAAGGCCAGGTCCTAGTGCAAGGTTGGGATAATTTAAATGCTGGCCCAGATAGTCTGGGGGCTCTTCTCTCCGCAACACTAAGGCTGTGAGAATGCCCCCAGCTACTGTGCTTTCTGTCTGCAAACCTTGTGGCAATTTGCCCCACTAATATGATGAACTGAATACCGAAGCTTTGGGCTTTCTCCGGGCTGCCTCAGGGATTTGGTTCGGAACGTTGCTGTTGTTACTCGCTTCTGTTGTTCACGTGATTTATGCCTTTGCCACCTTTGTTCGTACTGGGGGGTGGTCTTATCTTTTTATTTGGGTCCTTGCTTTGTGACTGCCTGTAAGCAAACAAATCTCAAGGTTGGATAATCTATACATACTTTAATAATAAATACACTTTGAATCTTGAATCTTTGCATCTTGAGAACATCCAAAGAAGCTAGGAAATTAAAGAAAGAGAATAGCAATATCCTGAAACATAATCAACATTAAAAAATGCAGAGGTATTAACATTCTTAATGTACATAAAAGGTAGCTATATCTCCCTGGCAGAGATTTATGTCTTTATTTTACAAGGACTGCAAAGACAAGCCAGTGAACCTAACATCAGTGTGGAGGAATGTTATTGAGATGATACTAAGGACCCATCAACATTTGGAAACGCAAGTTCTGATTAGGGCTGTGATTAGTCAGCACGGCTTTGTGCCTGCAGAAATCTTATCTCATGAATTTGAGTTTTCTGAAGGGAGATAAAGCAGATTGAAAAGGATGAGGCTGTACACTGAAGCATCAACAAGACGTTCGACAAGAACCCCTGTGATAGGCTGATCTGAAAGGTTTGATTGCATGAGTTTGGATGACTAATGATTTAGATGAGAACGTCAGTGGCACGCATTGTACATTTGCAGACGACACCAAATTGGTTGTGTGACATGTCTAAGGTCACAACATATCTCAATCAATCAGAAAAGTGGCAAAGGAATGACAGAGGTAGTTTAACTGAGACAAGTGTGAAGTGATGCATTTTGGGAAACTAAACCTAGGGCATACACAGTTAATGAGTGGATCCTGGAAAATACATTGAATACAGAAACTTGGGAATACAAGGTTTCTGGTTCACCATATTCCATGAAAGTGATAATATAGATAGACAAAGTGATGAAGAAGCTGTTATAACATATTTGCCTTTATTGGACTGCATAGAGTTTAAGAGTTGGAATAGTATGTTACAGCTGTAGAAGAGATCACATCTGGACTATTGTGTGTAGTTCTGGTTTACATACTGTAGGAAAGATGTGATGAAGTTAGAGAGGGTGCAGAAAAGATTCACAAGAATATTGCTGGGACTGGCGGATTTTGGGTTGTACAGAGACCTTCCTGAATGATGACCTTATAGACATCTATAAATGAACCAGGAGGGGCATAGATAAATGGATTGTCACTGTCTTCTTTCCGAGATAGCAGGGTATAAAATTGGAAGCCACACAGTTTTGAGTGTAAGAAACAATCAACGTAATAGGGACATAAGAGGTCTATTTTCTCACTCAGAGGGTGTTGAATGTGGAACAACATAACAGAGTAAGTGCATTTACAATGTTTAAAAGACATTTGGACAGGTACATGGCTAAGAAATGTTTAGAAAGACATTGGCCAAATATAGGTGTGGAAATGACTCAGGAACACATCTAGATCACCATCAATGAGTTGGGTTGAGGGGCCTATTTCCCTTCTGTATAGCTCTATAACTCTAAAGCTGTTGCTTGGCTTGTTATGCATACATTTGGGAAAAGCAACCATAGCTAAAGACCATGTAGATTTGATAGGATGATTGGAAAGGCAGATAAAGTGAGGTACACCATCCCCCTGTTATAACAGAGTTATTGTCTTTTGCAGGTCATTCTGACAAACCAAATTACAACCAGGATTGGTCAAAGACGAGCTGCCAACTTTAGGCCAGACTCAGTGGTGGATAATTTATTGTCATCTGAAGGTATGGATGCTTCCTTTGTGTCTTGATTTTCACTTGATTTATGGGTCAGTCCCCTCGCAGGACCATTTCTGCCAAACAGTAGAACCACGTCTCGGTACAGGGAACCCTTCAGTTGTTCGTGTGCATAAGAGCCTTTAATACTCTTGTTGCAGATGACCCAACAGCATGGATGCTTAGTCTCATTTCCACACTGATGCACGATGTTTGTGATCATATGAGCACCTTAATTTCAAAGGTATATTTAATGTCAGAGAAGTGTATACAATATACATCCTGAAACACTTTTACTTCGCTACCATCAACAAAAAACAGAGGAGTGCCCCCAAAAAATGAATGACAGTTAAAATGTTAGAACCCCAAAGTTCCCCCAGCTTCTCTCCCTCCCGCATGTAAATGGCAGCAAACAACGATCCCCCCACCTTCCCCCCACCAGCAAAGGAAAACCAAGCACTTAATTATGAGCAAAGACAACAGCAAAGACACAGACTTGCAGTTACTCCAAATACTACGCATACACCTGGTATTCAACATACCACAGGCTCTCTCTCTCTCTCTAATAAGGGAGAAAGGAGTATCTCTGTTTTGCAGCGAGAGGGAAGACATAACAAACAACTCTCTGGTTTACGATGTTAAAAGTCCGTTGCATTGGTTTTATCGAGCTCTGTGCCCAAAGATCTTGGGTCTCTGGGCATTTGGCCAGAGATCTTTCATTTCCCACGACACATCGGTATCCTGCCCGGACACCAACCTTCGATTGCCTGTCTTCAGAGCCATGAGATCTCAGCGAACTGAGCTCTTAGGTTGAGACCTTGGCGTGCCGAGTAACACCGAGAGCAGGTCCCATTCCCACACAGAACCATAGTCAGCATGTAACTCCAGGCCAGGGTCTTCAAAAGAACCCTGAAAGGGAAAAATAGAGATAATAAAGGTTGTAAATCCTTTACCAAGGAAAGAGATGTTCTTTAGGTTTATACTTGTCTATACTTCCTCAGCTCTTACCATGATAATGTAATTCTAAGGGCTAAAGAAATATTAGCTGCTACCTCAAATGACAGGAAGTCAAATGGGTAGAAGTCATGTTGCAGTTGAATGTTGTTGTTGCTGAATTGGGCTGTCATTCTCAGCCACCAGAAGCCCTGTCAGCTTTTGGCCAATGGTAGATAATCTACACTGGTCTGAAGGTAATAGTTGCTTCCTTTGCCTTGATTTGTACCTTGACCTTCAGTTTGTTGCTTCACGAGTCCGTTGTGTTGATAGTAATGTCTGTGCTGCAGACTCGGCTTCCAGTTGTTTTGGCTCCCTTGTTTCCGAACCAAGAGTTTATTTTGTCAAAGTCTGTGCAGTAGCTGATATACAACAGCTAACTGCAATTAAAAGAAGGCACACAGATGAAGGCTCCACTCCTGAATGTGAAATGCAGAACCTCATGGACTACTCTGGCTGTGATAGACTGTAAGATTGTACTGTCATTATGGTTTGGGAATTTGGACACTATAGCAATGACATCACTGACCAGCTTCTAGAACAAGGTAGTGAGTACACTTCCTCTGTGGGGCAAACCAGGGGAAGGTAATGTCTTCATAGGTTAGGCTTTGCCATCAAGATCAAAATTATTTACCATTTCACTTGCACCTCTGTAGAACAGGCAAATCGTCTCATGGACCTCTGGCTCAGTCAATATGGAATGAGCATGCCACTTCATTAGCACATTCTCTCAACCCCAGAAGCTCTTGATAAAGCTCAAGAAGAACATATTCGACCTTGGAAAATCTTTGGTCCACAGCCCAGGGGGAGATAAACTAACCCTCCTTCAGTGCTGGGTTGGAAAACATGCCATTTGTTACTAAGTTGACGAGTAAGGTTAGAGTAAGGAAATATAACTCCACTGGAATCCACCTCCTGATAGAGTGCTTGCAGCACAATTTTGCCATAATCAACATCCTGTTATGCCAGAGAAATGAGTACAAAGACCTTATGATAACACTGATCTAGGCCCTTGTGCCTGTTAGATTCTATTGCAACAGCGACTATACTTTGAGGCTGATTCACTGCCTGTAAGGCATTTTGGAATTTCCCAAGAGGATCATAAATAGTGCTGTAGATATTAAAATCTGCCTTTCTACATACAGGTCGTTCCCCACATCAGGCAGGGTTCCATTCCGAACTGTTCATAACCTGAACAGTTCACGGGTCATAAATGCAGCTGCAAACAGACTAACACACAGCAGAAGATGCCTGCACAAGTGGCTTGACCTATAGGAATAGATAATCATGAGAAGCATTTTAATCCTGTTTTGTCACTCTTAATAATAAAACTGATTAATATATTTAACCCAAGACTATCCTGGGCTAATAATGATATTCTTTTAAAAGATTGTGGTGTATGCAAGATTTTAAATGCTATTGAAGGTTTTGTAATGAATAACAAGCTGTATATCTCTAGGTAGGATTCACAAAATAGTCATAAACTTGTTAAATAGAATGTATTCTTCTTGGGTTTGACGTGGGGAAGTTCCAGCTAATATTAAGGTAGCTGGCAAATGCATACCACCGGCCTCCCTAGCACTGTTCCCTCTAAGCTGTGTGGACACGCTGCCGCACAGTACCTGAAATGCTCCTGCGCACATATCCTTTGTTGCCACGCAGCTAGATTTTCTTTATATAATGTTAATATAAAGTGCCACGCTGTTTTCAGGCTGTGTAGAAATTTCCTGCTTACAGCAAAGGTTGGTTTGCGCAGCTGTAGAAAAAATAAGAGGAAACATAACTCCAAAACATTCGTGGTGAGGGCCTGTAATTTTCAAAGTGCAGCACACAGAAAGCAAAAAGAACAATTTACTCCTGCATGTGTTGCCTCAGTACCTGCTCTCAAACAGGTAGAAAATTGTCAAACCACAGCAATCACATTCATGTTCTCTTATGACATAGAAGGAAGCCATTCTTTCTATTGAGTCCATGCTAACTCACCTCCAGTTCACTGGTGACAATTTACAGTGCCTACTTAACTTACCAACACATCTTTGGGACTGAGAGGAAGCTGTTAGCACCTTGAGGAAATCCATCCATCACAGAGAGAAAGTGCAAACTCCACTCAGACAGCGCCTGACATTAAGATTGAACTTGGGTTGTGAGTGCTTTACAGCAGCAGCACTATCACAGCATCACTGTGCTGGTGTTATTGGAGGCAAATGGGTAAAATCACAGTCAGTACATAGTTTGCACAAACCCAACTCTAACTGATTTGTCATCTGATGCCTGTTCACTCCTGTTTCCCTGCACATGGAATTAACTCTGTCTGACCTTAAATTCTTGTCATCATTTTCAGTATTCTTAGGTGTGTGTGGTATGTCTATTACATATAAAATAACAAAAAAAAATCACTTTTCATGCCATGAGCTGGTATTTAGTGGAGTTGATGATCTCACAGATACCTGAACCATTGTTTATAGCACTGGCTGATCTGATATCTGATCAGTGACGTGCTCATTTTCCATCTAATCCCACTGCAACCCCTACTTTTATAATTTATACAATGACTGTTTTGCAAATTCCAATGATGTCTTGTATGTCCCACATTATAACTATTTCAAAATATAAAACTGAGAATGTTTTAATTAATTTGATAACAGAAGCATCTTATTTCCAGGTGGTGGAGTCTAGATCATCTGCTTCAATGTAGACTGCTGGTGGTGGCAGATTTCTTACCAACTGAAATTAGAACTAGTGGCTGGGAAGTTGACATTAATGCTCTCTGAATGCTATTTCATTCAAGCCTGTTGTTAAAAAAAAAATTCCACCATAAAAATTGCAAATCGCTGATCAAACTGCAAAGAGAACTCTTTACCCCATCTCTGGCCTCCTGGCTTTCTGCCCACAGATGGAATTTCACACAGGTGATGAATGTTTCTCAAGAGGAGCTGGTTTGGGAAAGGATTGGGACAGTTGTCTTTCTCTGCATCTGTGAAGGAAATGTTCAGTTCGAAATTGCTTCTGTTGCTGTGAGTGCCAGACTTGAATGGAAGTTTTTGGATGGGGCTAGTGTTGTAATGTTGGAAAGTGTGCGTCAAAGTTACTACAATTAAAGACTCATGCCTGCTGAATAATATTCACATTAATTGCCTTAAACCAATTGCCTTAACCTTTATCCTCCTATTAGATTATGAGGAAACCTTATTGCACTACTGCTTGATCTGGTTAAGGTGCTTCAGGACCCAATAATAGTGCACTGTCAATGGGGAAAGGAAAACCAATGCCATGAGTCAGGACCTCTAAGCTATGTCCTGTCAGCTAACATTGGCCCTGGGTATAACCCACTGGATGTAGGATTGGAATTTCCACTGAGCAAGAGGCACAGGACTTTGGGCCTTTATCCTGTGACCTCCCACCATTATAGGAAATAGAGCTTGCTGAAGAAATGAATGGGAGAGAGATATAGGTGAGGAAACTAGAAACAAGCTTGCCTAAAAGAAGTGAGGCTCCATGGGATGAGAGGTGATTGAGAAAATGAGGTAGAGTTAAAATGAGGATGAGATGGGGTTTATTCTGTTTTGGCCAGTTATTTTTGGGAGTCTGGGAAAATGAATTACCCTCTAATTTAACCATCACCCCTCTCCATATGTAACCACTGCTCTCATTCTTCCCACCCTTATTAGCAGTTGCCCATCTCATGACATTGCTGTGCCCACTATCATTTACCACCCTGCAACTGCTGCTTCATGGTCATCAGTCACTTAACTTTGCAGGAAGTCCCGACTCAAAACAAGTGATATACCGGTCTTTGGAGGTTTCCTAGCACAACCACAGGTAAACAATATTTCTCTGTGGAAAAGGATCTAGTACTTTCCCAGCTCATATGACAAATAAACTCTTCTTGTGCTTCCAGTCAGGTACAGGTATCAATTTTAACCGACATTTTGATGACATTTCAATGAGAAGCTCTGCTATCTTCATCAGGGATGATACTTCAACATGTCCAGTCTGGTGGTATATATACCCCTGTCATTTGTCCCTCCTGACTGGTTAGTCCTCATCCAATCAGGTTTCCACTGTCCCACCTTGTTTACAATCAAATTCCAGTTCTTTCTTACAGCAAGACTTCCATCTTTGTTAAAATTCCTTTTCTCTAGTTTTATTTCAACGGCTTCCTTCACCAGGTGGTCCCAAAAGCCATTGGTGCGGCACAGTAGTTTTGTGCCGTTGAAGTCAATCCTATGGCTATTGCGAATACAATATTCTGCTGCTGCTGATTTCTTCAGGTAACCCAAATGGATACACCTCCAGAGCTCCTTGACGTGGGTTTCCAACGTGCGATTGACTTCAACGATTAAGGTCTTCCTCTAAGTAAGACTTTAATTTGATTGTAAGCAAGATGGGACAGTGGAAACCTGATTGGATGAGGATGAATGAAATCAAGTAGCATGTGTGACAGGTATAAATACCACTGGACTAGACATGCCCAGGTAACATCCCTGATGAAGATGGCAGGGTTTGTCATCGAACCATCAATTACAATTGATACCTGTACCTGGCTGGAAGTCCGAGGATATTTCTCTATATTTCCACTCCCCTGTTGTGAACCTTGGGAAGAGGCGTGCATAAGGAGATTGAGATAATGAGATGGCTATTTGGCCCACTGTTTCTCAGGGCCTGGATGTATAATTCTTACTGTGGGAGACTCCCCACAAAATATGGAGACACAATGGACTGCAGATGCTGGGATCTGCAGCTAGATGAACCCAGCAGGTGAGGGAACAGGAATTATTGAATTTCTAGGCCAAGGTCTTGCATCAGTCCTGATACTAGGTCTTAACCCAAAATACTTCCTATCCCTTTGCCTCCACAACCACTGCCTGGCCCAGTCAGTTCCCCCAACAGTTGTATTTTTTTACTTCACAATAAATATGTATATTAGATTTATGATCAGAAGTTTCAAAATGGGATTCTATTGACACAGGTTTCTTCAGTCCTAAGTCCTCCTGACATGCACTCTAATACTCATCTATATCTATTTATATGTAAGACCGAAGAGCTGATTGTGGACTTCAGGAAGGATAAGAAGAGGGAACATGAAGCAGTCCTCATAGAGGATCAGAAGTGGAGAGAGTGAGAACTTTTATGTTCCTGGGTGTCGCTTAGTTAGTTGATCTCTTATGTAGCTTATTGTTAAAATAATACATTTTCTCTGAGGACCTACCCTGGGTGCAACATATTGATGCAGCTGTAAAGAAGGCAAGACAGCGGCTATATTTCATTAGGAGTTTGAGGAGATTTGATTTGTCAATTAAAACACTTGAAAATTTCTACAAATGTACTGTGGAGAGCATTCTGATTGGCGGCATCATCATCTGGTATAGGGGAGCTACTCCACAAGATTGAAATAAGTTGCAGAAACTTGTAAAATTAGTCAGCTCCTTTATAGGTACTAGCCTCCATAGTATCCAAGACATCTTCAGGCAGCAGTGCCTCAGAAAGGCAGCGTCCTTCATTAAGAATCCCTACCACCTAGGACATGCTCTTTTCTCATTGCTACAAACAGTGAGGAAGGAGATACAGAAGCCTAAAGGCACACACTCAGTTATTCAGGAACAGTTTCTTCCCCTCTGCCATCCAATTCCTAAATGGACATTGAACCCAAGAACGCTACCTTGTTACTTCTTATTTCTGTTATTTTGCAGTACTTATTTTGACTTAACCTAATAGACATATATACCCCAAATGTAACTCAGTTTCTTCTCTATATTTATTTATCATGTATTTCATTTTACTGCTGCCGTAGTTAACAAATTTCATGGCATATGCCGGTGATATTAAATCTGATTCTGATCAGCTTATTCCACTTCTACTACCTCACCTCTGGCAATAATGCAGTCCTACCTTCCCCATTAGTTGAGATTAGCTAACTCAGTACAGATGAGGTTTGGACTCTGGTCTCTAATATAACTTCATTATAGTTGTGACAATCACCTAAATGAATTCCAGATACCTTTTCATCTTTGTTTCAAAGGTTGAACCATTGTCTCTAAGTCAAAGATGGTAGGAATGTCCAGAATAGTTGAAAATTCCTTTCCTCACACAGATACTGCTCGACCTGCCGAGTTTCCGCATCAGATTGTTTATTGCTTAATGTCAGAGGTTTCCTCAAAGATTCAAGCACACAATCTGAATATTCCAGTGAAGGTCTGAGAAAGTACAGATTCTAGAAAGTGTACTTAAACCCAGACCTAGGCTACGTTCACACTAGACCAGATAAATCTGTAACCGGATCTTTTTCTCTTCGTTTTGACCCTCTGTCCACAGTGAAATGGCGTTTTCCTTCCCTGAAAACTGAACTTTTCTACAGCGCTCTCCAGACTATAAATCTGAAAACATCGATTGGGTGGTGTAGTATGTACGGGGTAACCAAAGCTTTTTAAAAACACTGTCATGACGTGCCGAAACAGATGGTGGTGGCAGTGCAGCATTTCATTGTTTTCTTGAACGCAACCTCCAACACCACAACAACAATGGCAGACGGCTTCAGGAGGCTGTCCCTGAGCAGAATGTTACTGCAGCTTTGCAGTATGACAGAGAATTTCAACCCCCCATACAACCTAACAATTTCAGAACAGACGGCAACAAGACTGAAGCCAGAAAAGTTGGAAATGTACTCACCAAATGCTTTGACCCATAACTTACTGAATAAATAAGTATACTTTGCCCTGTTTTCTGTTCTTGCTCGTATGAAAGTGGTTTACCTATTTATGCAAGTACTTCTCTGACAATAGATGTGTAGCAGCCTAAAGTAACATTGTATAGAAATACAAGATGACACTGATGCAGACATGTTTTATACATTTAACAAAGTGCTTTATTAATGTATTGCTTGTGCAAACATTCAATAGATGCAATTGTCACCACTTCCAAAATTCCATTTTTAAGTAGTAGCTTATGTTTGGCATAGATGTGAAAATATTAAGGCCAAAAAAGGAAAATTGTAAGTTTCACTTTTACTCGGGTAAAAATAAAATGGCTTTTGCCCAGTAACTCATTTTCTCTTTTTTTTCAATCTTTTTATTGAATTTCATATATAAAAGAAACATAATATAATAATAAATAGGTTATAAATGCATAAGACTTGAAATTGAATTATTGCACATGTTAAATACAGCAAAATAATACAGAAAGACATGGCAAAAGTAAAGGCAAACAAATGAGGTAACAGCAAATTTCACTTTTGCCTAGTAACAAGCCTTATTGCATTTAGTTGTAGCTGTCGTCCCTTTCATCGGTGAAGAGACTATGGCTGTAGGAAATGTTTCTAGGGTGACTCCTCTGTGGGAATGTGGATGATGTTGGTAGGGCCACCTGGGGGTCTGTGTGTCCGTATGTGTAGCTATTGTGGCTGTGAGGCTGTTATTGTGGCGGTGAAAAGTACTGGGGGTGGGGGAAGCCATCATATTCCACATCATTACAAGTCTCTCTGCAGCAGAGTTAGTCAGTTTTTCAATGTTCATCGTCAGCCAGGTCATACTGTCCGTGAACTCCCTGTCAGTTGCCTCCATACGTTCCAGTATTTGTTGTTTTAGTTTTAAGTCATCCAGCTGTCCGTCATTTGGCAAGTTCCTTTTAAGTTTTTCTAGTCTGTAACTGGACAAACATGCACCAAGTCTTTTACGGCAAGATTCGACATAAAACACGTCGCTTGTTGTCTGTAGTTGAGTTCTGCGCATGCCCAGTAGGTGGAGGTTCACCCAAATACCCGTTTTAATGTTGTCGGAGGGATTTTTAAAAATGCCTGGTGTGGATGCCTATTGTTCTTACACGAAACCAGCGTTTTCAAAATTATCTGGTCTAGTGTGGACGTAGCCCAAGTCGGCCCTCTCAGGTGTATCTCATGAAAGTACTGTTTTCCCAGGGAGTAGGCAAACATTTATCTAACAACAACTTACATGTATATTGGCATCTTTTATATGGTAAAACATCTCAAGCTGTCTCAAAGGCTACTATTCAAAATCATAAGACAGACTTTGCATCCAGTAACACACCTCTGCTTGTTTGCCATTCTCCTGTGCTGTTGTACCCTGCAACAGTGATTACTCTCTTCACATAATTCATCAGCTGTAAATTCTTGCAGATCACTGCAAAAGGCATGATAGAAATTAAATCACAAACAAGAGAAAATCTGCAGATGCTAGAAATCCAAGCAATACACATAAAATGCTGTAGGAACGCGGCAGGCCAGGTAGTATCCATGGAAAAGAGTACAGTTGACATTTCGGGCTGAGACCCTTCAGCAGGACTGGAGAAGAAAAGCTGAGGAGTAGATTTAAAAGGTGGGGGGAGGGAAGAGAGAAACACCAGGTGACAGGTGAAGCCTGAAAGGGGGGGGGGGATAAAGTAAAGACTGGGAAATAATGATAGAAATTCATGTCCTTTCTCAAAAGATGTCTTGTCAGAAGGTTATCCAAGCCAAATCAATAAAGTTGTGGTGACAGTATCATAGCCACAGGATGGCCTCTTGTGTCCACTGATTAAAGTGGTTTCTGCTATTTCCAGACTCTTCCTTTAGATCCTTGCTCAGACCTATTGCTATCAACAGATTCAGTTATTCTGGGTTCCATTGCAAGTTTTACATCAAACATGTTTATGTTGCTAACCCAAACATGCATTGCTACATTTAACAGTGGTTTAGAAGCATTTCCTCCAGCAGTCTTTGTCATAAATCGAATATCAGGCATGTCACCACACCTCATGCTGATCTTCATTCATCCAACAAAGGTATGGAGTGATTCTGGGCTCTCTTTGCAGTACACCCACCTTCCCAGTGGGGTACAGAGTGATTGAGGGTCTGACAGGAGAAATCCCATTCAGAGTAACTTGGGGTTGAATTATACAGCAATGAAACACCTTGAACCCACTGTGTCCATGCTGACGCCTGACACCTATCTTTACCAATCCCATTTGGGAGCACTTAATGTATAGCCTTTCATACCTTGGTGATTCAGGTGCCATTCCAGATATTTCAATGCTCTGGGAGAACCTGTCTCCACTAGCCCTCCAGGCCACATATTTCAGTTTGCAATCATTTGGATTAAAAAACCCTCCCGTAGATCTCCTCTGAAAATCTTATCTCTTACACTAAACTAATGTATTATGACCCTGTTATGTGATAAAGTTTACAACTCTCTACCCTGTCTATGCCTCTCTTTGTATATCTCAGCTCCAACTACTCCAAAGAAAATAAACCGATGCTATCATCATAACTCCTCATAATTGAGACACCATCCTAGGCAACATCCTCAGTACCCTCTCCATTATATCTGTACTATAGTGTGGCAACCAGAATTGTGCACTGCTTGTAGCCATGGCATAATTGATGTTTTATAATGTTGCACCATAATCTTCCTGCTCTTATATTCTAGGGATAGATTCCAGCATTCTTCACTTAAGAGAGTGAAGGATCCCAGTGACTCTCAGCTATGTGATTGAATTAGTCTGGTGTTCCGTAGCCATAGGATGGAATGATCTAGTGACTTTTGGATTGATTCTATTGATCTCTGACATTGGGCTGGAGTTGACCCAGTTCATTCACAACTGTAGGATGGAAAGGTCCTGACATCATTTGGCTGTAGAATTGAGTGATCCCACATAATGTGGCTATTGATCACCCTAACTTTTTAGTATGGTGTAGTCCCTCTTCATGGATAAAATAAGAATCTCTACAAAGTGTTTCAGGACACTTTATCACTTTAGCTTGATTATAGAAAGTTTTAATTCTACACTTGGTCGAAGTTCAAAACCATAAGATAACTCATCTGATTCCTGGAATTTCTTCTCCATACATCCTTCAACTGCCAGTTTCTGCTTCTTTAGTCTTGCGTCATCTTTTCAACAAGCAGCAAAGATTCTTTGGTCTGGAAATTGACCTGTCCCTGTTAGATTGGGACTAGATCTCCATTGGTAAGAAACGTGTTCTATGGTACTGCTTTTAGGGCTGTGTGAGAATGAAAACACAACCTAAATCATGTCCTGCTTGTGCTTGAAGAGCTTGAAACCACCAACGATGTGGCCTGTGTTTTTGAAGCTCTACTTCAGAAGATCTGAGAGCTATGATTCACTGGCAATTAAATAAAACTTGCTCTGTATTATTCAGGATACATAATACCACAAAACTCTGCAGTGATTCTGGTGCCAGAGCTGCTTGCATCCAAATCTGGCCTTGATTAATAGGATTAGCATGCACAGTGAGGATTGCAAGAGTACTCAAATTGATCTATGTTTAATATCAAACACAATCTACTCAGGATTAATGGGTCAGCATTACTTATTTAGATAACTTAAGCGTTGTTTTCTTTTTGCTAGGAATTTTATTACTAATATGGGATAGATTTCACTTTTTTCCTGAAACAGTTTGTTATTGAGCTAATATTTGTTTTGATAATCTTGTTAAAAGAAGATCATTTGTACTTGAGGACTGCCCATTATTTAAACCACTTTGCAAAGAGAGAGCAGGTAGTCATAGGAGACAAGTGACCAGGGTAAGAGATGAGTAAGCAGTTGAGTGGCCACAGCGAGGTATGAATGGGGACTGGGCAGCCAGACAAGGTTTGTGTGGTCAGAAAGAGGGAAAGGTGGATTCCAAGTAGCTGAAGTGAGGGTTGAGTGGTTGAAGCAAAGGATGAGTTGGGATCAAATGGGCAGAGGGAAGGTGGAATGAGAGACAAGTAAAGACGGAATGATTCCCACTTCTCTAGATTCCCTTAATACCCAACTATATTCAACCTTTCAGGAGGAATCTAGGAGTGGAATTTTTGGAAATGTTGGCCTGAAGTTGGTTTGGCTTCTCCCCTCAATCCTTTAAAGCCTGGCTTGTGGCTCACTGTATATCACAGTAGAAGTGACGGTGCTATGGGCAGAAAAGTTGCTGTTCGTCTCTGAAACCTGGCACATTCAGCTCTCGGCCTGTTCCCCCCAATCCCCCTGACATGTTCACTCTGAAGATTCTATTCTTTTGACATTGATTACTACTTATCGCTCACTCTTCTTACATTGCAGTGGAAGTAATCATTTACTGCAAAGCATTTCAGCCTGGCCTGAAACCAAAGTACAGGCATGTAATTGCCCTTATTTTCTGAGTACTGTTTGAGGCCAAACCAGACATTTGTACTTCTGGTTTAGTTTTTGATGCTTAGCAGAAATTACTGCACGTCTTCAGCATCCTTGCTAAGATCACCTATTTGCATCTTCACAGTAAACCCTCCTACTTCAAATAATAGTGTTATAGCCCATACCTTTGCTTTTATCATCCCCTAGACTAGGTTGTTTTGACACAGTCTTTTCCAAATCTCCCCCTCTTAAAAATTAGATATTATCCAAAGTCTGCTGCCATGTTCTAACTTGCAACATACCAATTACACAATATCATCAACTTTATATTAGTTCCCAGTTATGGAATTACAATATTGTGTGGTTCTCATCCTTGTTTTCAGATGTCCACAGGTCTACAATTCTTTTCTACATCTGTATTCTCCTCCAAGGTATCTGTTCTCCTTCAGGGATGATCTCAGAAATAGCTCTAGCTCTATTCACTTGTGATTGCTGGCTATTTAGTGGCCTTGGCCCTAAACTGGTATTTGTTCCCTAAACCTTTGACAATCTCTACCACTTCCTCAAGCTTATGTAAAACCTAACTGTTTGCCTTTTGGTCTAGTGTTTTCACTGTGCTTTCTCTATAACTGTAACACTATGCACCTGTATCCCTGTGGCACCTGATGACCTCGTGATCTCCATCTCAGAGGCCAATGTTAGGCTGTCTTTAAAGAGAGTGAACCCTTGCAAGGCTGAAGGTCCCAATAGAGTACCTGGTAAGGCTCTGAAAATTTATGCCGACCAACTGGCGGGTGTATTCAAGGACATTTTCAACCTCTCACTGCTATTGGCGGAACTTCCCACTTGCTTCAAAAAGGCAACAATTATATCAGTGCCTAAGAAGAATAACGTGAGTTGCCTTAATGACTATCACCCGGTAGCACTCGCATCTACAGTGATGAAATGCTTTGAGAGATTGGTCATAACTAGACTGAACTCCTGTCTTAGCAAGGACCTGGACCCATTGCAATTTGCCTGTTGCCACAATAGGTCAATAGCAGATACAATCTCAGTGGCTCTTCACACGGCTTTAGACCACCTGGACAACACAAACACCTGTGTCATGATGCTGTTCATCGACTATAGCTCAGCATTTAATACCATCATTCTCAGAATCCTGATTGAGAAGTTGCAGAACCTGGGCTTCTGTACCTCCTTCTGCAATTAGATCCTCGACTTCCTAACTGGAAGACCACAATCTGTGTGGATTGGTGATGAAATCTCCTCAGTGACGATCAACAGTGGTGCACCTCAGGGTGTGTGCTTAGCCCTCTGCCCTACTCTTTCTATACCCTCGACTGTGTGGCTAGGCATAGTTCAAATACCATCAATAAATTTGCTGATGATACAACCATTGTTGGTAGAATCTCAGGTGGTGACAAGAGGGTGTACAAGAGTGAAATATGCAAACTAGTGGAGTGGTGTCGCAACAACAATGTGAATGAAAGAGCTGAATGTGGACTTCTGGAAGGGTAAGACGAAGGAACACATACCAATCTTTGTAGAGGAATCAGAAGTAGAGAGAGTAAGCAGTTTCAAGTTCCTGGGTGTCAAGATCTCTGAGGATCTAGCCTGGTCTCAACATATCGATGCAGTTATATAAAAAAGGCAAGAACGCAGCTATACTTCATTAGGAGTTTGAAGAGATTTGGTATGTCAACAAGTACACTCAAAAACTTCTATAGATGTACCATGGAGAGCATTTTGACAGGCTGCATCACTGTCTGGTATTGGGGAGGGGGTGGGCTACTGCACAGGACCGAAAGAAGCTTGCAGAGAATTGTAAATTTAGTCAGCTCCATCACTTTGCACTAGCCTACAAATTACCTGGGACATCTTCAAGGAGTGGTGTCTCAGAAAGGCAGCATCTATTATTAAGGACCTCCAGCACCCAGGGCATGCCCTTTTCTCACTGTTACCATCAGGTAGGAGGTACAGAAGCCTGAAGGCACACACTCAGCAATTCAGGAACAGCTTCTCCCCCTGTGCCATCCGATTCCTAAATGGACATTGAACCCTTGGATGCTACCTCATTTTTAAAAATATATATATTATTTATGTTTTTGCACAGATTTTAATCTATTCAATATATGTATGCTGTAATTGATCTATTATTATTATTTTGTTTTTTTCTCTTCTGTATTATGTATTGCATTGAACTGCTGCTGCTAAGTTAACAAGTATCACGACACATGCCAGTGATAATAAACCTGATTCTGATTCTTATATTCTGCAATCTGTTGCTTTTCCATTTGTACTATCTTGATGTACTTATGTTTTGAAATGATATGTATGGATGTTATGCAAAAACACATTTTTTTACTGTGACAATAGTAATTGCCAATTGCCAATTCAAATCTTCTAGGGATTCACGTCATAGAAACATACAGCTTAGAAATGGGCCCTCTGGCCCACCTATTCTCTGCACATCATCAAGCTTCCATTTATAATTGTTCAGTTTTATTCTTAAAAGTTCCTCCCAAAACTCCAACCTCTACTGTGATGGCTGACACACAAGGAACTGTTTACAGTGGTCAATTAATCTATCTAACCACACATCTTTGGGATGTGGGAAGAAACTGGAGCACATAAGGAAACCCATACAATCACAGAGAGAATGTGCAAACTCCACACAGAGGTCAAGATTAAACCTAGGTCACTACATTGCCTCATGTCATATTTTGTTTTATAATGCTCTTACAAGATATTTTAAGATGTTTTGCTACATTTAAAGGTGTACAAAATGCAAAACACCAGAAGGACTGAAGATAGTTTTCTGCAAATGATTATTGTTGTGATGGTTTCTTTGCATCAGTAGCTTAACAATATGTACTGGCTGTTTTCCTGTAGTCATGAGTCCTGTTTAGGATCTGTTGATTTAACAGAAGGAGAAGTTGATTGCAGCAGGTTCCCTAGTAATTGTGGCTATTTTTGTTTCAAGCCCCTGCCCCTGTGGGAGAAGAATCACTCCTGGACAATATTTCAACTTCTCGATAATCAAGGGAGTTTAATGTAGGTCACAGTTCACTGGCCGAATTGTTCCAAAGGCTGTAGCAAGTACCAAAGAGAAACCCACAGCAGGCTTATTGATGTAGTCCTGTCATTGGCACAATGGGGCTTTATCCAGTCAGCTACATTTCTCTCTGTGTCTGTATAGGGCTCCCCTTGGTGTTCTGTTACCCCAAAAGAAAGCAGTTGGATAGTTTAATTTGCTACTGTAAAGTGAAATAGAGGTGGGAGGATCTGGAGACCATTGATGAGAAGAAGATTGGATGACTGTAAATGAGAGTTTGATAGTTCTCATGGATGTGGTAGACCAAAGGGCCTATTTTTATGACTTGGGACCTTAGGAGAAGACATGAAGACAGCAGGGGAATAAAAGACTGGGCAAAGAGGTTGGTTTTGAAAAACCCTGAAGAAGATTAAGAGGAATAGACAGAGTGGACAGCCAGCTCCTCTTCCCCAGGGCACCACTGCTCAGTACAAGAGGACATGACTTTAAGTTAAGGGGAGGGAAGTTCAAGGGGGATATTAGAGGAAGGTTTTTCACTCAGAGGGTGGTTGGTCGTGGAATGCACTGCCTGAGTCAGTGGTGGAGGCAGACACACTAGTGAAATTTAAGAGACTACTAGACAAGTATATGGAGGAACTTAAGGTGGGGGGGGTTATATGTGAGGCAGGCTTTGAGGGTCGGCACAACATTGTGAGCCAAAGGGCCTGTAATGTGTTGTACTATTCTATGAGGTAAAAAAAAATGTGCAGAGGTTTAGCGAGAGAATTACAGAGCTTAGGGCCAAGGCCACTAAATGGTCAGCAATGGCTGGTAAACAGAACAGGGTATATTCAAGAGGCCAGTTCTGAAGAAGAGAAGATACCTTGGAGGAGATTACTGATGTAGAGATGAATTGTTGCTTTGAGGGCATCTGCAAACGAGGATGAGAAGAGTGTATTTTGCAATTGCTTAATTGTGAATCAAAATTGGTCAATGAATACCTGATAATATGTGAGTGGGACATTGCAAGTTTGTGGTTTTGTAGGTTTTACCCAATAAATGATACATGTGTGTGCTGAGGGCTTCTCTTGCGTGTGGCCAAGTGGTTAAGGCATTGGACTAGCGATCTGAAGGTCGTGAGTTCGAACCCCAGCCGAGGCAGCGTGTTGTGTCCTTGAGCAAGGCACTGAACCACACATCCAGTCCACCCAGCTGAAAATGGGTACCGGCAAAATGCTGGGGGTTAACCTTGCGATAGACTGGCATCCTATCCAGGGGGGAGTGTCGTACTCTTAGTCGCTTCACGCCACGGAAACTGGCATAAGCACTGGCCTGATGAGCCTCTAAGGCTTGGGACAGACTTTAACTTTAACTTTTAACTCTCCTTGATGGATACTGTCCTGTTTGCATTTGGAACCTAGTTGCTAATCAGCTTGCTGTTGGGCACAACCTGTCCTCTGCACAGAATATTCATACAGTATGCAACTGCAAAATTGTTAAAAGCAGCTAATGAAAGGAGGGACTGGTAAATCCTCATGTTTTTTTTTCACCATTTGGCACATCTGTCCAGAGTGCTGCCGATTGGTGTACCTATGGGAAGGGCAAAAGAAAAGAGTGGCGCAGCTGTGCTGCCCCACAGCTTCAGTGGCCTGGATCAATCCTATCCTCTGGAACTGTCCGTCCAGAGTTTGCATGTTCTCCCTGTGACCATGTGCATGTTTTCTAGGTGCTCTGATCTCCTCCTATGTCCAAAAACGTGGACTGGTAGGTAAATTGACTCTGGTGTGCTGGTAGAATAGAAGGGTGATTTGATGGGATTATTAGAATATAAGTTCTGTGTGGATTGATTGGACTGAAGGGCCCAGTTCTATACTGTCTCACTTACCCAGAACCAACAGCGTGATCTACATTATTCTGGGGTATCTGATGCAAGTCATTACTAACACCGGCTGCCTCCATTCCAGAGCAGCTCGCTTTTCTGTCTCCATAGCTCCCGACCCAAACTGTTCCAATTACTGTCATTTCTAGTCCTAGTCTGCATCCATCTCTCTAACAGCTAATGCCAGATTGTCCCTCATTTCTGTAATGCCCAAGTCTTGGCCTCTACCTGCCCACATAAACTATAAAACGGCTGAAAACTCTGGCAGCATCTGTAGAAAGAGTTTCAGGATGTATATTGCATACATTTCTCTGATATTAAATGTACCTTTGAAACCTCTGAGTTAATGTTTCTGGTTGAAGACCCTACTTCGTATCTGTTCCTTTAACCTCCAACCTGGCATATGCACGTTATTTGAGGGGTGCTGACTGTTACTTACTCTTGTATGATTTACTGAAACAAGGAAAAGAGCTTCAGACAGTAACACCTCTGATTCTGTCAGCAGAATTTATGGCCCCATTAAAAGTAAACTGGGTTTTCATATGACGGGTGCCAGTACACTGCAGAATGCCAGTGGTGCAGGTTATGTCAGCCCCTGTTTCAACCAGCTGCCATGTGGTATTATACAGTGCTTTGGTAAATCAGACACAGCTTTTGTTGATATGGGACATCAAGTGAACACAGACAAAGCTTGCACAGTGGAGGAAATCTGATTCATTTAAGCTCTGTAAAGTCCTTCGCATCGACTCAGCATCAGCACAGCTCTGTTCCTTCCTTTCTTGTATTGTGGTGATCTTCTGCTTAGCTTCCAGTTCCCTGTAAACAAGCAGAGCTGAAGGATGAGTTGAATGGAAATCAAATGATTTTCCACTCACTGCTGGGTTTCATTTAATATTTGTATGTCAAGCTTTGAATGAATCTGACTCGGTGTGTTGTGTACGCTCTTGGTCAGAACTGTGGCAATTTCAGCCTTCAGAGTGGACAGCAGTTTTTGATGCATGACCCAGTTTGGCACTGAGTGGGTGTACATAAATCTTGTAATGTACCTTTATGTTAGTTCAAGTTGTATTCACATGTGCCTTAAAATTACTATAGTCAGCAACTGTTTGACTGAAGTTGGCATGATAGAGTGCAGGATCAGCACATCAGGAACCTTGATGTGGTTCCACCAAAGGAAAAAAATAATTGCTGGCAAATACACTTGCCTTATTAATGCCTTTGAAGAAAGGAATGTGTCATCCTTTTGATTTGACCTGCCCATGATTCAATATGGTTGGACCCTAAAACAGCTAAGTAAATAATAAACAAACAGTAGCATCTAATAGGTTTTGCCATGAACTTAACCATAACTGTTGCTGACTACTCTCATTACTGATCTGGCTACAGTCTCCCTGTTTCCACATGCCAATCACAGCATGTTCTCATGACAACGTAATGCTACAAATATTATGAGTAATCTACTCCAAATGCACAGTGCTTTTGACATTGACTGCAGAATGCTTCCTGGATTTCCAGCAGTTACTATGTGAATTAAGTCTACTAATCTCTCCCAGTGAAGATGCTGGGATGATGCATTTCCTGCATTGAGGGACACAAGTGTCACTTTACTAGAGGAATGTTCCCCTTCTTTTCTAGTTTCCTCTGTCAGACGGAAAAGGTATTGGAAAATAATGGGAAGTTATCCCAGGAGCCCCAGTCTGTATTTATTTTCCAGGCAGTGTCATTATGTTCAAGTCATATTGAATCTGTGGGAACTATCTGGTTATAACTACTTTAAAAACACTGTTTACAGCTTTATATAACTCTGGTTAGGCTGCATTTGGAGTATTGCCTTTACTTCTGGGTGTCCCCTTATAGTTAGCATGTGGACGCTTTGGAGAGGATGCAGACAAGGTTTACCAGGACACTGCCTAGATTAGAGGCCATGTGCTATTAGGAGAGGTTGGACAAACTTGGACTGATCTGAAATCAATTCATGCCAGTCAGGAATAACCACTATATTCCATCCTGAACATTCTAAGGCCATAGTTACAATGTCCTGATTGAGACTGCCTTTTATCTGAAGCTAGGTCCTGGCTGCTCTGTACATCTCTGTTCTATAAAGTAGGGAAACTGAGGGTTATGTTTGAGGTGAGAATGATTTTGATGACAGCCCTCTCCTAAAGATGTTGGATACAGCTTCAAAGGTGCCATTGTGCATTTTCCATGTCTGTTGATATGAAGTGAGCCATTAGATCCTGATTCTTTCACCCCTTCTTATGCCCTGCCTGAGACATTCTTGTACCTCAATAGACCTAGATGAGTTCTGATCACCTACCTACAAGAAAGATATCAATAAGATTGAAAGAGTGCAGAGAAAATTTACACTGATGGTATCAGGAGTTGAGGACTTGAGTTAAAGGGAAAGATTGAATTGGTTAGGACTTTATTCCCGAGCATAAGATAACGAGGGGAGATTTGACAGAGGTATATAAAATTATGAGGAGTGTATATAGTGTAAATGCAAATGCTTTTTCCACTGAGGCTGGGTGAGACTAGAATTAGAGGTCATGGTTTAAGGTGAAATATTTAAGGGGAATATGAGGGGGAGCTTCTTCACTCATTGGATGATGATTGTGTCAAAGGAGCTGCCAGCAGAAGTGGTGAATGCAGGTCCAATTTCAACATTTAAGAGAAATATAGATAGATACATTGATGATAGGTGTATGGAGGACTCTGGTCTGAGTACAAGTCGATAGGACTAGACAGATTAATAGTTTGGCATAGACTAGATGGGTGTAGTGCCATCAGTGCTGGACTTCGGGGTGAAAGGTCCTGAGTTCAAATCCGGCTGGCTGCCTTGCACACTCTGCTGGTGATCTCTCTTAAAAAAAAATTAACCTGGCAGAAGGCAAAGGCAAACCAGTGCTGTAACTTGCCACGTACATGATTTCCCAATATGTCAGAGCTGCGTGGAGGGAAACCGTCCGCCAATTGGAAATTCCAGATGCGACCTACCGACGACAAGATGGGCTGATGAGCCTGTTTCTGTGCTGTAGTGTTCCATGTGATTTTGTATCATCCCAGCTACCTTCCAAGCCTCTGGGAGGAACGTGGGTCCAGCTTGTATTTAACTGCAGATTATTTTGACACAGTGGAACTTAGCTGTCAAACTGAAAATAAGCTACAACTTCCATATGTATCAAAACATTTCTGCTCATTTTCCTCAAAATGAAAGAAAGGCCACATCTAAGATGCCTTAGATGGTCTGAATAAGATATTGATATTTTTATGTTGAGTCAGTCCTCAAAAGACACATGCAAGGGGAGGGTGGATGGTGTTGGAGAGAGTGAAGTGAACTCAATGTTAATAGATCTAATCTATCAGGACAAGACTGAAAACTGCAGTTTTTATGGGCTACATTTGTCATATTGCAAAAAGAAAAAAATCTTCATACAGGCTATCTGCATCAATCTGTATATAAATCCAATTATCATCATCAACAGTAATGTTATTACTTTTAAACTGGTCAGATATTGCATATCATTTTGCAGGATATTATCCAATAAATTTTACCATCAAGTGACTTAACATGGTAGGACAGGTAATCCTTTGTGAGAGTAAGTCTTAAAGGAAAGAGGCAGGGAGATTTAAGTGGGAATTTTTATTTTTATTTGTGATGGATCTTAGTCCAGCTGACCACAGAGAATTTCCAGGAACCAGAAGCTGCTACTTTGCTGCTCGCCATTTGCCTCAGAGAACACTATGCTTCACCAGGAAAATTAAGTAACTTATAACAACCACGTTTGGATGCATGTTGGTTGAGAACATTTGCTGTCTGGGTACACATATATGTTCACCTGCAAGAATATTTCTACATTATGAGATTCTATGTGATGGTGGCTGCAGTAGCATTCACTGTGATTAGATGCTTAGACTTTTGTACAGTGACTGTATTTGTCAACATGGAGTGGACAGCGAGCTTGCAAAGCTGTTGAGAGCAAAGCATTTTGAGAATGGTGAGGGTGGAGTGCCGCGGGAGGGGTGTGGGACAGCTGGCAGAGAAGGCGTGCCCGTGTGGGTTGTGGGGGAAGGTGTGGCATGGGTGCAGACACACCCAGCCCAAGACACCAGTCAAGGTCACTTGTTTCCAAACAATTGGTTTATTGATCATTACAGAATAACTCTGGTACTTCCCATTCCCTTCCCTTTTCCCAACCATGATTCCCCTCTCCCTGCCCCCTCACCACTCTCAGTCCCCACTAGAGACCCTTATCAAAATCAGATTTATCATCACTAACGTGTCATGAAATTTGCCTTTCTTTTGTGGCAGCAATACAGTGCATTACGTAAAGTTACCATAGTACCGTGCAAGATTCTTAGGCACACTAACTACATTTAAGTGCTTAAGATTTTTGCACACTGCTGTATGTAAGCCATATGGTGTCATGTGTGTGTGTGTGTGTGTGTGTGTGTGTGTGCGTGCGTGCGTTTTATTTCCATAGATGCTGCCTAACCTGCTAAATTCCTCCAGCGTTTTGTGTGTGTTGCTTTTGATCTTATGTGCCTGTCTGTAATAACGCTTGTGTGTCTGGCTATATTAGGCCCTGACAAAGCATTCATGCATGCCTGTGCTCATTATACATGCTAATCTTTGTCTTGTGCATATCAGTATGTATGCATATATAAGTGTACTCGTTTCTCTGATTTTTGTTATCTTCAGACCTATTTATTGCAGTCACCAATTTACCCTTGGACTAGAAATGGGCCCTATAAATAAGATAGAATATGAAATCTTAAATTCTCATAATTAATTAGCATCATGCCATCACACCTATTTCTGCAGAAGAATCTAGATTAGTGAGATGAATTTTTTTAGTCCCCAGTCTTTCCTGGAAAATTCCCAGTGTGGGTTGGGTCCTGATGCCTGAAGTTAACCATGGTCAATGCTTCAAATGAGGCAACAGAGGAGTACAAACAGGATGAAGTATGAGGGATATCAATGGAGGTGTGAGGGGGTACAATAATGCCTTTCATGCACCTGAGATGTTTCACAGGAGTGCCATGAAAAAAAACCTAACACTTGAAAAGATATTGGGGATGTTTTGTGGGGAAAAAAACTTGGTCAAATGAGTTGCAAAAGTCTTATTTAAAGAAATATTTAAATAGGTGGAGTCGCTGACAGCACTAGAAGATATAACCACTCATGGGGGAACAGTGATAATTGGGGATATGCAAGGGGCCAGAACTGAAGGGATTTAGATATGTCATGCTGACCTACATGAAAGCAACAGAGTGAGGGTGGAGCAAAATCATGGATGGATTTGTAAACAAGGATGTGGATTTTAATGTTGAGAAGTTGCTGGACTTTCACACTGAAAGGCTTTGCTTTCTGAAGGGAGACTTGACATATTGTAGGGTTGAAACAAAAACAAGGCCAGGCATTGCATAAACAGAGCGAAGAAAACACAGCAACACAAATCATTCATTCAGTTGTGGTTTTTTGTGGGACTTTTTTTTTCTTTTCTGCAAAGTAGAATTTACATTAAATTCCTTGTATTAACAACAGACTTTTAAACTGTTGCATATCAGCGGGACTGAAAGTGTAAGTAGTACAATAACAAAGTATTTGGAAACTGCAGAAACATCATGAACAATCTCTCTGACATTGGAGAGATTTATCTGTGGTGATGAAGGCAGTGTTTTCTCATGATATGCTGGCTAATGTTTATCCCTCTATTAACATAATATAAGCATCTAATTTCTGCTTTAGGTTCCTGTCAAAAAGTAGTGATGCAGACGTGAGAAGCCTGAGGTGGAATTGCTGGGCCAATGGACTTGTTTCCTTGCCTTCTGCCTGGTGGAGGATCATAATCCTCTATCATTGATTCCTGCCTCATCCCTGCCATAGGTTACCATCATTGTCCATAAAGTGGGTCAAATAATACAACAATAATTACAGTGGCAAGCACATAAATAGCAATAGTGCGAAGTATAGTACTGCAAACTGAGGTGGTGCAAAGAAAATGCTAAAGTGTTAGTAAGAGTTTGTGACTGTACTAGGAAACAAATCTGAAAGGGGTGATTGGTTCAGAAGTCAGACAACAGTCTGATAGCTGAAACAAGGATTTCTATCCTGAGTGCATGGTGGATGGAACTTCGTTCTAAAATCCCATTGACTGCAAAGCACTTTGAATGTTGTGAGACCATGACAAGAGTTCAACTGATTGCTTATCCTCCAAAGGAAAATCAGGAGTCAAATATTTGATCTTGAACCTGGAGGTTTGGGACTTAAAGCCTTTGGAACTCCTGTCTTATGGTGGTTACAAGAAGATAGCATGGACTGGATGGTGGAAATTTTTGATGATAGATGTTGCCTTCTTGAGGTATTGCCTCATAGATGCTTCTGATGCTGGGGAGAGATGTGCCTATGAAGAGAGATGCTCTGAGGCTGCGAGGAGATGACTGAAAGGTCCTTTGAAGCCCTGGTGCACCAGAAAGCCAGTTATTCCACTGCAGAATAGATGATCAAAATTGTGCTTCTTTACTCTTGATGCATGGGCTGGAGGCAGGAGTTTGCTGGTGGTGTGAGGGAAATGTGGAGTATTCTGGTAGAACAGTCTCAGTTCCAGAACATCATTTCAATGTGAAGCAACTGAAAAGTAGGAGTGACATTGACCGTTTACAGGGTGTTTCACAGTTCTCTAGATACATAACAGAGCATTTTTGAGCATGCTTCACTATGACGCCATTTCCAAATGGAGCTCACCAAGTGACATATTAGATGTAAAGTCAAACAAATAACCTTAATAACCATGTACCAGCTATTTCCTCTTCATCCCTTTTATACTTTCCACATTTCCACTAACTTTCCCCAATTCTACCACTCACACCACAGCCATATTATAGTAGCCGATTGGCCTACCAACTTTGACATATTTGAGGAACTTGGAGCCTCAGGAAAAATTCATGCAGTTACAGGTAGAACATGCAAACTCCACACAGACAGCACCTGAGGTCAGGATTGAACCCACGTCACTGTAGCTGTGAGACAGCAGCTCTATTAACAGCTCAACTGTGCTTTGGCCACCTTGTTATCTCTCCTTTTTTCCAGCCCTGCACCCACCTATTCCTTGTGAAAGTTCCCTGACATTAGTGCCATCCCCACAATAGCCCTTATACCAGGTTCTAATCCTGCTTCCTGACCCTCTAAGTACCTTCCAGTGAAATTGTTGATCTCTGATTTTTACCCCTCTCGATGAAACATTGGCTTCTGAATCTACCCCAATCAACATTCTTGAAAGTCCACTATTGAAACACAATCCCTGATGTCTATCACACTTCCCCTTCCCCAGACTCCCCCATTTCAACTTGCAGGCTCCAGTTTCCCAAGCCTACTGATGTTCCAAACTGCCAGCGTCTTTTTTCCAAACATTTGAAACAAATTATCTGTGATTCTGTCACTCCCTCTCCTCCGACCCCAAGCACAGAGTGGAATTTGTTCTTCACTGCCCCCTCCTCCTACCCCTGTAAAGTAGTTGGCTAGAATTTCTAGAGAAGGCCATTTCCATCAGTGGGAAAGAACAAAGTGAGGGGCCATTTATTAAGGTCCACCAAGGAACTGAATAGGGATATGTCATTGGCTGACCATGGCTGAAGTCAATGAATGGCTGAAGTCAATTGTATTGAGAAAGCTAGTTCAGCATGCAAGGAATGAGCAACTCTTACTTTATTTTGGTAAGGAAGGAAGAGAGATTCAAATGATTTGGGCTGGATGCACTAAATGGTCATTTGTGCTGTGTATTTTATGCAATTTAATAAGGCCAATTTTGAGACATCTTCTTCCCAGATTGAAAAGTCAGGCACCTCTATTAATCTGTAATCTTTGACATAATGGATGTGTCTCCTGGCTTTTTGAGGTACCCAGCCGTCACTACTAATTTGCCAGGAGTAATGTGAGTATCTGCTCCACAAGTGGAATATGAGAACACAAGTTATGATTTTGGGCATCAAATCAGACCATTGTTTACGTACTGAGTTCCTACTCTGTTAGAGCCATATGGTATGGCATTAGAAGCATTCAAAATACCTCACATTAAAATGTTTAATGGGATGTTGAATAGACATTGAAAGGACTGGTTCAATTTGTAGAACTGCTGGCTCATAGCACCAGAGAACCAGGTTCAGTCAGGATCTTAAGTGCACTTTCTCACTGTATTGCCTAGGTTTCCTCCGGGTCCTCCCACATCTCAGAAACATGCAGATTGATAGGTTAAGTGGGAACTGTAAATTGGTCTTTGTGTGCAAGTGAGTGGTAGCCCCTGGGACAAGTTAATGAGAACAAAAAATGAGTTTACTGTAGGATAGGTGTAAATTGGTGATTGGTGATCAGCAGAGACAGTAGGCTAAAGGACCTGATTCTTCACTGTATGATTCTGTGAAAGTATTCTAGTAATACATGCAATTGGTTGTTTACCAGCACTAAAAGTTTGCCACCTATTCAAACTTCTTCCACCAAACCTTTGAGTGAAGGAGAGGTAAGCAGTTTAGAAGCAGAAATGGGAGAGCAAAGGGCTGCCATATTTGCAATGGTGCTGTCATATAAGGTGCAATGTGATTTATTTACTTCTAGGCCCAGACGGCGTGTTTGTATAGCTCACTGAGCCCTGGGTCAAAGCAGTATAATGCCCTCTATAATTAGTTCCACACTTCCTGATTGAGTCGCTGATCTCAATGGAAACATTCACAGGACAGGAACCCACAAAGACCGACGGGACCTCATTCACCTCAAAATGACACCTAAATATAGTGTCCAGCAACGACTTATTTAAATTTCTGTGATACTATTTTGGTCATTTGTCGTTTTTAATAGCACGGTGGATAGCAAACTCAAGTTTCCCCAAGGGTATGTTTTCATATATACCTATTTCCGACCAAATTACTCCCTTCTTTCTGTTATTACTTTGTTGCTAGGGATTTTTTAAAAAATCATTATCTGTTCTGCACCAAACCTTTAGTCATCCATGATTGCATGCAAGAGGAAATAATACCGCGGGTTACTTTAGTGTAAGGGAGAAATATAATTTGTTTTCTTCCTCATTGGCAGCAACTTGCTTTTATAGAGACTGCATCATGTACAAAGTACTTTACAAGAGTGTTCATCTATTGCTAAGTTCCAATAGGATGGCATGCAGCAGTATTTAAAATTGCTATGGTACCATACCGTTAAACACGAGGCCCACACTGGTTATTCAACACATGATTCACTATGCTCTAATTGGGGAATATCACTACATTGAAGAGGTGACGCAGACACCACAACAACTAGCACAAAGACATTTATTTAGAGGAAGTGAAAGTACATGGAAGATAAAAGGGAGACTGTAAACTAGCACTATGACATTTGACATCTATAATACTTGAAAACAAATGAAATCAAGATCTTAACATCCTTTGATTTTAACTCCTTAACAGAACTCTTAGTTTTGTCAGCTCTCAGATCAGAGAACAAAAGCCACCCAATCTTCATCAACTCCATTCCATTCCCTACTCTTTGTCGGAGATTCTATTCCATTCCATTCCCTACTCTTCATCGGAGATTTCATTCCATTTCCTACTCTTTCTCTGAGATTTGTCTATCTATCTATCTATTTATTTATTGATACAGTATGGAGTAGGCCTTCCCAGCCCTTCGAACCATGCTGCCCCAGCAACCCCACAACTCCAATTAACCCTAACTTAATCACAGGGCAATTAACCTACCCAGTGCCCCTTTGGACTGTGGGAGGAAACCAGAGCACCCAGAGGAAATCCTTGCATTCCACAGGGAGGACATGCAGAGCCTCCTTGGAGAGTGGTGCCAGAATTGAACTCTGAACTTCAGAACGCCCTGATCTGTAATAGCGTCACGGTAATCGCTACACTACCATGGAGCCGGATCTGGCAAATTTTCCCTTTGTGGAATGTTATTTTTGAATTGAACTCATCTAACTTTTAAGCACTGCATTGGATTTGCTGGGTTTTTTAAAAATCTAGTTTTCTCACTGGTTCTTTTGCCAGTTGTCATAACTGTACTAGCCACAAGCCCTTCTTGCCAGCGAAAACATATTTACTCCATTGAAGCCCTAACCGTCTAATTGCATGGTGCAGGACATTTCATTGAAATATTAAGGAACTAGAGCAATGGGTCTACAATCTAATAACATAAGAATATAAGAAGCTGAAGCCAGTATAGGTGCAGTTTCCGTTATGTCATTACACATACGCCTGGTCATCACTTCCCTGCTCTGCTTATCCCTTTATTCTCTTACTTCCATGAAGCATCGAGATCTCTGTTTCAGGTCTGCCTATCAATCGAGCATTACAGCCCTCTGCCATAAGAATTTAAGGACAAACCCAGACTCTTGAATGAAGAAATTTCCTTTCCTGTCTTAAGTTTCAATTCTTTCTCTGGAAGCTATTTTTCATATCCATGTTGGTGCATATCCAAAGTTTGCCCACAGACGATGTGGGAGGACAAAATCATAGGATCCAGACAAGAGGATCTGTCAGCAAACATTACCTGGATATGTTGAATCTTCTTCTTAGTCTATAGTTTACTGTATGGAGCTGATATTTTCTGTTCCTCAGTTAATCTGAATAGTATTAATGCTAGAACTGGATTCTAGGAATGATGGGTGGCTTTAAACCTCCAGGACAGGCCTTCAGCAGAACTGCAACAATCATAACTGCCTCCTGATCATTGTCCAGACTTCAGTTCTCATTGGTGACATGTTCAGATGCAGGGTGTGAACAGATGATGCAATGAAAAACTACTAATTAGCATTGGAGACCAATGTTCCCTCTAAGGTATGCATGCACTCACATCTTTTGCCACTAGCACTCAAAGGAATTTAAACAGTCCACAAAAGGCTGTCACCCCATACCTTGTGGACATGTTAAGTATATTTCACAATTGTACACAATCACTTTTCTTTTCTGGTTTCTGATGTGGATGGTATTGACAGTAGAGTGTGCGATGATTTGTCTGCAGATTTTAGAACTGGCTTATTTAATGAAGAACTTGTTGGTTCACGATGGCAAATTCCAAGATCTCCATATCTTCCACCCTGGGGAGATCACTCCAGTGCCACTGTTTGTAGTGACAGAACCAACACAGGAGGTTGCAGTTTACGAGTGATAAGCCCAACATTCACTTGCAGAAACTGCAGCAAGACCTGCCACTCCAAAACTGGACTGCACAACCATAGTTGGCATTGCAGCTCTGCAATAGACTGACCCATAGCACACACTCCATTGACCTTTGAGACAGATAGATGCCATCATGTCGAATTCCAAAGAAGCAAAAGGCATGAAGCACAAAAGAACTACCAGTTAATTCAAAGCAGAATGGCTTAATGAAACAGAAGAAACTGCTACACCCAAAGCTCATGAGATCAGGAACGAGCAGCTACAAGAAATAGTTATGTATAGTACAGAAACTGGTGTTACCTGTGTGTGTTGTTGTAATGTAGAAGTTGCTAGAGAATTTGCAAGTTGGAAGAAATGGAGTGATATTTGGAAACTTAACTTTTTAAAGCATAATTTCGCAAGCAAATCACATATGGACGGTATGAAAAAGCTCTGGTGAGAAAAACCTTCATTACCCTCTACAGACCTGCTTATTTATGTTTTGTAAATGTGCAGATGAACAAGAGCAAAAATGATCAAACCCAGATGAGGTCAAAGTTCTTATTAATGGCCATGAAATGACAAAACAACTTAAATATGTTAATTATCTTGTTCAACTTTATGTGTCTTATGGAATTAAGCTGCAAAATCTGTGCTGTATGCAATAATTTCCAAAATAAAATACTGATCGGGATATATTGTCAGCTAGTTTTGTTTGACCATTTCAAACACCTTTAGTGACATGTGAAAATACTAATACTATTACATGCTGCCATATAGTTTGAGAAATAAGACTCATTGATGTGTGTTATTTTATTTCTTTTAAACAATGAGTAACAAACTGGATTTGGTTGTTTATTGTTCTTAGAATAGCTTCAGATCGACTTACACTTAAACATTCAGTGCTTGCACGTTGTTGTTACTGGGCAAAAGTTGTACAGCATACGATTTTTGCACACACTGGTCATTACAAATTAGAAAGAACATTGCTGGAGGCACACGAGATTAAGAATGCTGGAATCTAGAACAACAAGCAAGATGCTGAAGGAACTCAGCAGTTCAGGCAGTATCTGTAGAGGAAAATGGATAACCAATCTCTCATGTTGAGACCCTTCATCAGTATTGATGAAGGGTTTTGACCCAAGAAAGGTCAACTGTCCATATCCTTTTACAGAGGCTGCCTGACCCACTGAGAACCTTCAGCATCTTGTTTATTGCTTAAAGACCACACCCTGTTTTCTTAACACCATCCCCATTTGATTTCTGTATTCTTTCATTATTTCTTTCCCCACAAAGATGATGTCTGTTTTTAACTGAAGTTTGTCACTACCTTAAAATCAACAGTTTTTAATCATGAAAATTCTGTGTGGAAAGGATATTTTGTGAAACAAAATGCAGTTTGGAAGGGTAAACTTAACTTGTTTGCACTCCTTTCATTTAGTTTGTTTTGCTCTGTAGAAACACCAATGTGATCACATGCTCAGCTGTTGTTGCTTACCACTTGTGTCTGTGCCCATTGTCTTTTTGCTGTTTTATTGAGTACAACTGGTAGAGATGAGAGTTACGTTTTAGGCCAACATGTTTTCCTCCAGGCACCCACTGCAGTCATATTTATTACCAGCAATTTGCAACAGAGAAAGCAACATCATTATCAGTTTGATGACAGTAAATATTGAGAAAATTTTAGTCTGTACATTGTAAACCACTTTTACTAGCAAGTTAAGGTGATGCATGGGAAGGAAGCTCTGATTTGAGTTCAGAGCAGAGCAGGCGAATTCAATAATGATCCAGACAAAGTGGAGAGGGGATGTGAGAGAGGCTAGGAGCAACAGTGTGTGAAATAAAAGTGGATTCAGTACCACTATGTATTAATAAGGCTAGGTTTTCAATATTCGGTTTATCTTTTTCTTTCTTTGGGCAGAAATCCTTGTTGCTTGTGTAATTCCCTTGTACTGTTCCAAGCCACTAAATCGTCCCAGACTAGTTTGTCATGGGAAACATTGTCTTGTGACAGTAAACGTATTCTGGTAGGTTGGTAGTTAGAATTTGTGACTTCTAGCATTCATTAGCAATCTCAACCTGGACAAAATGGGCTAGCATTCAGCTAATGGTATCACAGTCCTGTGTGGGATTTGAGATCTAACTGGTCAGTGTGCCTCCACTCTGCCCTGCACAGTGCAGTAACTGAATAGGCCATCAGAGCAATGCTATACTTGCACAAGCAAAAGCAAACATCATCCGGCCAAAGTGAAGGTTGGAAACTGTTCAGACCACGTTCTGAAGAGGTGTGGCACTATTAAACCTTGTAAAAATGTTAATGTTGTTCTCTGTTACTCAGTAGTAGCTATCAGGTCAGATTGCAGTAGTTTGACAGCTGGTTTGTGCAAATGCTTGTTGGGACATCAGAGTTAGATGAAGTGAGGATGTGGTACAGTGAATACTGGGTCACAAACTACAGGCCCAGCAGACCGGCATTCACGCTGTCTTTATCCGAGTAGAAGGTTGCTACAAGCTGGGTCTGAACTGAATGAGAAGTGGCAGTGCTATCACGCTGCCTTAATTTGTGCTTTAAAAGGTTTTGAAAGACAACGTAAAAGCAAAAAAAAAGATATGCAGCTGTTGGAAATATGAAGTGAAAATAAAACTTCTGAGCAGAAGTGGAGAAAAAAAAATGACCTTTCCTCCTAAAGCAGACTAAAATCGGCCATTTACTGACAGTGAAGTTGTCAATCTCATCATATGACTTTTAACACATAGTAACCCTTACCAAATGGTTCTGAATGACTCCTGACACATATTAACCCTTACCAAATGGTTCTGAATGACTCCCGATACATATTAACCCTTACCAAATGGTTCTGAATGACTCCCGATACATATTAACCCTTACCAAATGGATCTGAATGACTCCTGATACATGTTAACCCTTACCAAAAGGATTCTGAATGACTCCTGACACATATTAACCCTTACCAAATGGTTCTGAATGACTCCTGATACATATTTACCCTTACCAAATGGATCTGAATGACTCCTGACACATATTAACCCTTACCAAATGGTTCTGAATGACTCCTGACACATTAAACCTTACCAAATGGATCTGAATGACTCCTGATACATATTAACCCTTACCAAAAGGATTCTGAATGACTCCTGAAACATATTAACCCTTACCAAATGGTTCTGAATGACTCCTGATACATATTAACCCTTACCAAATGGATCTGAATGACTCCTGACACATATTAACCCTTACCAAATGGATCTGAATGACTCCTGACACATATTAACCCTTACCAAATGGTTCTGAATGAGTCCTGACACATAGTAACCCTTACCAAAGGATTCTGAATGACTCCTGATACATATTAACCCTTACCAAAAGGATTCTGAATGACTCCTGACACATATTAACCCTTACCAAATGGTTCTGAATGACTCCTGATACATATTAACCCTTACCAAATGGATCTGAATGACTCCTGACACATATTAACCCTTACCAAATGGTTCTGAATGACTCCTGACACATATTAACCCTTACCAAATGGTTCTGAATGACTCCTGACACATATTAACCCTTACCAAATGGTTCTGAATGACTCCTGACACATATTAACCCTTACCAAATGGATCTGAATGACTCCTGACACATATTAACCCTTACCAAAGGATTCTGAATCATGCCTGACACATATCAACCCTAACCAAAGGGTGCCTTCCGCCTTGGATTTTCTGCCAGCCAGCTGACAATGTAGATATCCTGGTGATCTACATTGCACGTTGATGATACCATCAGGCCACAGTTTTGTGGGTGTCTGCTTGGTGGCCTGAGTTTGACTTAACAAAATGAGAAAGGCTGGGATGTTGGAGTTTGGAGCTTATTTTGTTTTAATTCACCCACCCACCCTAACTCTCCACACAACATTTTCATTGGGTTAAGTGGTGCAATGGGAATAAAGGAGTTAAAACTGAGGCTAGAAATCAATGTGAGTATGATAGCCAAAATGTGAGTTGCACTATCCTGTGTTGGATCACTTTAGTGCCCTGGGATCTGCCACCACCTGAAGGTTAATCTTGGTGCTGGTGTGAAGCCAGTTAAACAGATAAAGGGACTCAAATGCATTCTGACGGGGAGTGGATGGGGTCTTGTGTGGATCAAACATAGTAGCATGGATCGATTGAACTGCAGGACCCGTTTGGTACTATAAAACTGTAATACACTATCCAGTGAAATCAGGGAAAGGATCTTGTGTCATAACACAAGATTATAGGATCTTGCTGAATTGTAATGAGCTTGGAGACTGAAGGCTATGATTACTGGCAGAAATGGTTAGAGATAAATCCAGGTAGGAATTTGCATAGGGTGGTTGCAGGTGGGAGGAGAATATTTTATTTATTGTTTACCAAATAGTTAATTGCCCTTGACATTAAGACAGCATTTGATTGAATATGACGCTTCCAGTAAGCTGGTGGTGCCCTCAGATGCAGCAGTCTCTATGGGACCATCCAAAAGTGTTATTGTCTTATTTAATGTTTTTTTTTAAATCATTGCAAGAGCATGCTGGACATTAAAAACTTAAATTGCTGCAGTTTACCCCATCAGCAAGTTGCTTGTTGGTGGAGGAACTGAAGGAGCTGGACGGTGCAGACCGAGATGCTGCCTGTGACAGAGAGCTGTTGGTGAGCAATCGAACATTGGGCATCAGTGGTGTGGAATGCTGAAAGACACGCTCTCTCCTTGCTGTTGCCATCAGGAAGAATGTACAGGAGCCTCAGGGCTCTCACCATCAGGTTCAGGAGCAGTTATTACCCCTCAACCATTAGGCTCTTGAATCAGTGAGATAACCACTCACCCCATCAATGAGCTATTCTCACAACCACTGGACTCAGTTTCAAGGACTCTTCATCTCATGTTCTCTATATTTATTGCTTGCTTGCTTATTTATTTATTTACCTATCTATCTATTAATTATTGTTATCATTTTTCTCTTCCTTTTTGTATATGCAGTTTGTTGTCTTCTGCTCACTGGTTGTCCTTCCTCTTGGGTGTGGTCTTTCATTGATTCAGTTAAGGTTGTTGGATTTATTGAGTATGCCCACAGGAAAATAAATCTCATGATTGGATATGGTGACATATATGTATGTACTTTGACAATAGATTTACTTTGAACTTTGGTTTACAGTACTGGCAAATGGTGGTGAGCTGTGTGGCCTCAGTTTTAATGAGGACTGGGTCTTAAGCTGCGGTGTGGCTTGTTTGCAGCCACCCGGGAGAGGCGTTGGAGTTGGGTGCTCCACCAAAGTGACAGGAGCAGTGTGGCATGGTGTCCATGCTGGAGTTGTTCCTGTCCCCAGTGTTCACTCAGCAGAAGACGAGCTATATTGTGTTCGACTGCAGTCTGCATGGACTCAGGGACTTGGAGTACGTTATTTTTGTGTAACTGTATTTTACTGCTATCTTATATGTGCATCCTATACTATATATCTGCTTGCTATCTTACATGTGCAATAAGTGCCTGGGCTGTGTGTGACTGTTGGTACTGTGTTTTGCACCTTGGCTTCAGAGGAATGCTGTTTTGTTTAACTGTATTCATGGGTATTCATGTATGGTAGAATGGCAATTAAACTTAAATTTGAGCTTGATAAGTTTTCACATTGTGGTTCCATGGACAATGCAATTAATGGCAACAGGTTGAGTAAAAGCAGTGACTATAGGCAGGATGACTGTAGGTAAACTAACAGGTCGGGTGCCAATACAGATGGGGGAATGTGTGTACTGTATAAGTATATGCAAGAGGACGAACGTATATGTAAATCCCTATACATACTGCAGGAGAGACCATGTACAAAGCAAGAACAGGCAAAAGGGTGGGCATAAAGTGAAGAGCATGAAAGACAACAGTTTACTATATAATTAATTGCCCTTGATATTAATGGTATTCAGGAGGTTTGGCTAAACTGAAGTCTTTCGGAATTAGAGGCAAGTCCTTTGCTGATTGGAATTGTTATCCATTACAAAGAAAGATGGCTGGCAGTCAATCATCTCAACCACAGGCATCTTTGATGATTAGTCTTCTCGGTCAACCATCTACAGCTGCTTCTTCAATGACTCCTTCAGTGGTAAGGTCAAAAGCAGGCATGTTTGCTGACGATTCGCAGATGTTCAGCACCATTTGTGACTCCTCAGATTTTGAAGCAGTTTACTGAATGCAGTAAGACGGAGAATTTCTCGGCCTGGGCTGATGGTTGGCGTGAATGTTACTTGCCACACAAATGTCAGGCATTGACAATATCCAACAACAGAAAATCCAGCTATCACTCCCTGACTTTTGATGGCATTACTACCACTGAATTGCCCACTATCTGTATCAAGATGGCACCGAGCTGCGATCTTCGTTAAGTGTTTTTAGTATTTTTTGGGGTCTATGGAGATGGTTCTGAGGTCAAAGAATGGAGGTAGGGGTCAAATTAGGGTTTTATGGAGAGGGCTGTAGGGGAGACAGGCTGGAGGTCTAAGTCTCCACTCAGTGCTCAAGGTCAGTGATATATACTTGGGACACTCATGGGTGAGGCCTGGATGTTGGGCCGATAGCCCTGTGTGGACGAAGGCTGGTGGCTCCCCAGGGTCAGTCAGTTGTTGGCAGGTTCTGGAGTTGGATGCCCATGCAGGCAGGAGGAAAGGGGTCCAATGACTCCCTGGGTTCGCAAATCAGTGAGATTTGAGTTCAAGGCCTAGTGTTTGGGTCCTGCCATTGGCAAATCCACAGTTCAAGGCATGGTGCCCGGTGATGGGTGGGTACTGGTGTCGATGCTGAAGATAAAGGTCGAGGAGAAGAATTGGAAGTCCAAAGGTCAAGGCCCGTTGACCAGACCCCCGGGTCAGTGAATCTCTGTGAGTCCACTGAGGTGCCCAAAGGCTGAATGTATGCGTAACTGAGTCTGAGTCTGCAAACCGAAGAGAACTGCATGTGAGACTGTGGAAGGGAGGAATGGAGCTTGCTTTGTTGCTTGTTATCTTTTGTTGTATTCTGTGTTGCTCTACAAAGCATCGTGGGCATGTTATTGTGGTGCATGATGAAGAGACTTGCGAATTGCCCCCAGCACATCATGTCTCTGGTTGTTAACACAAATATACATTTGTTTGTTCCAATCTACGTGTGATAAATAAACCTGAATCTTGAATTCTTGGGATTACCATTGATTGGAAACTGAACTGGAGTTGTCTTATACACAATGTGGCTAAAAGAGCAGTTCAGAGGCTAGGAAACTCACGTCCTAACTCCCCAAAGCACATTCACCATCTACAAGATTTAAGGCAGGAGTGTGATGGAATACTCTCGCTTGTCTGGATGAGTGCCGCTTTAACACTCAGGAATCTTGACAGCATGCAGGACACAGCAGCCTGCGCACTTGGCACCCCATTCACACCCATTGATCCATTGCACCATTCCACCAGCAATGCAGAGAGGCAGCAATTTGCACCAGCTCTTGGACATACCACAACTCACCAACAACTTCCAAGCACATTACATCTACCAGCATGAAGGAGAAGGATAGCAAAAGTATGAGACACCTCCTCCTGGAAGTTGCCCTCGCAAGCCACTTACAATTGATTTGGAAATATGTCACTGATTTGGAAATTCTCACTGGGTCAAAATCCTGGAACTCTCCCTCACAACATTGTGGGTGTATGCAGACCTCAAGGACAGCAGCAATTCATGAAGGAAACTCAGCACCACCTCAAGGGCAATGGAATGCTGGTTCATTCTGTGAAGCCCGCATCCCTGAATGAATTTAAAAAAGTACATGCATGGAGACTGGTATGTGATGCAATTGCAGGCAGAGGGAGGGTTGCAGAGGAGCCAGAGTTGACAGGATTGTTGTGCTAGAATAATCAGGGGGGAGGCAGGATGTGCTAGAACAGGCAGTACAACTGTGTGGTGCTAGAACAGATAGGAGGAATTGGTACAGTGCCAGAGCAGACAGGAGTGATGGGCTACACAAGCAGAAAGAGAGGCATCAGGTGCTAGAGCAGACAGGGTTTTAATGTGCTCTAATAAACAGGGGTGAGGGAAGATTCAAGACTGTTTAATGTCATTTTACTGTACACAAGTGTAAAGGGGAACAAAATAATTGTTCTTCCGGATCCAATGCAGCGCAAAAAGCCATAAAGAACACAATAATAAAAAAATAGATATGTAAGCTAGCTTATATACTACACATAGATGGATTGTATGCCCATAAAGTGAATACTAGGGTGTGTATTAGGTGACTGACAGGAAATAATAAAGTAGTGATAGTTGGCGTTGTGGCCTCATGCTCTTCCTCCTCCACTCTGTAGGCTGTCTAAGCATTTTGGTGAGTGTCCAATGTGGCAGGAATGGATTTTTGATAAGTGACATTATCTGCCGTTCAAAGCACTTCATGGTGATTGGTGTCAGTGCTAGAACTGGTCGGAGGTGGGTGAGCTGCTTGAACAGGTAGAGGGAGGGGTGTGTGGTGTTCCAGTAAGAAGGACCTTCATTTACTCGTGTGTGCATCCTTACCAAGTGAGTTTATCAATTTACCTTACACTCTGTGCATTTTTGAATGGTGATGGAGAATATTTCCTGTATGGACCTGATAGCAGATTTGTAAACAGTGTATAATCAGTGAATACTATATCCCACTGTTGAATAGGTATTGTGCTTAATTACTAAATTTCATCATGTATGTCATTTACAGAGCTCAGAATGAAAAACAACCTCTAGGGTACATGAAGTTACTGGAGGGCAGAGTATGAGCAATGTTATATCAAATGCGATCAATGGTAACAGCTTGTGTTCTGCCAAGTGAACACCGGGATGGGGTCAGAGGGCAGCACCGTCTCCAGCATAGAGCCTGCGCCACACTGCAGTGCAAACAGGTGACACTGTGGTTTGAGGCCTAGTCCTTGCTATGACCAAGACCTCACAGGTCCCCTGCCATTTGCCAATAAACCAGTGAATTGGACTTGCAGCATTCCACACCATGTATGTCCAACATTTCTTGCAATAGCAAGAAAAATGATGAAGACAATGACTTGCTGTTTGACGGCACACCTCTTTCATGCACCGATGCCTCTGTATCACGGTCTGCACCAACCAACTCTTTCAGTTTCTAAACCAACAAGCAACTCACCGATGGGGTAGACCTGCAGTACTATAAATTCTTAATGCAATCATAATAAATTAATTTTAAAAAGACAATAACTCCTTTGGTTGACCCTGTAGAAGCCGCCACCTTGCCGGAAGTTATTACCCTCCTTGAACCAGCACGGATAACTTAATTCACCACTACTCAGTAGTGTCTGCAGCTCACAGACTCACTTTCAAGGACTTTTTCCCAGTATTATTTTGTCTTCTTTTGCCATTGTTGTTTGGCAGTCCCTGTTTATATATAGTTGTTTGTAAAATTCTATTACGTTTTTTCCCTAGAAGTTCCTGCAAGAAAATAAACCTCAAGGTAGTATAGGTAATATATTTGTACTTTGATAATAAATTTACTGCAAACTTGAACTTTCTTTCCAGAGACTGGAATTGGCATTTTTTTTAATAATCCTCCAGTACACAACTGAGAGATTGTTGCACTTTTGCTGATGCTATCTTTTCTATGTGAGGCTCATTTGAAACCCGTCTCTCTCCTTAGGCTGAACTTGAAAGATCCTATGGCACTATTCAGTGAATAGCATGGCTGTCTACCTCAGGCCTCCTGACCAGAATTTAGCACTGAAAAATCCTGGTTACTGTTTGTGGTAGCTTGCTGTGCATAAATTGGCTGCTGCATTTACTACAATGCAACCGTGAAAATGCTTCAGATATACAGTACTTAACAGAGTTAGGAAAGGCAAATTCTTTCTCTTGCTTTGTTCTACCCTGTTCTACAGGTTTGCTGAGGAGTTCTTGATATAGGTATTGCAGCCTCACTGTCGATTAGGTTCACCACCACAAAGCATCAGCAATAAATGAAGTTTGCTTTGTCATTTTCTGCTAAATTACTTTCTGTGCTTTGCTCTTGCTTGCAGGTTGCGGGGTTAGCCCTGATGGAGAAACAGGCTATGCGACTGCAGCCTTGGGAAACACGTGGAGCCACAGTGTCAACACCAGGCTCATTATGCAGTATCTGGACTACCACAGCAGGCAGGTGAGATTCTCAGGGGCTGCAAGCCAGAGCAGCGGCAGAGGAAACAAAGCCTCCATCTCAATATGTGGGTTGCCACACGAGGTTAAAGATCTTGACCACAGGGATAGTGTGCAGAGCTCCAATGAGTAAGTGTAAAGAGAAGCTGTTGATAATAGTTTGCAAAAAGCTGTAAAAGCTAGTTGCTTCTCAATCAGCCCAAGTTACTGTTTATCCACTTCCTTTGTAACACACAGCAGCAGCACATTAATCAGGTATGTGTGCTGCAGGTTTCTGACTGACCATTCTCTCCTCTGTCACAAAGACTGTGCATGTCAGAATAACACAAACATACTGCATGTTCTCAGTTTTAGAATGACTGGCATAAAACGGGAGGAGGAGGCCTAGCCTACTGGGCAGCATAGTGCACAGCTCCTAGACCTGCTGCCTCACAACACCACAGACTTGAATTCTATCCTGACCTTCGGTGCTGAATGGAATTTCCATGTTCTCCTTGCGACCACAAAGGTTTCCTCCCTCATCCACAGACATACATGTTGATAGTAAATTAACTACAGTAAATTGCCCCTGCATTGTAGGTGAGTGGTAGAATCTGGTAATAATGTAGGGAGGATGAAAAATGGGAATAATATTGGATTAATGTAAATGAGTAGGCACAGTTGATGGGCCAAAAGGACAGTTTCTGTGCAGTGTCTTTCTGTGATTATTTTCCCCCTGCAAGCTCTAACTGTACAATATTCTCATTCAAGTTATTTGTAAAAAATGATAGGTCAGACATGAAACATAGTTTTGGTTACCCTGTTAAAGCATAGATGTCATTAAGCATTTGGGCAGACACATGGATAGAGGGATATGGGCCAAAAGCAGTCAAATTGACTAGTTTAGATGGGCATCTATGTTGACGTGGACAAGTTGGGCCAAGGGCCTTTCACCCTGCTGTATGGTTCCATGACACCATGCACTATGAGTCTGCAGTCTATGGATTTGAGCCCTATATCCAACTGAACAAGATGGCGCTGGTGAACCAAGATGACCTATTGCAAGCTGCTTACACAACTTCTAAATAGACCTCTCTTGAATTACTCTCACTTCAATCTGCAGCACGTAATTTACCTCTAGGCAACATACTTTTGTACTGTCTCAGTGAACTAGCAATTTCTCTCCGCGGGCTTAACTCTCAAGCATACAGGTATGGCACCTTTAAGCGGCTGGGAGGAGCAACAGACTCCAAGCCAGACTAAAACACCAATCGATGCAAGGTCCTCTATCCACTATCTTTTTTGCAAAAGTACAGGCGATGGAGAAAAAGATTGAGGTTCTAAGAGCAAGATTACTGTACTGGAGGGAAATGAGGAATTCATGTATTCTCTGTTTCACGGAGACAGGCTCAATCTGGACACACCGGTTAGGTCAGTAGGACCAGGAGGCTTCTCAGTACATGCGATGGACCAAACTGCTAATTTGGAGAGAGGAAAAAGTGGGGATCTGTCTTACATGATATACTCATTGAGTCACTCAGATGTAGTGGTTTTGTCACATACTTGTTCTCCTGACCTGGAACATGTAATGATCAAGTACCGACCATTCTACTTACCAAGAGAGTGTGTTTCTGACCACAGTTTGCCTATCACCAAAAGCCAACATTGATCAGGCATTCGAGATATTGAATGCTGCTATCACCAAACAAGAAACAGTCCACCCTGACACATTTCAAGTCATAGCCAGGGACTTCAACCAGGCTTGTTTGAAGAAATCCCTGGCCATTTACCATCAGTATATAACCTGTAGCACCAGAGGTCCCAACACACTTGGCCACTGCTATACTACAATGAGGAATGCCTAGCATTCCATGCCTTGACTTCTCTTCAGGAAATCTGATCACTTAGCTGTCTTTCTCTGACCTATATACCAGCAGAGGCTAAAGAACAAGGCTCCAGAGATAAGGACAACAAAGTGATGGTCATGGAAGGCAGAGGAGCGGCTACGGACTTATTTTCAGTCAGTGGTCTGGGCCGCATTCAGGGTCTCATCAGAGGATCTGAATGAATACACCACAGTTGTCATGGACTTTATGAAAACAATGCTAGATGATCGTGTACCCACAAAATCATTCAGAGTCTTCCCTAACCAGAAACCTGGATGAACCATGTGATCCACAATCTGCTGAGGTTCAGATACAATCTCCAGAAAACCATCTCACTATGTTGTGGCAATTCTGGACCAGACTTGAATAACTGAAGATGCTTGACAACTGTGGTAGAGCTTGAATGCTATCATCTCTTACAAAGTGAAACCAAGGTGACATAGGTGACAACAAGGCTTCGCTTCCAGTTGAGCTCAATGTATTCTGTCTCACCTTGACTGTCAAAGCATGGAGGAACCATTACAAACTCCCACATCCCCCAATGACCCTGTAATTTCAGACTCCGTAGCCAATGTGAAAGCAGCCTTCAGTAGGATGAACACACGGAACGCATCTGGCCCAGACGGAGTACCTGGCTGAGTGCTAAAAGCCTGTGCTGATCAACTGGCTGGAGTGCTCACTGACATCTTTAGTGTCCTGTTTCCATACTCTGAGGTACCCACCCACTTCAATTCTACAGGTGTCTAAGAAGAACATGGTAACCTGCCTCAGTAATTATTGTCTGGGAGCATTTACATCCAATGTGATGAAGTGCTTTGAGAGCTTGGTGATGAAACATATCAACTCCTGCCTGAGAAATGTCTAAGATCTGCTCCAATTTGTCTACCAGCACAGCAGGTCCATGGCAGATACCATTTTATTGGCTCTTCACTCAATCTTGAAACATCTGGACAGCAAAGGTGCATAAATCAGGCAGTCTGTGTACTTAGCCCCCTGCTCTTCTCACTTTATACTTATGACTATGTGGCTAAGCACAGCACCAATGTCATATTTAAGTTTGCTGACAACACCACTGTCGTTGGATGAATCAAAGGTGGTAATAAATTAGAATAGAGGAGAGAAATTGAAAAGCTAGCTGAGTGGTGCCACAACAACTTCTTACTCAATGTCAGCAAGACCAAGGAGTTGATTATTTACTTCAGGAGGAGGAAAATGGAAGCCCATGAGCCAGTACTCTTCAGGGGAATCAGAGGTGGAGAGGGTCAGCAACTTCAAATTTCTTGGTATTATAATTTTGGAAGACCTGTCCTGGGCCCAGCACGTAACTACAATTACGAAGAAAATACGTCAGTGCCTCTACTCCCTTAGAAGTTTGCCAAGATTTGGCATGACCTCTAAAATTTTGACAAAATCTATAGATGTGAAGTGGAGAGCATATGGAGTGGTTGCATCATGGCTTAGTATGACCCTATGACACCTATGCTCTTAAACTGAAAATCCTACAAAAAACAGGGGATAAGGCCCTCCTCACGACTGAGAAATCTTGGAGAGCTGTTGTAGTGAAGCAACATCCATCATCAAGGACTCCCGCCATCCAGACTGTGCTCTCTTCTCACTGTGCCATCAGAAGAATGTGCAGAAGTATCAGGACCTACACCACCAGGTTCAGGAATAGTTATTGCCCCTCAATCATCTAGCTCTTGAACCAAAAGGGATAATTTCACACAACTTCACTTGCCCAGTCACTGAACTGTTCCCGCAACCTATAGACTCACTTTCAAGGATTCTTCATCTCATGTTTTCAATACTTATTGCTTATTCATTTATTATTATTTTTTCTTTTTTTTCTCTTTTGCATTTGCACATTTTGTTGTCTTTTACATGTTGGTTATTTGTCTTGTTGGGTGTGATCTTTGGTTCTATTGTGCTTCTTGGATTTACTGTGTGTGCCTGCAAGAAAACAGATCTCAGGGTTGTATATAGTGACATATTTGTACTTTGATAATAAATTAACTTTGAAATTTTGAGTATATTGAAGGCCAAAATTCTGTTTCAGTACTGTAGGAGCTCTGTCCTTCCTTTCTGGAGGTGTACTTTGAAGTTAGGGAAGGGAAGTCAGGTCACCATTTACTCCTTACCAGCATTCACGAAACACTTCATCTAATTCATTCCCATTTGTCAGCCCTTTGTTGAGAGTCACAGATTCTATGTTACAATAGTGACTGCACAATAAAATGTGGTTAACATAATGCTGTTACAGTTCTGGGCACCGGAGTGCGGGGTTCAATTCCAGCACGTCTCTAAGGAGTTTGTTTGTTCACCCTGTTGATGTGTGGATTTCTTCTGGGTGCTCTGGTTTCCTCCCACATTCCAAACATGTACCAGTTAATGTGCTAATTAGTCATTGTAAATTGTCCTGTGATTAGGTTAGGGTTAGTGCAGCTTGTTGGGCTAGAAGGGCCTGTTCTGTGCTGTATTTCTAAATAAATAAAAACTAAAAAACACCTTGTAGTGGCCTAAGGTTGTAGGAGGAATGCTTAGGTGTGTGGTTTCCATTCCTTCCATTCCATTCCTTCAAAATAGTATGTAAAATCAGTTGATGGTCACAAGGAATTGGCTGAATTGTCTCTTGGCTCATTCTAACATTGTTTAACATCTTTACTGCAATATTTACCTAACAATTCTTTAGCTTTGTCTGATGTAAATTGTGGCTCATTTTCTACCAATCTTGCCTCTGGGTCAGATGGGCAGGAGTTCAAAAACTGCTCCAAAAAAACCTGACCACAGACTCAGCTGAAGATCCAGTACAGGGCTGAGGCACTGTTAGAGGAAAGGCATTAAACTGAGTCACTGAGAAAAAGAATGGAGTAGATCAGCAGAGGAGAGGAGCAGAAATGTTCTCTCAAACTCAGTTTATTTATCACCATTATTATGCTGCGGACTGCTGGACATGCCCCACAGCCCTGCCATTAGCAGAAAGGAGCATAGTTTGCTTCTAACTACCATATTACCTCATGTGGCCTCACACCCTGTTTCCTACCCATCTCTCCCTCGCTTTCTACCCTGCTGAAAACTAACTTGTTTTCTCTCTTTCCCATTTTATCAAAGGATCTTGTACATGAAACTTTAGCCCTGTTTCTCTGCCCACAGATGCTGCCTGACATGCTGAATCTTTCCCAAAATTCCCTGTTTATATTGGATTTTTCTCTAGTGTTTTGGCTGTAGGGAACCCCTAGAGCAATGCTTCGAATTGCTTTGAGTTTCAGAGCTGTTGGGAGTGTTAAATTGTCCACCACGTGTAGAGCTTGGGACTGCTCAGAGAGCTGCTTTAATAGACCAACTCCCATGCCTGACAGTGAATGTGAGATCATCAACCTTCTACTTTGGCAGCAAACATTGCCTCCCAGATCCCCATTTAGTTGTCTAGTCCTCAAGCAGATTGATGTTTCTGAACAGAGACTACGCTTTTCTCAACATATTGTTTATTTAAGTGAGGTGGAGGAGGTACTGCTGCATCTCTAAATTGAACAGAACTCAACTGGAAATACAATTATAAAAGCAGGTTCCATCACCAAAATCCCTTGAGTGAAGGAAAGTTTCAGGATACAAATAGTGTGTGAAACTAATCCCATTCTTGACAGCTCTGTGATCTGCAGGTACAATATAGATTTAAGATGAGAGGTGTGAGGTTTAGAGGAGCTCTGAGGGGAACTATTTCATACAGAGGGATAGGGTCTGAATGACTGAATTGTGCTACCTGAAGAGGTGATGGAGGGAGTTACTCTCATGAAATTTAAGGAGCATCCAGCCTTCCCCAGGTGGCTCTGAATGTCTTTCTTCTTATTGAAACATTGCTTCCTCTCTACCATAGTAGATGGAGCTCTAACCCACATTTTTTCTATTTCCTGCATATCTATTTTCATCCCCTCTCCACTAGGACAGAGGTTCTCTGGTGTTCAACTTACACCCCATGGGCCATTAGCTTTGCTATATTTTCCAGCTTCCCCTCTCCTTGACTTTCTGCATTTTTGCAGTCACTCTTTGGCTCTCTGGTCTGTCCTCTGTTACTACCCGCCTCTTTCCATCCCATGGCATTTTCCAAATGCATTTGGAGGAGATGTTCCAAATGTCCTCTTTCCTTCCCCACCAGCCAAGGACTCAACAGCTATTCCAAGAGAAGCAGCAATTCACTTGTACTATTTCCAATCTAGTCCAGCCAACCATATGATCATAAGTCTTGCAATTCACTTGTCACCCAGCTAATCTTTGAAAACTCTTTGCCCAGGTTTGAAGAACCTTGTTTGTCCCAAAACATTGACTGGTTTCTCTTTCCACAGATGCTGTTTAACTGGCTGAGATCTTCCAGCATTTTTGATTTTCTTTAAAAATTCTACCAGGTTCTTGGGACTTTCCTGTTTTCAGGCCTATGAACTTATGTATCTCATAGTTTTTCTTTAATGATACTAATTTCTTTCACTTCACGTGCTCTGGACTCTTGAAGTTTTTGTGTCTTCTATGAATATAATACAAATTGTTTGTCGAATTCATCTGTTATTTCTTTATTCCAGTTGTAATTTATTTCTATCCTCATCTATAAAGAATATAAAATTGCACACTTGTACTTGCACTTACACACAACTTACAGAAGCTTATGTTGACTGTTTAGTCTCATAAACATTTTTTTCTTCCCTAATCAATGTCTTCATCATCATCATCATCATCAGGTGCCATGCCCAGTTTGAGCTTTGACTGCCATGGCCCACACACTCCTGTTTCGGGTCCAGTGGATCAATTCATTGGTATTCATTTCCAGTTCTCTGGCTGCTGTCTCCATCATTATTTATCTTTGCCTTCCTCTTGCTTTCTTCTCTTCAATCTTTCCCGTAATTACTATGCATTCTAACTTCTCTTTCCTAATCATATGTCCAATGAAGTTACGTTACCTTTTCATGATCTCATACATTATTTCTCTTTTTGTGCTTCCTCTGTTCATGACATCCTCGTTAGATATTCACTTCATCCATGATATTCTTTGCATCCTCCTCAAAAACCACATCTCTGCTGCTTCAATTCGTTTCCTCATGTTACTAGATATTGTCCAACATTCTGAACCATATAACATAACTGGATAAACGTAACATTTCAGTACTCTGAGGTGGGTTGTCATGCCTAGTTTAGTGTTGGTCAGTATATTCTTTATTCTCATAGTCTTTTGCTGTCCCTATTCTTCTTTTGATGTACGTGTTGCACCTGCCATCTGATGTCACCCAGCTTCCTGAGCAGCAAACGTTCTGTGCTTGTTTTATGTCTTCCCCATTTATTTTCAGCCTGCAGATAGGATTCTCCTTATTTTTGGATATCACCACACATCCTGACTTTTTGCAGTTGATAGATAGATAGAATGTCTTAGTCATTCCCTAAAGTAATTCTAAAATAATTCCAATCTCTGGACTTGCAATTCTGCCTGAAAACTTTATAAGTATTTTCATTAGATTTGATACTCCAATGGATGGACAACATCTTCCCACTTATATGTAATGGCCACCTATCGCTTCCCAGCCTCTGTATCATAGCTTCCTTTCACTTCTGTTTAATGGTCATTCTCCCTCCTACATTTTCAGCCCTGATGCAGGGCCTTAACCCAAAACGTTGACCTTCCTTTTGCCTTTACAAATGCTTCTTCACCCATTGATTACTTCTAGCAGTTTTATCTTTTCCTCTGGATTTCAGCACCTGCTACCTCTTTGGTCTCCTGGACCACTTGTGTTTTTATAAACAGATGTATTTTTGTTGCAAACAAAATCATATTTCTGGAAAAGATGGTCCTTGTCTTTCCACTTTTCTCAGTCTGCCATTCATGCCTTTGGTTTCCTTTGTTTGGGTTGAAAGCCTGAGCACATGATTCTTTTCCTTGATCCCAATAATATTTTGCCAAAGCTTTGGCTTTGGGTAGGCCATTATTTAACCATAAACGACCACACCTTGATTGCAATGGATAGGTCACAAACTAGTGGAGTTAACACTAATTGCCCAAATTTTTGATAAATTGCTGCATATTTTTTGTACAACATGTTAAGCCAATAAATTATCAGCAATTCTCAAACCACTGGAGGAATTTAATTAATCAGCAGCATCTGTGAGGGGATATGGACATTTGATGTTTTGGGTCAAGTCCTTTCATTTGAACTGAAAGAAATAGGGAGTTGTCAGTAGAAAGAGGAGGAGGAAGGGGTGGGGCAAGAGCTGGCAGGTGATAGGTGGATCCAGGTAACTGGCGGTGATAGAAGGGGAGACTGAGAATAGGGCTAGAAGCTGGGAGTTGATTGGTGGAGTTGACAAAGGGCTGAATATGATGGAATTTGATAGGAGAGGAAGGTGAAGCATGGGATAAAAAGAGGAGTGTGGGAGGGTAGAGGGAAACCAGTGTGATGAGTTGAAGCATAAGGGGCAGATGGAGAGAGCGCAATGGAAGGAGACATGGTGACATGGGCCAAGTGTTGCAGGTGTTGTTTTGTTGCATCTGTGGTCTCTTGTTGTTTCTAAACTACAGGCATTGCCAGGGTAGATTCCAAATATCTCCTCAATTTGTGCTCTCTGCCATAGAGTCATAGAGAGATACGGCTTGGAAACAGGAGCCTGGGCCCACTGAGTCTACACTGAATATCAGCTACCATTTACACTAATCCCCACATTCACGTCAATGCACTTAGCTTCCACCACACGCTGAAACACTGAAGCCAATCCACAGTGGCCAGTTAACCCAGCAACCTGCATATCTTTGGGATGTAGGAGGAAAGCAGAGCCCACAGAGGAAATACATGTGGTGACAGGGAGAACGTGTTAACTCGCCACAGAAGTACTGGAGGCCAGGATTGAACCCAGGTCACTGGATTTGTATGGTGGCAGCTCTATTATCTGCATGACTGTGCATCGTTGATTTCAACACCACTGGGTTAGTAGCATCCAGGCCTCACAACCCAGCCACTCATCTGTGAATGCTGTTGGAAAATGCAGATGCATTGGGGTTGACTATAATGTTCTCTTCTAAGGATACCTTTGACTGGGACACACTCAGGACCAGTATATTTTGTTCCAATAACAGCTGTACCAATTAGCCAAAGTTTCATGGAAATAGTTAAAAACGTATAGAACTGTGTAAAAAATTATGTAGTTAAAAGAAATACAGAACAATTAGAATACGACCAGTACTAGTAGAGTAATGGCCACATGCACGTGACTGACACTAGTTAGAAAATGTTCAGCAATAGTCTCCTGTCTCAATTAAGCAACATGGTGTCCCAAATAAATGAAGGAAATCCCAGCTATTTTCTTGCTTTGTTTTTCTTCTTTATGACTTGTCCTGAATAAGTAGCTGACCTGATTAACTGATAGCCCAATTAACCAGAATCTACTGTAGATTGTAATGTGAGAAATTCTGCTGTTCCTGTGTACACAGCAAGCTCCCATAAACCACAACCTGTGCTTTAAATGATATCAGTTAACAGTTAAGTATTATTTACACGTGGTGTCTTCTTCACTCAGTCGGAGGCTTCAGTTTAACGTCCCATCCAAATGAAGGCACCTCATTCAGTACTCCTTCAGTACTGCACCAGTTTTAATTTCTGTCATCCTCCTGATCTCTGGAGTTGGGCTAACTTTTGACCTTGATTTAGAAGCAAGAGTGGTACCACTGAACCACTGCTCACAGTAGGAACCACCAAATCAGTAGATAATGGGCAGGTCTTTCAAAAGAAAGATTGCTTCCTTTAGTCATTTACTGGATCTCTGTTTATGATCTCTTGTGTTATAGAGTTTAATAATGAATTTATTTGGCTCAGTGTGTTAAATATATATGTTTTAATGCTTTTTTTCTCAAATGCAGACAATAACATCTTATGATTTAAGTTTTTGTCTCATGATTTAAGTTTAACATCTTAAGCTATGGGAGGTGAATTCTAGCTGATGTAGTGTTATAGCTGGAACTACTGAGCACAAATTCAGATTTCAGACTTCGAAATATTTGCATCTACATAATGAGATACCTTGGGGATGGGACCCAAGTCTAAACACAAAATCCGTGTAATCCTAGAATCAGAAAATCAGAATCAGTTTTAATATCATTGGCATATATTGTGAATGTTGTTAACTTTGCAGCAGCAGTACAATGCAATACATGATAAATATGGGGGAGAAACAGAATCACGTTAAGTATATATATGTGTATATTAAATAGTTAAATTAAGATAAGTAGTGCAAAATAAAATAAAAAATGAAAAAGTAATGAAGTGGTGTTCATGGGTTCAATGTCCATTTAGAAATCCGATGGGAAGAAGCTGTTCCTGAATCACTGAGGGTGTGCCTTCAGGCTTCTGCACCTCCTTCCTATGAAAGAATCACATTACATATACAGTTTATCCATATACCATGAAGGCATTTTTATACAAAATATTTTGAATAATTTTGTGCATGAAATTATAATGTATACATTGAACCATCAGAAACGTAAGCTATCACTACCTTGGCTGCCCAGGTGGACAGTCAGTGGCCATTTGGCATCACTTTCATTCCCGACTCTGAATTTATGTGCTACCAGTAAGCAGTTTTTGCCTTTACTTATCCATCACACATGTAACAGTAAAAATGATTCCATACCATTAATATCATGAAACTATAATGTGTGCAGGGTAACAAAACCAGCACAGCAGCATCGGGAGAGAATACCTGAGTCATCTGTTGAACAACAAGCAATAGCAGGCTTTCAACCTCCACTTACAAAGCCGTGTTTTGATTAGAAGTGCACTGTATTTTAATTTTACTTTTCTATTTTAGGTTTTATGTAAGGTATAAAAACAAGATGGAATTTAATCACAGGTGAAAAAGTCAATGTTTTATTTTTAATGCAGTAATGACACTGGTCATGTTACACTCAAAATGAGATTTTCGGTGGAGATGAAATTTAGATTTCATGCAAAAGTAATGTTTTGCAATTGCCAAAAAATGTGAAGATCTTCACTTACAAAAAGGAACAAATGTAGCAGCGAACACTACAACCATATCAATGTGAGAAATTTGAGTACGTCATCATTGTGATGAGGAACATCAGGCTTACCCCTGGCATTAGATTTTCTACAGCAAAGATCTTGACAAAGTCATCAGTGAGTTTCTCTGCTGCTTCGTGATCACCACAAAATTTAAAAAATTTAAAGCTGTGCCTTTTCTTAAATTTCTGCAACCAGCCTGCTGAATATTCACAATTACCTTCAATTTTCAGTTCATTGTGATAGATCGTTGCTTGTTTCATGATCACCATATGTTCACTCCGACGCTGACTAATCCACTCTTTCAATACACAATCCAGATCTTCATTTTTCACTTTATGTAGTGTTTTTCTATTTTTTATTAACTTCTGTTCATTACTTTCAGCAGAGAACTTTAACACTTTGTCCTTCTGTCCCTTGGGTCCTAGATGGCAGTCATTCCTACACCATACTCCTCTGTCAGATGCTTCACACTTAAACTGCTCCCAAGTTTTTCCAACAACTTGACTTCCTGTGTTATTGATAAACATAAATGCTTCCTCTTTTTCTTTTCATTTACCCATAGGGGTAACTGCAGGCCTTTTTTGATATTTTCCAATAATACCTTCAAAGCACAGAGCAGAAAGTAAGCACAAAACACACGGTAATCACTGGCAGTAATGCATGAAAGTCTGGTTATGTAAAAATTATTTCCATGTGATCATGTTTTGTAAATAGCCCTTTTGATTCATATTGCATAAGGTCATGCCATTCAGCTCATTACATCTAGACTGGCCGGTGGGTATCCATCCATGTTAATTTCCAGCACGTGGCCTCAGATCATTCCCTATCTTAGGAATCACTTTCTAATCATTTAAATTCAGCAGTGGTTTTAAAAACCAGTGTGTTTGCAATTTAAAATATCTGTTCTTACTTAAATGAAGACACCAATTGTCTCTGGAGTCAAATATTTGATATTTCAGACATTTTATCAGCCACACTCTACTGATATTTTGTTACCCTTGGCTCTAAGTTAACTCTGATAAATTACCATGATAAAACCCGATGTATTATTCAGATTTGTGTCTTTCAAACTTCTTGTGGGAGCACTTTAACCATATTGTTCATCCATCCAACCCACAATAATAACTAGGATACTCTACATCTACTTGTGGATGCCAGCAAGCCAGTATCATGACGATAAATGATTGGGAGTTTGAGGACATGATTTGAGAGTTAGGGGGCAGAAGTTTAAGGGAAACACGAGGGGGTATTTCTTTACTCAGAGAGAGATAGCTGTGTGGAATGAGCTTCCTGTAGAAGTAGTAGAGGCCAGTTCAGTTGTGTCATTTAAGGTAAAATTGGATAGGTATATGGACAGGAAAGGAGTGGAGGGTTATGGGCTGAGTGCAGGTAGGTGGGACTAGGTGAGATTAAGAGTTAGATTAAGAGTTAGGCACAGACCAGGAGGGCCGAGAAGGCCTGTTTCTATGCTGTGATTGTTATATGGTTATATATGGTTATTCATACAAATCTCACTGTTATACATCATTATGTGGTTTTAGACAAACCAGGACAGAAGCAGGATGTATAATTTTCCAGTTTGTAGATTCCCTACTTCCTGAACCTCTTCTGTGCTCTATTCAAGTACCCTGAGCTTCTCTTTTGTGTGTTATCTGCAACCCTTAGGCTTCACATTACTGACCTTTGCCTGATGTATTTTAATGACTTTTTAAAACATTTCCTTACCCACACTTTCAAAACTGCCAACCTGGATATAATTTAACCTGAAGACAAGACAAGTGATGTAGATGGAATCGACCCTTGTGTGTTACACCGTTATTGCTGGTAAACATTGACTAAATCTTGATGGAAATAATTTCTGCTGATTTTGTAAATCTAGGGTAAAAGACACCCTAACCATGCCAAACTTCCCTCTCAAACTGGATTTGTATTAAGTTCAGTTTTAGGAAGTGGGGATTACTGGCAAGACAGTGATGAAATGTATACTTCTAATTTCACAGAGGTGGGGGGGGGGGTGTGAGACAACATGTTGATCTGTGTCATTTAATATGCTTGTCTCAATGCTATTAATTGGGGAGTGCCTGGATTCCTTCAGTGTTAGAATAGATAAAAATTTCTATTGTGGTTTTTCCATATACTTGCTTCCTTTTGGATTTAGTAAGAGACAATGGTGTTAAATTTGTGGAGTGCTGTCAAAGAAGCCTTGGAATACTACTGAAAAACATTATGCAGCATAGTGTGCTGACTGTAAAAAGGATGGGAGAAAAATAATTCCCAGGTGCCCTGTAAATCTCCTGACCCTTGTCTTAATCTTTCCCTTCTTGTTTTAGACATTGCTGCTATGGGGAAAAGTCTTGAATCATCTTTCCCATTTGTTCACTGCAAAATATTGTTTACCGCAGTCCGGTCGCTCTCTGCCTCATCTACATCAAGGAAACATCTAGCCTATCCAGTGGCTCTTGTTACTGAAATGCTTCATCCCAGGCAACATTATGGTGAATTTGTTCTGCCTTCTCCAGTGTATTCATGTGTTCCTAAACAAAGACATCCAGAATTGAAGCCACAACTCCAACTGTGGCCAAAGAAAGGTATATTATTACCTCCATGCTCTTGTATTGTAGGCCTGGCTATTGAAAGGCAAGTATTTTTCTACCACCTTCACTACCTAATAATCTGTATGTGCTGCCACCATGAAAGATTTTTGGGCTATACGCCCTGTTCCTCACCTTCCCAGGGCCTTATCATTCATTGTGTATGCCCTACTACAGTGCAGGACATACACAATGCATGTCTTTCCAGAATGCACCAGTTTACACTTAATGGAATTAAATTCCATCAGCCATTGCTCTGCCCATCTTTGTAACATAAAAAGCAACTTTAAGGAGAGACCAGTCATTCACTGTGCATTTTATCTTGCAGTAGGTGTTTGCATAAAAAAAAACTAGCAACTCATAACCTCTCTTATTTCATGCATTACAAATTCACGACGCTCCTTACCTGTAGAAGATGACCACAACTTGGCGGCCTAGCTGGGTAGCCCCAACCGTCAACTTGTGCTTCAATCTAGACTCTGCCTCATTGACTGCTGCCCGGACTGACAACTTCCTGCCTGATCTCACATCCAGCTGGATGTTCTTGATGATGGTCTTTTGAGTCTCGAAGCATCAAGAATGATCCTACCTTGGCTACCTTGGACCTCTTCAACAAGGGATTGCACTGGGATGGTAAGCTTTGTCTGGCTACTGTGGATTGCAATATTAGTGAGGCTGCTCGGTACTCCAAGCCACTTCTTCACATACTTGTTGATCTTCTGTTCCATTGCCTCAACATGGGACATTGCCACTTCATAGGCAGTTAGTGGCCACATTATCCTTGGCATCAGTCTGTACTGCAAGCACCACAACTTCAACTTGCCAGACAAGCCACATTGTTGACAGACATCGGACCTCTGCTGATCTGTTCTCCTGTCTCTTGAACCCTCTTGGTGACCCTCAGCTCCTCTGTGTACCATTGCCTGAGGCTCTTAACTGGTTGGTCCTGAATGGATGGAATCTCCTCTCCACAAAGGGTGAAATGAAAGTCAACCAGCTTTCTTCTCTTAAGAACAAGGCTCCTTGACTTCTTGGTCTTGAACTTCATTCTTCCCCAATCCATTTGCTCCTCGAGTCTAGATAGTATACTTTCCATTGCCTCCATGCTAGGACCCAAAAGGGTGAGATTGTCCATGAACGCACGTATTGGTGGCAACTCCTCTCCACCATCTGGTGACAACTGGGCCCACTGATTCTGCAGCCCTCACAATGACCTCCATGGCTAACACAAACAGGATGGGTGAAATCGCACATCCCATTGGGATACTAATCTCCAAGCTCTGCCACCTAGTTGTAAACTGCTGAGTGGAAAACCTCATCTGGAAATCTTAGTACTGCTTAACCAAGTTCCTCACCTTAGCAGGAATCCACAGGAATTCCATTGCAAACTCAATCAAGACATGGGGAACAGAACCATATGCATTTACAAGATCAAGCCAAACTGCAGCCAGATTTCTTCTCAACTTTTTCGACTCCTGGATGGTATGCTATATTTTACCAGTATGTTCAAGGCATCCCGGGAAGCCTGGTATTCCTGCCTTCTGCACAGATGTATTTACCAATCCATTCTCTATCACAAATGAAGATATTCTTTCTGCTAGAATGCCAAACATAATTTTCCCCTCTACATTCAGGAGTGAAATTGGTCGGAACTGATTCAAAGTAATAGAAATCTCTTCCTTTGGGATGTATACTTCTTTCAGCCTCACTCCATGACAAAGGAACAACACCTTGTCTCCACACCACCTTTGACAATCTCCACAAGTACTTCCTTAGTTCTTCACACTTCTTGAACTCCTTATACGGCACTCCATTAGGTCCTGGCACTGAACCTGACCTTGGCTTTTTGATGAACCGCTCTCGACTTCTGACAGATCGAACTTCACTTATTATGTCTGTTTCTATTTCTGCTACATTAAATGAACAGAGTTTCAGCTCAGGGCTAACAACCCTGACTGGTCAAACAGAACTGTTGCAGAAATAGCAATGAAGAATCCTTCTACATGGAGCAAACAGTTTTTAAATAGTGTCACTTGCATGTTTGTGTTCAAAAAATAACTTTAGTCACTGATAGTTGGCAAGTATTAAATAGCTAGACAATTCAAATTTGCTCACTGCGGTTTCAAGCATTCAGGCTTGGAGATGCCAGAAACGGCCAGGAGTGAAAATATAATGATTTCACTATTTCAATAAGAATCTGAAGGTATCAACAATCATCTTGAATGTTACAATTAAGATGAGGATTTAGAGGATGCAATTGTTGAAAGCACAGTTTTTAAGCTAGTCCACTATCTGCACTAGGTATCTATGCTGATTTTGTTCATTTCTAATCAATCAAAAGAACACATCAGTGTACACCGAATGAATATCTTTGTCGATAACTATTAGGAACTAATGCACAGTTTTATAGTACTGTACTAGTATTGGTAATCATAGAACCATAGAGTCATCGAAAGCTACAGCACAGAATCAGGCTCTTCGGCCCACCTAGTCTGTGCTGAACCATTTAAGCTGCCTAGTTCCATCAATCTGCACACAGACCATTGCCCTCCATACCTCTCCCATCCATGTACCTATCCAAACTTCTCTTAAACATTGAAATCAATATTGCATCCATCACTTGTACTGGCAGGTCGTGACACGGTCACACCTCTCTCTGAGTGAAGTTTCCCCATTTCACCTTTCATCCTTAACCCATGACCTCCAGTTGTAGTCTCACCCACCCTCAGTGAAAAAAAGCCTGTTTGCATTTACCCTATCTATACCCCTATCAAATCTTGAACATCATGTATACATTGTAATTTTTATACCTCTATCAAATCTCTCCTCAATGTTCCACATTCTAGGGAATCAACTTCTAACCTATTCAATCGTTCCCTTATAATTCAGGTCCTCCAGTCCTGGCAACATCCTTGTAAATTTTCTCTGTACACTTTCAATCTTATTTACAATTCTCCTGTAGGTAGGTGACCAAAGCTGCACACAATACAAATTAGGCCTCACCAATGTCTTACACGACTTCAATATAACATCCCTTCTCCTGTACTCAATATTTTGATCTATGAAGGCCAATGTGACAAAAGCTTTCTTTTTGACTGTATTTACCTGTGACGCCACTTTCAATTATTTAAGGACCTGTATTCCCAGATATCTTTGTTCCACTGCACTCCTCAGTGCCCTACCATTCACTGCGTAAGCCCTAACTTCATTTGTGAGCTGACCCCACTGCTCTACTCCCTCTATACCCATGAATGTGTAGGTAGGCACAGCTCAAGTGCCATTTCTAAATTTGCTGATGATACAACCATTGTTGGCAGAATCGCAGATGGAGGTGAGAGGGCATATAGGAGCGAAATATACCAGCTAGTTGAGTGGTGGCACAGCCGTACTCAATGTCAGTAAGACTAAAGAGCTGATTATGGACTTCAGAAAGGGTGAGACGAGGGAACACACACCAGTCCTTATAGAGGGATCAGAGGTGGGGAGAGTGAGCAACTTCAAGTTCCTGGGTTTCAATATCTCTGAGGATCTATCCTGGGACCAACCTACTGATGCAGCTATAAAGAAAGCAAGACAGTGGCTGTGTTTCATTAGAAGTTTGAGGAGCTTTGGTGTGTCACCTAAGACAATCAAATTTCTACAGATGTATCGTGCAGAGCATTCTGACAGCCTGCATCACTGTCTGGTATGGGAGCTACTGTATAGGATTGAAAGAAGCTACAGAAAGTTGTAAAATTAGTCAGCTCCTTCTTGGGTCCTTAGTATTCAAGACATCTTCAAGCAGTGGTACCTCAGAAAGGTGGTGCCCAAAAGTAAGGACCCCCATCCCTCTGGACATGCCCTCTGCTCATTGTTACCGTCAGGTAAGAAGTACCTGAAGGCACATGCTCAGTGATTCAGGAACAGTTTCTTCCCCTCTGCTATCTGATTTCTAAATGGACATTGAACCCATGAACACAACCTCACTTGTATTATTTCTGTTTCTGTACATTTTTAAATTTAATATGCATAGATATACTTACTGTAATTGAGATACTTATTTATTTTTCCCTATATTATCATGCATTGAATTGTACTGCTGCCACCAAGCTAATGAATTTCACAACATCTGGTGATATTATACCTGATTCTGATTGGTTTATGTTCAAACTGCCAAATCTCTTGTGAAACACTCCTTTTTAATGCACATTCACAAGACCATAAGACCTGTGTGAGTCACCTCTTTTCTTGCTCACAATCTCTGACTGACTGCTGTGCAAACACCGAAGTTCCAGTGAAGCAATGCTTTTTAATGCACACCTGCTGATTGTGAGAATCACCTTTTCTCTCCTCGCTCCCAATCCCTGATTGGCTGCTGTTCAAATTTGATCTGTAGATCATTTAACAAAATAATTTCTTTCTCAGTTTCACTTTTTTAAACCTTTTAAACTATTACTACGAAACTTCAGATAATTGGGGCAGCTGCACAAGTGGTGCAAGATATACTTGTCCCAATTAATTGGAATCCACTGTATTTCAAAAGTAATTCAATGTCTGCAAAGTGCCAATAAGTCATTCTGAGGTTACGATTAACGCCTTGTATAAAATTCTCACTTTTCCCAGACTGTAAGTCCTGCTGTGCATCACAAACACTGTTTATTCTCTATGTCAAAGGTATCCTTAGAAGAGAACATTATAGTCAACCCCAATGCATCTGCATTTTCCAACAGCATTCACAGATGAGTGGCTGGGTTGTGAGGCCTGGATGCTACTAACCCAGTGGTGTTGAAGTCAACGATGCACAGTGTTGCAGATAATAGAGCTGCCACCATACAAATCCAGTGACCTGGGTTCAATCCTGGCCTCCAGTACTTCTGTGGCGAGTTAACACGTTCTCCCTGTCACCACATGTATTTCCTCTGTGGGCTCTGC